>NC_090445.1:90870847-91177275 GCF_031143425.1 Pleurodeles waltl | reverse complement strand
GTAGGAATATTCACCCATCTCACCAAGAGGCTATAGGTCATCCAGAATGCAGGGGCCAAACACACACTCAAGTCCCAACCCACACCACATAACCACTCACCTCAAAGACCTCGACTGGCTCTCCATTCCAAGTGCACACTTTTAAAACTACCCACATGCACATACAAACCACTGCACTATCTATGTCCCACCTATTTGAACAACTGCATCGGCTTTCACAATCCCACCAGGCACTTTTGCTTTGCCAAACTTCTGCTCACTCCCGTAATGAGTATCAGAAGAGCCAGAGCAGGAGGCCACGCCTTCTCGTACCATGCTCCTAAAGCCCGGAACGAACTCCACTTACACAGTAAAGTCGCAAGCTCAGTCCTAGAATTCTGGAAGAAACTGAAAACGTGGCTTTTCAAACAGGCCCAGCTAGGGTTTCTCCACCTTCTCAAAAGAACCAGGATACCCGACCGAGTGGTATACAAATACACATAACATAACAGAATGCAGAGAAACAAGCCTGGACTGGATCAGCTTCTCACTTATGGACCTGGGAAACCTGCCAATTGTGTCCCCACTGAGCCTTCCATTGTGTTCCCATGCTTGGACTGGCCTCAGCAGGCACCAGTATTGCCTGGGCACTGTAGGAAGGGACAGGCATATGTGTCAGACATGGATGCTTTAATGTTGAAGTGTGCACCCTTTGCTATGCTTTGCTAACTATGCTGTAGCCTAGCTCTGCATCAGAGGGGCTAAGAAGAAAAAAAATCCCCTTTTAAATGTCATATGTTTTTTTTTTGCAGTTTTATATAGTGAAAACGTGGTACAAGGGCATTTGAGAGCTTTGCATGAGCACCAGGTTACATTACACAAGCACAAGATTGAATTACAGTCTTTATTTTTTGGTACGGGGAGATTAAGTAATTTGCCCAAGGTTCTAGGCAAGGAATCAAAGCTGGTTCCTGGTCAGCCTTTAACACCTTTAGGTTACAGCTAGCAAAATGATCTCTCATTATGGGAAAAAATGCTCAGGCGACCGTAAACGCAGTGCTCCTAGATTTGACTCTTAACTAAGGTTGCGCTTTGCAAAACTTCCCTACCTTTGCACACCCCTCGAAGACCCAACAGATTGGTGTCAAATCTCCCCATGGTCAGTCCTAGCTCTGCTCCTCTCCTGCTACACAGCTGCCTTGCACCATCCCACGTCGTGCTCCTTTCTGAAATGACATCAAGGCCTTAATTGAGCCGGATCCTGGTGGGTCTCAAACTCAGCAATAATAAACATTGCCAAAGCCAATAGGTCTCACCTATGCTAGAGCTATTGTCTTTGCCAATGTGTTTTAGCCATGATGTATACCAGCATAGCTAAAAGTCATTGGCATAGAAGAGAGTGGAATAGAATGGAGTAGAGCGGAGTGGCGTACAGTGACGTAGAGTGGAGTGGTTTGGAGTGTTGCAGACTTAAGTGGAGTGTAGTAGCGTGCAATAGAGTACAGTGTTGTAGTGTGTTGTGGCGTAGAGTATAATAGCATAGAGTGGAGTTCTGTAGAGAGGAGTGGAATATAGTGGAGTAGAGTAGAGTATCATAAAGTGTTGTAGAGCGCAGTGCAATAGAGTGGAGAATGGTGTGTAGAGTGGAGTGTTGTGGAGTAGAGTGTCAGAGTGGAGTGTCATAGTGTCGAGTAAAATAGAGTGGAGTGGGGTAGATTGGAGTGGTATAGCGACAATCAGTGGAATGGCGTAGAGTGTAGTAGAGTGTAAAAGAGTGGAATGAGGGAGATTGTCATAGACTGGAGCCGCACGGAGTAGAGTGGAGTGTGGTAGGGTGGAGTGTCATAAAGAGGATTGGCATAGAGTGGAGTGGTGTAGAGTTGAGTAGTTGTGTAGAGTGGAGTGGCATAGAGTGGAGTAGCGTAGAGTGTGTTGAAGTGAGTGGCATAGAATGGAGTACAATATTGTGGACTGGAGTGGAGTAGAGCATCGTGGCATGGAGCATCATAGCATGGAGTAGAGTGTTGTGGAAGGTCAGAGTGGAGTGTCATAGAGTGGACTGTAGGAGAGTGTCATAGAGTGTTTTAAAGTGAAGTATTGTGTTGTAGAGTGGAATACAGTGTCACAGAGTGGAGTGGCATATAGTGTAGTGGTGTAGATTGGAGTAAAGTGGAGTGCAGTGTCACAGAGTGGCGTAGAATACAGTGGAGTGTTGTAGAGTGGAATGGTGTGAAATGGAGTGGTGTAGAGTGAAGAGTGAGAGTGGAGTAAAGGAGAGTGTCATAGAATGAAGAGGTGCAGCGCAGAGTGGTGTGGAGTGGCATACAGTGGGGTAAATTGTTGTAGAGTGGAGTGGCACAGAGTGGAGTATTGTCGAGTGTCACACAGTGGCCTGGAGTGGCAAGGGGTGTCGTAGAGTGGAGTGACATAGAGTAGAGTGGATTGGTGTGGAGTGAAATGGACTGGCATAGACTGCAGTGGCACAAAATGGAATAGAATGTCATAGAGTGGAATGGCTTAGAGTGGTGTACAGTGGTGTGGTGTAGACTTGAGTAAAGTGGCATTAAGTAGCGTAGAGTGGAGTAGTGTCTTGGAGTGGCATAGAGTGGAGTAGTGCGTCAATGAGTGGAGTGGTTTAGGGTGGAATAGAGTGGTGTGGAATGTAGTGACACAGAGTGGAGTAGAGTGGTATAGAGTTCAGTGGCATAGAGTAGAGTGTTGCAGAGTTAAGTGGCACACAGTGGAGTGGAATAGATTGGCCTAAAATGGTGTGGTGAAAAGTGGAGTAGAGTGTCATAGCCTGGAATGGAGTAGAGTGTCATAGAATTGAGTGGTGTGGGGTGTTGTGCAGTATAATGTTGTAAAGCAGAGTATTGTATAGTGTTGCAGAGTGTCAAGGAGTGTCGTAGAGTGGAGTGTTGTACACTGGAATGGTGTAGAGTGGTGTAGAGTGTCGTAGAGTAGCATGGCATAGACTGGAATAGAGTGTCATAGAATGGAGTGGCATTGAGTGCAGTAGTGTTGTAGAGTGGAGTGGCATAGAGTGAAGTAGAGTCCTATAGAGTCTTATAGAGTGGAGTGGCGTAGAGTGAAGTGGAGTGTTAGAGTAGACTGTTGTGGAGTGGAGTCACGTAGCGTGTCGCAAAGTGGAGTGGCGTAGATTGGAGTGTCATGGGGTGGCGTAAGGTGGAATGTCTTAGAGTGGAGTAGAGTGTCTCAGAGTGGAATAGAGTGTCGTAGAGTAGAGTATTGTGTTTTAGAGTGGACCAGCGTGTCGTAGAGTGAAGTAGAGTGTCGTAGAATGGAATAGCATAAAGTGGAGTGGCATAGAGGTGGAGTACAGTGTCACAGAGTGAAGTGGCATAGAGTACAGTGGTATAAAATGGAGGAAGGTAGAGTGGAGTAAAGTGGGGTAGAGTGTAGTAAAGCACAACGAGTAGACTGGGGTAGTGCAGACTGGCATAGCGTATCATAAAGTGGAGTTGCCTAGATTGGAATAGAGTCTCAAAGAGTGGAGTTGCATAAATTAGAATGGAGTGGCGTGGCAAGGATCGGAGTAGTGTGGAGTGGCATAAGGTGGAATGAGCGGCGTAGAGTGGAGTGGCGTAGGGTGGAATGGTATAGAGTGGCACAGAGAGGAATGGCATAGAGTAAAGAGGTGTACAGTGGAATAGAGTGGCGTAGAATGGAGTGACATAGAGTAGAGTGTCATAGAGTGGAATAAAGGGCCATAGAGTGAAGTGGCATAGACTGTAATAGAGTGCCATAGAGTGGAATGGAGAGTCATACAGTGGAGTAGCACAGAGTCAAGTAGAGTGTCATACAGTGGAGTGGTATAGTCATACAGTGGTGTGGCACAGAGTGAAGTAGAGTGTCATAGAGTGGAGTGGCATAAAGTGGAGTGGTATAGAGTGGTGTTGGGTGGAGTGGTCATAGAGTGGAATAGAATATAGTAGTGTAGAGTGGAGTATCGTATGGTGTTGTAGAGTGTCATAGAGTGTCATAAAGTGCAGAGTGGTGTAGAGTGGAGTGGCATAGACTGGTGTACAGTGTCATAGAGTGGTGTGGCATAGAGTGGAGTGGTATAGAGTGGAGTGGCATCGAGTGGAGTAGTGTTGCAGAGTGAAGTGGAGTGGCGCAGAGTGCAGTGGCATAGAGTGGAGTAGAGTATGGCAGAGTGAAGTATTGTAGAGTGGAGTATCGTGAAGTGAAGTAGAGTGCTGTAGAGTGGAGTAAAGCTGCACAGAGGAGTACAGTGTGGAGTGGTGCAGAGTGAGGTAGAGTAAAGAAAAGTGGTGTAGAGTGGCATACAGTGGAGTAGAGTGTTGTAGAAAGGAGTGGCGTAGAGAGCAGTAGAGTGGCATAGAATGTCAGAGTGGAGTATTGTGTTGTACAGTGGACTAGAGTGTCAGAGTGGAGTAGCGTAGAGGGGAGTGGTGTAGAGTGCAGTAAAGTGGTGTGGAATGGGGTACAGTGTTGTAGAGTGCATGGGGTAGAGTGGAGTAGCGCAGAGTGGCGTAGAATGGCCTAGAGTGCAATAGCATGTCGAAGAGTAGAGTGGCATAGAGTAGAGTGGAGTTGATTGGTGTGGAGTGGCAATGATGGGAGTGGCATACAGTGGCGTACGATGGAATAAAGGGATGGAATGGAAGGATGCGAGTGGTATAGAGTGGAACAGAGTGGCATAGAGTGGACGGGTTTAGGGTGGAGTGATGTAGAGTTTAGTAGACTGGAGTGACATAGAGTAGAGAAGAATTCAGTGGAGTAGAGGGCCATAGAGTGGAGTGGAGTAAAGTGGTGTAGAGTGGAGTGGAGTGGAGTGGAGGGGCACAGACTTGAGTAAATTGGCTTGGAGTGGCACAGAGTGGCATAGTGTGGAGAGGCATAAAGTAAAGTGGAGTAGAGTGCCATAAAGTGGAGTAGCATAGATTGGAGTAGAGTGGTGTAGAGTGGAATGGAGAGTCGTACAGTTGAGTGACACAGATTGGAGTGCACTGTGATAGAGTGGAGTTGTATAGAGTGGTGCAGAGTGGTGTGCAGTAGAGTGTCGTAGACTACAATGGAGTAGAGTTTCATAGAGTAAAGTATCACACAGTGTCACAGAGTGTCATGGAGTGTAGTAGAGTGGAGCATCTTAGAGTACAGTGGTGTAGAATGAAGCATTGCAGAGTGGTGTAGAGTGGATTTGCATAGACTACAGTAGAGTGTCAGAGTGGAGTGGCGTAAATGGAGTGGTGTAGAGTGGAGTGCTGTGGTGTAGAGTGGTATGGCATAGAGTGGAGTAGTGTTGTAGAGTGAAGTAGAATGTCCAGATACCCCTAGGGGTGATAGTGTTGCACTTTAGAAATTATTGAGTGGCATAGAGTGGAGTAGAGTGGAGTATTGTAGAGTAGAATATCATAGAGTGAACTAGAGTGCTGTGAAGAGTCATAGAGTGCAGTAAAGTTGTGTAGAGTGGCATAGTGTGGAGTCACGTGGAGTGGAGAAAAGTGTTGTGGAGTGGCATACAGTGCAGTAGAGTGGCATAGAATAGAGTGGCGTAGAGTGCAATAGCGTAGAGTGGCATGGAGTGGAGTGTTCTAGAGTGGAATAGAGTGTCGCAGAGTGGAGTGTCGTAGAGTGGAGTGGAATACAGTAGATTGGAGTGGATAGATGTGGAGTGAAGTAGAGTGGCACAGAGTGGATAGGATAGGATAACATTGGATAGTTGCGGTTAGAAAAAGGTTCCAGAAGGACCCTTCCAGAGGACCCAGAGGAAACCTGTTGGGACAAGGAAGGTTCAAGAGTGCCCCCACCTGTGGATACCCAGAGAAGTGGAGTACCAACACTAGGGGGCCCAGGTGCATAGGGGGAGTCTTGCCGGAACCTCCCATAGAAGTCAATGGGGACCTTGACTGTCCAGCTGCTACAGTGACCCATGGACAAGGTCGGTGGAACCTAGGCGTGGATTCCAGACAAGGAGCACTTGTGGAGAGAGGGGACAGAGTCTAAACCACCCGGAGTTGTCCAGGAGGTGAAGAAGGCAGTGCCCACTCTTCTCGTGGCTGCTTCTCTGTTGCATGGTTGTCGTGAAGATGCAGCTGCGGTATCAAGGTGATGCAGGGGAATCCCAGGAGCCAATCACGAGCTGTCCCACACTGGTTATCGAATACAGAGGGGTCAGTGGCCAGCAGGACCACCAACAAGCCTTGGCAAATGCAAAAGGAGTGATGCAACAAGGTCCAAAGGACTCAACCTTTACAAGTAAGTTAGGGCCAGCCTTCAGCAGTGGGGAGAGCCAGCAGGAATCAATGGAGACCTCAGGAGGACCCTCTGGCAGCAGGCATAGGGAATCGCAAGGAAGCCTCAGCAGCACAAGGAAGATGAATGCCCACGTTGAAGGAGTTGCAGAGAGGACCTCGGTCTTGGAGCTGTGTGATACTTGAGGCTGGGGCTTCTTGGAGCTAGGAGGTCTTTGAGCTGAACAGCCCACAAGCCTTGGTAATGACAAACAGACATGGTGCACAGGGGTTCCGTCACAGTGGATCCAACGAGGGATCACTGTCTTCCCCAGTTGCATAGAATACAGGTCAGACCTCTGGAGAGCCACAGAAACATCACCTGTGTTGCAGAGCCTTGAAGAGTCCATTGGACTGCAGGGTCCATAAACCGGTCATCGACTTTAAGGTGCCTACAGTTGCAGGCGAGTGACTCCTTCACTCCAGGGGAGATACCTTCTGGATGCCTTTAGGGCGGACAGAGTCCTGTCACTTGGAGGATGCATGGCCACCGAAACTGCAGAGTTCTTGTAATACCTGGGGACAAAGTTGCAGTAGAAGTCCTCCTACCAGTTGTAGCCTTGTGTTGGCTCCCAGTGAACTCCAGGAGCAGAAGCGGGTGTCCAGGTCGCAGAAGAAGCCTTAAAGACAAATCTGGGATCTCACCCTCAGGGGAGACCTTACATAACCCAGGAAGGGGATTGGATGACTACTGCGGTGACCCACCTATCGGGGGGTCGGAGATGCTACTTTACTGGACTGACCAGTCAGCTGCTACCAGAGGCCTCTGCTCATCCTGTTTCCAAGATGGCTCAAGTGGCCACCTGGCAGAGCTCTGGGCACGCCCCTAGGTGAGGAGCTGGACAGGAGGGTGGTCACTCCCCTGTCCTCTGTGTGTTTTGCGCCAGGGCAGGAACCTGGAGGCTCCTGCACTGCAAAAAACTGGTTTTGCAAGGAGGGCACCAAATGTGCCCTCCAAAGCAGTTTGGTAGCGCTCAGGAGCATCCCCACCCTAGCCCAGAGACACCAACTTCCGAAGGAGAGGGGTAACACCTCTTCTCTAAAGAAAATCCTTTGTTCTGCCTTCCCCTGCCCAAGTTAAGCTCAGCAGCAGGAGGACAGAACAATGTCTGCATTTGTCGGCAGCGCTGGCTTGCATGCAGACCCTGCAAGGCTGAACAGGCAGACTTGGAGGATTCTCTAAGGAACCCCAAAGTACATGGTTTCATGCAACTAACACTGGAACCAGTGTAGTTGCATGATTCCAACATGTTTGATACCAAACATGACTAGGTACGGAGAACCATTACGTAGTTGGACATCTCATGATGACCAGTGTCCACTACATACCTTAGAATGGTTTCCCCGCACTTACAAAGCCCAGAAAATGGAGTCTAGGGTTTGTAGGAGTGCCTCTGCTTATGCAGGGATACCCTCACACTTAGAACTGTGCACTCTGTCCTTGGGCTGAAGGGACTGTGTGTGACTTATACAGTCAAATTGCAGTGACACCAATATAAGGGGAACCTTATATCTGGGGTGACATGTGCGTGCACCATTTCACACAAGCTGCAATATCAGGCCTGCAGACACAGTTTGCATGGGCGGCACAATACATGCTGTAGTCCATGGGGGAACCCTGGTGTACCAATGTACGGGGTAGGTAAGTACCATATACCAGGAACTTACAGGGGTACACCATTATGCCAATTGTGGGGTGTAAGAAATACATACTAACTAAATTTAGGTGAGAGAATACTGACACTGGGGTCCTGGTTAGCAGGATCCCAGTGTGTTACAGGGAAAACACACTGATACCAGGCAAAAAGTGGGGGTAACTAAGTCAGAAAGATCCTACTTCTCTACACAGCCTTTCTCACCCCCAGTACCCAGCAAGAGTGTCACATAAAGCCTCTCACTGTACAGTCAAAGAAAGAATAAGTAAACACCAACCTCCGTTGGAAGATGGAGCCTGACATTTGACTTCTGTCTTTGAATGCATAGCAAATGTGGCAAAATAAAAACAAAATGTAAAAGCTTCTGTAGTGCTAATTCACTTCTGAACTCCAGCATGGTTATTTGGGGGGTGTTCCAGGACCTACGGCATGAGCGTGAAATTGAGGAAGTGGATTGTTTAAGGTATGCTCTTAGCAATGAGCAGTGACCAAAATTAACAAGCCCTTAGATTGAACATTGTTCTGCACGGGCATGCGAGATTATTTGCAAATTGGTCAAGCAGAAAGATAGGAGACCGGAAACCTATTCCAAGAAATAAAGTACAATTTCTGCTTCTTGGACTAGCTTTCAAGGGGGAAAACACGAAAAAGAAAAAAAAGAGTTACCAGAAAGTGAGCACTCGTGGAAGATTGCAAGGAGCCAGTCAGAGAGGTGGTAAACAGACTCCACAGGAGGCACAAAGACATCCTGGACAACTTAAAACAAATAAAGCCAACAAACAGAAAGTAAGCAAATGTGAGTTACAAAACAGCCAACTGTAAGCAATGGGCAGAATGCATTCCTAGGGAAGCTTTCAGCATGTTCCCAATGTCTTAGTAGACTCTGGCTCAAAAACGACTTTGCAATAGGACCCTATTAACTTTACGGAAAAAACACTGATCGATTTCTCAACTGTGACTGTAAAAGTTATTAAGGTATTTTATATCAGTAATGCAGTATCCATTTATATTTCACGTTTTACTTAACCTTACACTGTATAAGAGCATTAGCTTTTTTAAGATGATGTGTTTCTGTCGTTTTTTTCATGCAACATTAGGCTTTCCAGTAGCGCATACTCTGAATGGAGACTGGGTGAGCTCAGGTTGGGGGCAAGTTTTATGAAGGGGCAGCACTGACAGCTCCAGAGCTGATGCAGAATGCATGGTAAGAATCTCACAATGGCCTCTCTGCAGAGTCAGAGCGCACAGAGCAATAGTCTTGCACATGTACCAAGCTAATAGAGGGGCACCAAATACTGGTCAGGTATTGAAGCACAAGATTTGAGTTTACATGTTTTAAGCAACGCCCTTCATTACATAGGCCATGTTTCTTGGGAAGGATGCCTTGTCTTTCGCCACGCCCCTTTTAAAGACCCCCTATTTTCATCCTACTTAAATCAGTGACTGACAATAAAGAACTAGATATGAGGGGAAAGTGTGGGGGGGCTAGAGGAGTCAACCAGATGTGGCAAATGGCCAGGGCTGCAGGGAGATCCGCACTGTAGGGCTGGCATAAGCCAAGCGCTTTTGGTTTTACTAAAATTACATATAAAATATACTTATTAGGTTGGTTGCTGGCCAACACTTTTTGGTTTTACTAAAATCATATACATAATATATTATTTAGGAGCTGAGACAATCCTCCTCATTTATTGGTCTGTTGCTGTGTCATTCATTTTTGTCTTCCAACCACTACAGAATATAGCATGGGGCAGTTGGTCAGCCCACTTTAGCCATTGGCTAACCTCACTGCGAGTGATGGCATTCAGCTCTTTCACAAGGAGAAAATACACAAAGTAGTTCCCTTAATGCTAGAGACTACTATCGCAATGCATGCTTTTTGAAACCCAAAAATATGTTTGCTTGTAGGCATTTTTCTTATATTGGCGACAGCACTGCAACTCTCCCAACAATATTATCTTACAAAAGCAATAGCAAAACATTGGCAAAGCCAAGGGGTTGGCAGACAATGCTTGTTGTGTTTGTTATTGATAATGCCAGTGGCCTTTTACTTGCATAAGACGTGTTAAAATACATGAAAAAATATAGAGCTGGGATGTCAGCCGGTGTACAATGAAGTGCATCCTTGCAATCAAAGCCACAGTCTCCACAGGCAGCTGTTGCTCTAAAAGTGAAAAGAGAATTTTAAGTGCGAACAGTGGACATGTTCACTCGGTGGGGCACAGACCGACAACAGGTTTATTATAAGTCATGTTAATTACGAGATCATTCTCAGTAGCTGGTGTGGTCACAGACAAAAAGGAATAGATTCTCTGCACAGGCGCTGTAAAGGGTCTCCATAGGTCCTGGGGTGATGGAGATAATGTACCTGCACAGATCCTACATAGGAGCTCCGGGGGTCATGGTGTGAGTGCAGAGAGCTTCCCGCAGAGTGATGTACGCCAGCTCCTCCGGTCACAGTGCAATAGGAGTGAGTGTTCTATGGAGGGGCCGCAGAGGAGCTCCGGAGGTCACACTGTGATAAGAGTGAGTGTTCTGCAGAGTCCTGTGCAGGAGCTCCACGGGTATACGAGTGAATTACTTTTAGAGGTGCTGTTCAGGACCTCCAGAGGTGAAGGTGTGATGGGAGTGAGTGTTCTGGCGAGGTGCTATGCAGGAGCTTCTGCTGTTACAATGTGATGGGAGTGAGTGTTCTGCAGTGGTGCTATGCAGGAGCTTCTGTTGTTTCAAGGTGATGGGAGTGAGTGTTCTGCAGAGTTGCTGTACAGGAACTCCACAGAGTGGAGTGGAAAGAAGTGAATGACTTAGAAGTGCTGTTCAGGCTTCCAGAGATCAGTGTGATGGGACTGGGTGTTCTGCAGAGTCCCGTGCAGGAGCTCCACAGGCCACACTGTGATAGGAGTGAATTTTTTTAGAGGTGCTGTTCAGGACCTCCAGAGGTGAAGGTGTGATGGGAGTGAGTGTTCTGCCGAGTCGCTGTGCAGTAGCTCCACTGGTCACAGTTCAATGGGAGTGAGTGTTCTGCAGAGATGCTATGCAGGAACTCCATAGATCATACTGTGATAGGAGCGAATTACTTTTCGAGGTGCTGTTCAGGCTTCCAAGGGTCACAGTGTGACAGGAGTGAGTGTTCTGCAGGGGTGCTATGCAGGAGCTTCTGCTGCTACAGTGTGATGGGAGTGAATGTTCTGCAGCGTTGTTGTGCAGGAGCCCCACATGTGATGCTGTGCAGGAGCTCCAGACGTCACAGTGTGATCAGAATGGATCTGTGGGGGTGCTGTACCTGAGAACCACATGAGGTGCTGTACAGGAGCTCCACAGGTCACAGTGGGACAGGAGGGAGTGTTCTGCAAATGCATGTTGAGGAGCTCTATTGGTCACATTGTGATGGAAGTGAGTGTTCTGCAGGGGTGGTGTATAGAGGTCATAGTGCGATAAGAATGAGTGTTCTGCAGAGGTGCAATACGGGACCTTCACAGTTAACAGTGCAATAGGCGTGATCTGCAGAGGTGCTGTCAGAGTTCACAGTACGATAAGAGTGAGTGTTCTGCAGAGTCGCTGTGCAGTAGCTACATTGGTTACAGTGCAATTGGAGTGAGTGTTCTGCATACTTGCTATGCGGGAACTCCATAGGTTTTTGATAGGAGTGAATTACTTTTCGAGGGGCTGTTCGGGCTTCCAAAGGTCACAGTGCAATTGGAGTGAGTGTTTTGCAGAGGTGCTGTACAGGAGCTCCAGAGTTCACGGTGCAATGGGAGGGAGTGTCCCAAGGAGGTGCTGTACGGGAGCTCCACATAT
Source organism: Pleurodeles waltl (assembly GCF_031143425.1). Taxonomy (NCBI): domain Eukaryota; kingdom Metazoa; phylum Chordata; class Amphibia; order Caudata; family Salamandridae; genus Pleurodeles; species Pleurodeles waltl. The sequence goes on along the minus strand of NC_090445.1, from coordinate 91,165,565 downwards.
GATGCTGTACAAGAGCTCTAGAGGTCAGGGTGCTATGGGAGTGAGTGTTCTGCGAAGATGTACTAGAGCTCCACATAGTATCCTGTATAGGAGCTCTAGAGGTCAAGGTGCGATGGGAGTGTTCGTTCTGCATAGGTGTTGTACCGGAGCTCCACATATGATGCTGTATAGGAGCTCCACAGGTCACGGTGCAATGGGAGGGAGTGTTCTGCAGAGGTGTTATACCTGAGCTTCACATATAGGAGCTCCACAGGTCACGGTGCAATGGGAGTGAGTGTTCTGCAGAGGTGTTGTACTGGAGCTCCACATGTGATGCTGTACAGGAGCCCCAGAGGTCACTGTGCAATTGGAGGAACTGTTCCGCTGAGGTGTTGTACTGGAGCTCCACATACGATGCTGTACAGGAGCACCAGAGGTCACAGTTTGATGGGATTGAGAGTTCTGCAGAGGTGTTGTACCGGAGCTCCACAGGTCATGGTGTGATGAAATTTAGTGTTCTGCGGAGGTGTTGTACCGGAGCTCCACATACAATGCTGCGCAGGAGCACCAGAGGTCACAGGGCAATGGGAGCGAGTGTTATGCAGAGGTGATGTACCAGAGCTCCACATACGATACTGCAGAGGAGCTCCATAGGTCACAGTGCAATTGGAGGGAGTGTTCTGCGGAGGTGGTCTACCAGAGCTCCACATATGATGCTGTACAGGAGCTCCAGAGGTCACGGTGCAATTTGGGGGAGTGTTCCGCAGAGGTGTTGTAGCGGAACTCCACATATGATACTGCATAGGAGCTCCAGAGGTCACGGTTGAATGGGAGTGAGTGTTCTGCGGAAGTGGTGTACCAGAGCTCCACTTGATACTGTATAGGAGGTCCAGAGGTCACAGTGCAATGGGAGTGAGTGATGCTGTACAGGAGCTCCAGAGGTCAAAGTACAATTGGAGGAAGTGTTCTATGGAGGTGTTGTACCGGAGCACCACAGGTAACGGTACAATGGGAGTGAGTGTTCTGCGCAGGTGTTGTACTGGAGCTCCACATATGATACTACATAGGAGCTCCACAGGTCACGGCGCAAAGGGAGTGAGTGCTCAGTGGAGGTGTTGTACCGAAGCTCCACATATGGTACTTTATAGGAGCTCCAGAGGTCACAGTGCGATGGGATTGAGAGTTCTGCATAGGTGTTGTACCGGAACTCCACAGGTCATGGTGTGATGGGATTGAGTGTTCTGCGGGGGTGTTGTTCCGGAGCTCCACATACGATGCTGCAAAGGAGCACCAGAGGTCACAGTGCAATGGGAGTGAGTGTTATGCAGAGGTGATGTACCAGAGCTCCACATACGATACTCAAGATGAGCTCCTCAGGTCACAGTGCAATTGGAGGGAGTGTTCTGCGGAGGTGTTGTACCGGAGCTCCCCATATGATGCTGTGCAGGAGCTCCAGACTGTCTGTACTCAGGGTCACATTAATAAGCCCCTTGCGCCGACGCTGCATCCTTTTTTTTTTTTTACGCAGTGGCGGTGTTAGCAGTACACTACACTGCTCCATATTTACAAACTGACGCATTGGGTCCAATGCGTCAGTCTGTAAAGCCCTGCGTCACATTATACCTGTGCCATGTATATTGTATACAGAGTAGGCGTTCCCACAGAAAAAGCCACCTAGAACTGATGCAGTGAAATTTACGACTTTTCACTGTGGCACTCTACGACTCACGGTGTCAACATTTTACAGCCTGCTCAGACAAGACATAAAATTGACGCAGGGCTTTTCACAATGGGACTCTCGTTGTATTCCTCGAGTTGTGATCGTTTAAAAATAGAGCTCTGTATTGTAAATATAGTGCATCCATGGCGTTGTTAGGGCATGTGCAGCAGCGCAGCAATGACAATATGTGAGTTTCTTGTTAATAAGGCCCTCAGAGTGTTGCAGTGGGTGTACTGGTCTGTGTAGTCATCCGTCTTTCCTCTCTGGTTCCTGTTCGGACTATGGGCTACAATCCAGAAGCTGAGGAAAATCCCTTATATTCAGGTACCAATAATTATATTTCTTGCCATCTCCAGGTGATGCGATGTGGGCCACAAAAGCTGTGTGGCCGGAGTACCAGTGTTCGTACAGTGATTTTTGTTGCCCCACCTAGCATCAAGCTACAAAGTAGCTCCCATGCCAGTGGGGTGGCATAGAAGGTATAGTAAGTGACACTGATGTGGGACAGTTGTGTATTTGCCATGCATGTGCTGGAATTATGGTTGAGTTGTTGGCTTTCGACTGACCTGCCAAGTTGGGAGTTGAAGAAGCGCACATGATGGTTTGCCTGTAGCATGATGTTTTGTAGTGTTGTGCGGTGTGTTGCACGGTCAGATGCTATGATGTGCGCTGATCGAGGAAGCGCTCAGGTTGGCACACTGTGATGAATGTGTGGAGGGATGCATGTTGTTCTTTGAGGGGTGGTGTTGTGTGACTGGTGAGGTATGAAGAGTTGAATTGTGGGTTTGATGGCTTAGCTCCCATGTTTGCTTCTTGCTGTTTGTGGCTCGTGAACATGTGATGTCATTCATGTTGGCAGTCTAGTAGTGGTTCAGTGACAAGGGAGTTGGGACGTGGAGCGAAGATGTTTATGCTCTGTTACAGAGGTCTGGGCTGCTATCCAGATTATAGCACTTATTCCATATTGGAAGCCACATTACTGTTCAACTCTAGCGGCCTGATAGATTTCGGCAGGCAGGTTTGTCACAACGGTGACAGATATCCCGTCCGCCAAAATATAAATCCCATAGAAAATAATGGGATTTATTTTTCGGCAGATGGGATATCCGTCACTGTTGTGACAGAGTAACCTGTCCACACAAATATAAATCAGACCCTAAATCAGGACCAGTGGCAGAATGGATGTGATTGGCTGTGAGCTCAGTGCTTGTTCCCCGATAGGTTACCATGGAAACTGGAGAAAAGCAATTTCCGTGAAATGCGCACCTCCTCCACTGCCAGTACTTCACAGCTCCACAAAGAGTCTCACACAACAGACAGACAACCTCTGAAGAGGGACAATTTTACCAGAGTGGTACTCGCACAGAAGAGCCCTCTCTCTTATAAATATCGTCTCTGGCATGTACACACTGAATCCCCCAATCTGCATCCACCTTAAACCACCCTCCTTCTTGATGATCTGCACCAAAGAAATGCAGCTCATACTGCAGTCTCAGCAACCAAGGTCTCCGCATATCTTGCCTTCGTAGATACCATGCAGCCCAACACTTTCTGTGTCACCAATAGTCTGCCTGGCTTTTCGCCAACAGCTCACACTTGAAAAGGTGAAACTTGACCAAGTCCCAGAATGCAACCTGATGTTTGGACTGGCTGAAGGTGTCACATATAACAGCTGTGTTTACTTAGGGGCTGACTAAAGTTTGCAGTACCCGTACTCCTAATTAAAAATATCTGCTGCTCCAGCAGACATCTACACTGGCAGGAACTGCAGTGATGGCAGTTCCTGTCAATGCACTGAAAGTGTGTCATGTGGCTCAGTCAAAATCATGGTGCAATAATGTACGAAAGTTCCACTGTTGGCATAGTTATCCCCCTCCTCTTTTTTGCCTGAGATTGATGCCATCTTTGATTGAAAGTGTGCTGGGATCCTGCTAACCAGGCCCCAGCACCAGTGTTCTTTCCCAAAATCTGTACCTTTGTTTCCACAATTGGCACACCCATGGCACACAGTGTAGTCCCTTCTAAAAGGTACCCACGGTACCAAGGGCCCTGTGGCCAGGGAAGGTCCACTAGGACAGCAGCATGTATTATTCCACTCTGGGGAACCCCTCAACAAGCACATACACTGCCTTTGCAGCTTGTGTGCTGATGGGGAGAAAAGGGCAAAGTCGACATGGGGGACATGCCCCTCCTCTCAGGGTGCCATGCCCACAAACCACTGCCTATGGTATAGATAAGACAGCCCTCTAGCAGGCCTTACAGCCCTAAGGCAGGGTACACTATACCACAGGTGAGGGCATAGCTTCATGAGCAATATGTCTTTACAGTGTCTAAGTTCATTCTTAGACATTGTGAATGCAGTGTAGCCATATAGAGTATATGATCTGGGAGTTTGTCATTACGACCTCCACAGCTCCACAATGGCTTCACTGTATACCGGGAAGTTTGGTATCAAACTTCTCAGCACAATAAACCCACACTGATGTCAGTGTGGGCTGTATTGAAAAATGCACCCAGAGGGCATCTTAGAGATGCCCCCTGTATGTTAGCCAAACTGCTAGTGCAGGACTGACCAGTCTGTGACAGCCTGCCATTTTCAAGACAAGTTTCTGACCACATGGGGTAAGAGCCTTTGTGCTCTCTGTGGCCAGAAACAAAGCCTGTCCTGGGAGGAGGTGCTTCTCACCCTGCAGGAACTGTAACACCTGGCGTTGAGCCTCAAAGGTTCAAGCCTCAAGTTACAGTGCCCCAGGGCACTCCAGCTAGTGGAGTTGCACGCCCCCGGACAATGCCCCACTTTTGGGAAAATTAGAGAAAACAGGGAGGAGTGACCACCCCAGCTAGGACTACCCCTAAGGTGCCCAGAGCTGAGGTGACCCTCTCCCTGCAGAATCCTGAATCTTAGTTTGGAGGACAAAGACCAATAGGGTTAGGTTTGTGTCCACCTCCCCCAAAGGGAGTGGATACAAGAAGGGTGTAGTCCCCTTCAGGGACAGTAGTCATTGGCTGCTGCCCTTTGACCCCTGTAATGCCCCTAAATTCAGGATTTAAGGCCCTTCCTGAAGCCAGCTCACCAGATTCCTAGCAACCGCACAAGAAGAAGGACTGCATAGCTGAAACCCTCGCAGAAAAAAGGACAACACAAACTGACTTGGCCCCAGCCCGCCTGGCCTGTCTACTACTTCAGAGAACCTGCACAAAGAAAGTGACGCATCCAGCGAGACCAGCGACCTCTGCCAAGCTCCAGAGGACTGCCCTGTCCCGCAGAGGACAGAGAACTCCCAAGGACAGCAGCCCTGTCCACAAAGAATCAACAACCAAGGGACTCCAGTCTCCCCAGGTCGGCAAGTCCTGACCACCCTACACCCGACACCTTTGGCCGGAGTCCCAACCAGCTAGAGTCCCCAGGCGATTGTGAGCAAGTGCCCACCCTGGGTTGACCTCTCCACCACGATGCCTGCAGAGGGAATCCTGAGGACCTCCCTGACCGTAAAACCTCTGGACGATGATATCCGATGCATAAAAGACCACTGCACCCCCAGGCCTTGGAGAACCCAACCTCCAGTGCAGCTACGCTCAGCAGGCCGCCCTGGTCCCTGTCCAGCCTGTGGTTTGTCCGAGCCGACCCCCTGGACCTCGCCTGCAGCATCTGAGAGACCCCCGGGGTGCCTTCTTGTGCCCCCCCCCCAGTGCTCTTTAAAACCCCCAGGTCTGCCCCCCAGAGCCGCGGGTAATTACCTATGGGCAGGCCTGATTCCAAGAGCCCCCAACCACCATAGGAGCCCATATTAAATTTGCCTCAAATTTGACCTCTGCACGCGGCCCGCCCCGTGCTGCTGGTGGTGGGTGTTTGGGGTTAACTTGAACCCCAACCTGTGGACTCCCTACCCCCCCCGGAGACTAGAACCGTAAGTCAAGTACTTACCTGTAAATCGTACTAACTTTTCTTCCCCCAGGAGCTGTTTCTGAAAACTGCACTCTCAACTTTTAAAACAGATAATTGCCAATATTTCAAAAACTGTATAACTCATTGATTTCAAAGTACTATTGATATATGTGTGAAATACGAATCTATTGAAGTAGTTACCTGAAGTTCTAGAAATAAATTAAGAAAATATATTTTTGCTATATAAAAACCATTAGTCTGGAGTTAAGTTGAGTGTGTGCTTCTTCTATTGCTTGTGTACAACAAATGCTTTGCACTCCCCTCTGATACGCCTAACTGCTTGACCACCCTACCACAAAAGAGAGCATTAGTATTATCTACTTTAGCCTCTAGGGGACCCCTGGACTCTGTGCACACTATATCTCATTTTGATACAGTAAATACAGAGTCAGCTTCCTACAATTAAGATACACTTTCAATATCTTTTTTTGCTTTCCAAAACATAATCCTAAAGTGGGATATTCTTTATGAAAATAAAAGGAAGCATGAGCCCTCTTGCTGTGGGAGGGACCATTAAAATGTTTATTCTTTCACCTACCGCCACGTATTGGATGGTGGTGTGTGAAAATGAAAAGTGGCCATTTGTCCACCTAGTCTAAATAGGGCGGGCAGACAAATGGCCAAATCTTCTATGGCCTTTATCATGTCGGCCATTGGAGGAGTCTATCAGCTGCAGAGACTGAGCTGTGTGTGACTCACTCAAGTTGAACCAGATTATAGATACAGTGGTGCAGAACGTCAGTCTGGCAGCAAGGGCATTCCATCGCTTTTGCAATGGTGTACCCTCTCAAACCGACGTCTAAATCAAGCCCTTGATCCTCATGCATAAGCAGGCTTGTGTCTGAAATTACACAAAAAAGAAACAAAGAGAATTGAAAGTGCAGAAAATGAGCAAGGTTAGACTTACAAGAGCACAACGTTCAATGATCCATATATACTTTTTTTGCGCCGCGTTTGCGTAATTTTTTTATGCAAAAGCGACGCAAACTTACAAAATACAATTATATTTTGTACATTTGCGCCGCTTTTGCGTCAAAAAATGACACAAATGTGGCGCAAAAAAAAGTATAAATATGGGCCAATGTGTGCCTATATTCAGCCATTTTATTTTTAATGGAACAAACTGCATTATAACCATGAACTTCGGGAGCAATATCATTTATCGAGCACACGCGGGTTGTCGTCAATCTCACTCATTGCAGGCGTCTAGCACAGACTAGGACAGTGTGCCTGATTATGAGCTGCCTAAGATAGGGAGAGTGCAGCAGTGACATACAGACAGGAGTTTCAACTTGCAGATCCATCTGCCACTACAAGTAGTGAATTGGCTGATTTTGAGGAGGGGACAAGGCTGTGCACGAACGCACTGCCTAGAAAAGATAGGATGCCTGGTGAGTCCCTGGGACTTCTGAGCCTGCTTTCAAAAGAGGTCCTTGTGAGGGAGCTTATTTTGCCACCTTTGATGTGGCACACAGTCAATGCTCCTACTAGGAGTCAGTATTTCCCTTGCACCCGTGTCTGTAATACAGCAGGTGTATAGGAGCAAAGCAGCGTCCTCATCTGCAAAGGTTCATGCCTCCATTCAAAAAAGGGAGCGACACTCCCTCCAGATCTCGTGCACACAAACTATGCGTCCTTATTTCAGAAGCAAGAACACAAAACATCTGCCAACCATTCTGGTCCCTGGTCCACAAACACCTTTTAGTTGCCCCAGCAGCACTTCCATACTATGATTGGACTCCAAACACGCTGAAATTATGTTTTATTACTATCATTAATACTGCAAATTTCTGCCATCTGTATGTTCACAGACTGCTCTCAGAACCAAGGTGAGCTTTACGGTTCTGGGATTCTCGTAGCCTGCAGACAACGTGGTCTGCTGATGCTTGGACCCGTATTTATACTTTTTTAGCGCCGCGTTTGCGTCATTTTTTGACGCACAAGCGGTGCAAACTTACAAAATACAATTGTGGGCTATATTTATACTTTTTGACGCAAAACTGCGCTAACGCAGTTTTGCGTCAAAATAATTAGCGCCAGCTAACGCCATTCTGAAGCGCCATGCGGGCGCCGTATTTATTCAATGATGTTAGCCGGCGTTAGCCGCCGGCGCTGCCTGGTGTGCGTGAAAAAAAACGACGTACACCAGGCAGCGCCGGCGTAGGGGGATATGGAGCTTGGGCGCCAAAAAATGGGGCAAGTCAGGCTGAGGCAAATTTTTCGCCTCAACCCGATTTGCGCCATTTTTTTCGACTCCCAACCCCCATTGAAATGACTACTGTCTTAGCAAAGACAGGAGTCATGCCCCCTTGCCCAATGGCCATGCCCAGGGGACTTCTGTCCCCTGGGCATGGTCATTTGGCATAGTGGCATGTAGGGGGGCACAAATCAGGCCCCCCTATGCCACAAAAAAATAAATAAAAAAAACTTACCTGAACTTACCTTAATGTCCCTGGGATGGGTCCCTCCAGCCTTGGGTGTCCTCCTGGGGTGGGCAAGGGTGACAGGGGGTGTTCCCTGGGGGCATGGGAGGGCACCTCTGGGCTCCTTCCGAGCCCACAGGTCCCTTGACGCCTGCCCTGACCAGGCACTAAAAAACGGCGCAAAAGCGGCCGTACGTCATTTTTTTTGACCCGCCCACTCCCGGGTGTGAATTTTGCCCGGGAGTGTAAATACGGCGCACATGCCTCGGAGTCAATTTTTTAGATGGGAACGCCTACCTTGCATATCATTAACGCAAAGTAGGTGTCCACGCTAAAAAATGACGCAAACTCCATGGACTTTGGCGCTAGACGCGTCTAATGCCAAAGTATAAATATGGAGTTAGTTTTGCGTCGGAATTGCGTAAAAAAAAACGACACAATTCCGGCGCAAACAGAGTATAAATATGCCCCTGTATTTTGTAAGTTTGCGCCGCTTTTGCGTCAAAAAGCGGCGCAAATGCGGCGATAAAAAAGTATAAATATGGGCCTTGGTGTGTCATGCTGTGTAACAGCCAGTCTTACCGGGGAGTGGGTGACCATTTTACCATACACTAGTGCAGCGGCTCTTAATTTATGGTCCGGGGGGCCCTCAGGGCCCACAACTGCTTAGAAATGTAAATATCAACAGATTAGTTAAGTATATACAAATAAATAACCAAAATGTATAAGTGAACATTTTAAAACGTTCTGTAACAGTGAAGGAATTTGAATTTGGAGGCTTAAAGATAAGCCGGTCTTCTTGTTGATTTGTGGGAGCACTGTAAGTGGATCAAATTGAAGGCCACTTGGACAATTGGTGGCCTCAATTGATTTTTTAAAAATTTGTTTGTGAATGAAATATTTCAGAATTTGTCTATTTCATTGATGATGGCTTGTTTCCGTATTTATGTGCTATTTTGCGGGTCAAAATACCGAAATTGCTCAGGCCTGGGTCCCTGGATTCCAATGATGACTCAATGGTGGGGGCTTGAATTCAAATAATTAATCAGTGGGGGTCCACGGATTCTGCCATTCCAGGCTGGAAGGCAGTTGCTCTTCATACCCTACTGTCAGCTTTGAGCAGTTCCTTACCGCTGCCAAAGGCATCAACCCATCTCCTGAAGGGTCAACCTCCACCCAAAACCTCTGACCAAGTCATGTTATGCATCCTAATGTAAACGTTGCTCCTCTTTCCATCTCTAATGGCTGAAAGTTAATACTTGGCTCAGCTTTGAGAGGTATCTCATTGATGCCAAAGGCAGCAATCATCCCCATGGTCCTGAAGGGGGAACCTCCACCCAAAACCTTTTAAGGCCATTCAATGACCTACAATTCGAAATCCCCAAATCACGAAGTCATCTTATTTATCCTAATGTAAACGTTGCCCCTTTTCCCACCTTCAACAGCTGAAGGTTAGCACTTGGCTGCACCATCTTCCAACGCATTTCCACTGGATGATACTATTTGTGAAGCACTCAATCCAATGCATCCAAATAAAGTAACCATGTAACTAGCGGCTGCCTCTCTTGCACTGAAATGTGCAACAGCAGCAAGAACCCTCTGTTTTTTGCTATTGTTCTGGATCAGACCCACAGCAGCTTTACTGGTAAATGTCCTCCTTCATGAGGGCCCAGGCGACCGCGCTACAAGACCAACCTTCCCTGTTTAACGGTGCTTTGGCGATTTGCCACTCCTACGATGCCAGTTACACTTGATGGTGCAGACACTATCTCCTGTTCCCTCTCAGCAAAGCTCACGACTGCTCTTGTTCAGGGCCCCTCCTCCAGAGTGGTGTGCAGGGCCTAATACGTGCCTGGACCACTTGGTGCAATCTATTAATGAAAGTGTGCCCAGCCCACTCTCCTTCCGAGGTGGCAAGGGGTGCACTTAAATCTGATGGGCCCTTAGCTACGTTTCAACAGGTCTCCTTTGATTGCTTGTGACAGGCATATGGTAGGCCTCGGGCAAAGATGCAGGCGTTGTAAAGCATGGTTCAAGAGATTCCATGGCTTTGTTAATCGCTGTATGAAAACATCCACTTCCCCCAAAAAAAACTTGAAATGATTTCAGGACACGAGTTTGGAACACATGGTCATTTTCTGGTTAAAATGTCCCTCTTGTGCGGGGGAAGGGGATGTTGAAAATGTCACTTACCCAGTGTACATCTGTTCGTGGCATCAGTCGCAGTAGATTCGCATGTTCTGCAATAGCTCGCCATCTGGTGTTGGGCCGGAGTGTTACAAGTTGTTTTTCTTCGAAGAAGTCTTTCGAGTCACGGGACCGAGTGACTCCTCCTTTTGTCTCCATTGCGCATGGGCGTCGACTCCATCCTCGATTGTTTTTCCCCGCAGAGGGTGAGGTAGGAGTTGAATTGTAGTAATAGTGCCCATGCAATGGAGTGACTAAGTATGCACTTATTTAAGGTTGAGATGATACATATATAAATAATTGAAGGTAACTTCCAAACTGCTACAGGCTCCCGGGGAGGCGGGTGGGCACATGCGAATCTACTGCGACTGATGCCACGAACAGATGTACACTGGGTAAGTGACATTTTCAGTTCGATGGCATCTGTCGCTGTAGATACGCATGTTCTGCAATAGACTAGTAAGCAGTTATTTCCCCAAAAGCGGTGGATCAGCCTGTAGGAGTGGAAGTAGTCTGAAATAATGTCCTTAATACAGCTTGACCTACTGTGGCTTGTTGTGCGGATAACACGTCTACACAGTAGTGCTTGGTGAATGTGTGAGGCGTAGACCATGTGGCTGCCTTACATATTTCTTGCATTGGGATGTTTCCTAGAAAGGCCATGGTAGCACCTTTCTTTCTGGTTGAGTGTGCCCTTGGTGTAATGGGCAGCTGTCGTTTAGCTTTAAGGTAGCAGATTTGGATGCATTTAACTATCCATCTGGCTATACCTTGTTTTGAAATTGGGTTTCCTGCATGAGGTTTTTGAAATGCAATAAAGAGTTGTTTAGTCTTTCTGATGTTCTTTGTTCTGTCAATGTAATACATTAATGCTCTTTTGACATCTAATGTATGTAGTGCCCTTTCAGCTACGGTATCTGGCTGTGGAAAGAACACCGGAAGTTCCACTGTTTGATTTAGATGGAACGGTGAAATAACCTTTGGCAAAAATTTAGGATTGGTCCTTAGGACGACTTTATTTTTGTGTAGTTGTATAAAAGGTTCCTGTATAGTAAACGCCTGAATCTCGCTTACTCTTCTCAGGGAAGTAATGGCGATGAGAAATGCCACCTTCCAGGTTAGGAACTGTATGTCGCAGGAGTGCATGGGTTCAAAAGGTGGACCCATAAGTCTAGTTAGGACAACATTTAGGTTCCATGAAGGAACAGGTAGTGTTCTTGGTGGTATAATTCTCCTAAGGCCCTCCATGAATGCTTTAATGACTGGTATTTTATATAGGGAGGTTGAATAGGTAGTCTGCAGGTATGCAGATATTGCTGCAAGGTGAATCTTAATGGAAGAGAAAGCTAGGTTAGATTTTTGTAAGTGAAGCAAGTAACCCACTACATGTTCTGGAGTTGTGTGTAATGGTTGTATTTGATTAATATGGCAGTAGCAAACAAACCTCTTCCATTTACTTGCATAGCAGTGCCTGGTGGATGGCCTTCTTGCTTGTTTTATGACTTCCATACATTCTTGGGTAAGTTGTAAGTGCCCGAATTCTAGGATTTCAGGAGCCAGATTGCTAGATTCAGCGATGCTGGATCTGGGTGTCTGATCCTTTGGTTGTGCTGTGTCAACAGATCTGGCCTGTTGGGCAATTTGATGCAGGGTACCACTGATAGGTCTAGCAGCGTTGTGTACCAGGGTTGCCTTGCCCAAGTTGGTGCTATCAATATGAGTTTGAGTTTGCTTTGAGTGAGTTTGTTTACCAGGTAAGGAAGGAGAGGGAGAGGAGGAAAAGCGTAAGCAAATATCCCTGACCAGTTCATCCATAGGGCATTGCCTTGGGATTGTTTGTGTGGGTATCTGGATGCGAAGTTTTGGCATTTTGCGTTCTCCCTTGTCGCAAACAAGTCTATCTGAGGTGTTCCCCAGAGTTTGAAATAAGTGTTCAGTATTTGGGGGTGAATTTCCCATTCGTGGACCTGTTGGTGATCTCGAGAGAGATTGTCTGCGAGTTGATTTTGTATCCCTGGTATAAACTGTGCAATTAGGCGAATTTGGTTGTGAATTGCCCAATGCCAAATTTTTTGTGCTAACATGCTTAACTGCGTGGAGTGCGTCCCTCCCTGCTTGTTTAGATAATACATTGTTGTCATGTTGTCTGTTTTGACGAGAATGTATTTGTGAACTATTATTGGTTGGAAAGCTTTTAGTGCTTGAAAAACTGCAAGAAGTTCTAGGTGATTGATATGCAGTTTTGTTTGATGTACGTTCCATTGTCCTTGTATGCTGTGTTGATCGAGGTGTGCTCCCCACCCTGTCATGGAAGCATCTGTTGTTATTACGTATTGTGGCACTGGGTCTTGGAAAGGCCGCCCCTTGTTTAAATTTATGTTGTTCCACCACAGAAGCGAGAGGTAAGTTTGGCGGTCTATTAACACCAGATCTAGAAGGTGACCCTGTGCTTGAGACCACTGTGATGCTAGGCATTGTTGTAAGGGCCTCATGTGCAGTCTTGCGTTTGGGACAATGGCTATGCATGATGACATCATGCCTAGGAGTTGTAATACCATCTTTGCTTGTATCTTTTGTGTTGGATACATGCGTTGTATGATGGTGTTGAAATTTTGAATTCTTTGTGGACTTGGAGTGGCTACTCCTTTTGATGTGTCTATTATGGCTCCCAGGTATTGTTGTACCTTGCGTGGCCGAATTTTGGATTTTGTGAAATTGACGGTGAACCCTAGTTTGAAGAGGGTTTGTATGATATGATTTGTGTGATTTGAGCACTCTATTAACGAATGGCCCTTGATTAGCCAGTCGTCTAGATATGGGAACACATGTATTTGCTGCCTTCTGATGTGTGCAGCGACTACCGCTAGACATTTGGTAAAGACTCTTGGTGCGGTTGTTAATCCGAAAGGCAGTACCTTGAATTGGTAATGTATTCCTTTGAATACAAACCTTAGGTATTTCCTGTGCGATGGGTGAATTGGTATATGGAAATAAGCATCCTTGAGGTCTAAAGTTGCCATGTAGTCGTGCAGCTTTAGCAATGGCAATACTTCTTGTAGTGTGACCATGTGGAAGTGGTCTGATTTGATGAAAGTGTTGACTACTCTGAGGTCTAGGATTGGTCTCAGTGTTTTGTCCTTCTTTGGTATCAGAAAGTACAGTGAGTAAACTCCTGTGTTTATTTGTGTGTTTGGCACTAATTCGATTGCATTCTTTTGCAATAGTGCCTGCACTTCTATCTCTAGGAGATTGGAATGGTGTGTTGTTAAATTTTGTGCTTTTGGTGGTATGTTTGGAGGGAACTGTAGAAATTCTATGCAGTAACCATGTTGGATAATTGCTAGAACCCAAGTGTCTGTAGTGATTTTCTCCCATGCTCTGTAATAATGACCTATTCGTCCCCCCACTGGTGTTGTGTGGAGGGGGTGAGTGACATGTGAGTCACTGTTTAGTAGTAGGGGTTTTGGGGCTTTGGAATCTTCCTCTATTTCTAGGGAATTGCCCTCCTCTATATTGTCCCCGAAAACCTCCTCTATACTGTCCTTGGTAACTGGACGGTGTGGCTTGTGAGGTGCTGGCTTGTGTGCTTTGACCTCGAAACCCCCCTCGAAAGGGCGTTTTACGGAATGAGCTGTAATTCCCTCTGCTCTGCGGGGAGTAGAGTGCGCCCATGGCTTTGGCAGTGTCCGTATCTTTTTTGAGTTTCTCAATCGCTGTGTCCACTTCTGGACCGAACAGTTCTTTTTCATTAAAAGGCATATTGAGAACTGCTTGTTGAATCTCTGGTTTAAATCCAGACGTTCGGAGCCATGCATGCCTTCTGATAGTTACAGATGTATTAATTGTCCGTGCAGCTGTATCTGCAGCGTCCATGGAGGAGCGGATCTGGTTGTTGGAGATGGCTTGTCCCTCCTCAACCACTTGTTTTGCCCTATTTTGGAAGTCTTTGGGCAGATGTTCAATGAGATGTTGCATCTCGTCCCAGTGGGCTCTGTCATAGCGCGCAAGTAGTGCCTGGGAGTTCGCGATGCGCCACTGGTTTGCAGCTTGTGCTGCGACTCTTTTACCAGCTGCATCAAACTTGCGGCTTTCTTTATCTGGGGGTGGTGCATCTCCAGATGTGTGAGAGTTGGCCCTTTTCCTAGCTGCTCCTACAACAACAGAGTCTGGTGGCAGCTGTGTTGTGATGAAAGCCGGGTCAGTAGGAGGCGGCTTATACTTTTTTTCCACCCTTGGTGTGATTGCCCTACTTTTGACCGGGTCCTTAAATATGTCTTTTGCGTGCCGGAGCATACCAGGGAGCATAGGCAGGCTTTGGTAGGAGCTGTGGGTGGAGGAGAGTGTGTTGAACAAGAAATCATCCTCGATCTGTTCTGAGTGGAGGCTTACGTTGTGAAATTGTGCTGCTCTAGCCACCACCTGAGAGTACGCGGTGCTGTCTTCTGGTGGAGATGGTTTTGTAGGGTATGCCTCTGGGCTGTTATCTGACACTGGGGCGTCGTATAGGTCCCATGCGTCCTGGTCTTGGTCACCCTGGCTCATGGTGGTGTGAGCTGGGGAGTGTGATGGCGTTTGTGCTGGTGAAACGTTAATCACGGGCGGAGGAGAGGGTGGTGGTGTAACTCTTTTCACCACTTTTGGTTGTGGTGCTTGTTCCGTCTGGAACTCCAACCTTCTCTTTCTCCTAATGGGGGGAAGGGTGCTTATTTTTCCTGTCCCCTGCTGAATGAAGATACGCTTTTGCGTATGGTCCGCATCAGTTGCTTGTAGCTCTTCCTCAAACCTATGCTTCTGCATTTGGGAGGTTAGCGAGTGCTCTTCTGTATAAGAGCCTGAAGCTGGGTCGCTTGCAGTTTGTTTCGGCGTCGAAACTTTGTCTGCGTGTTTTTTCGGCTCCGAGGTGACTTTTTTCCTTTTCGGGGCCGAAACCTCTCGGCGTCGATCTGTTTCGGTGCCGCTGTCTCGGCGTCGAGCCGTGTCCACACCGGCATCTCGGTGTCGAGGCTTGTCTCCAGCACTTTCTCGGT
This sequence comes from Pleurodeles waltl, assembly GCF_031143425.1. NCBI lineage: Eukaryota > Metazoa > Chordata > Amphibia > Caudata > Salamandridae > Pleurodeles > Pleurodeles waltl. The sequence continues at coordinate 91,150,283 of NC_090445.1, read as the reverse complement.
CCCGAGAAGGCTGCGTGCCGGTGTCTCGACCGGAGTCGGACGATCTCGGCACTGTTTGGGCCTTTTTCGGTGCCGACGGTCGGTCACCGATTTTATGGGTTGAGCCATGGCCTGGTGGCAGTGGCGTCCCCTGGGCCTTGTAAATGTTTCTTTGTGTGTTTTTCGACGTCTTACTCACGGTTTGTGTATCGTCGAATCCTTCGGAGTCTGAGTCTTGGATCGAGAAGGTACCTTCCTCTTCCTGTTCCTCGAACTCCCGTCGGGCTGTCGGTGCGGACGCCATTTGAAGTCTTCTGGCTCGACGGTCTCGGAGTGTTTTTCGGGACCGGAACGCACGACAGGCCTCGCAGGTGTCTTCGCTGTGCTCAGGTGACAGGCACAGGTTGCAGACCAAGTGTTGGTCTGTGTAGGGGTATTTATTGTGGCATTTGGGGCAGAAACGGAACGGGGTCCGTTCCATCGGCGTTCTTCAGCACGCGGTCGGGCCGACCAGGCCCCGACGGAGGATCGAAAAATTACCCCGAAGGGCACCGGAGCTCTTCGATCTTCGATGCGGTGTTGAATGTAAGTATGCCGATCCCGAACGCAACAATACCGACGAAAATCTTCCGAAATTAACTATTTTTTCTGTTCCGAAACTCGGAGCGACAGGAACACGTCCGAACCCGATGGCGGAAAAAAAACAATCGAGGATGGAGTCGACGCCCATGCGCAATGGAGACAAAAGGAGGAGTCACTCGGTCCCGTGACTCGAAAGACTTCTTCGAAGAAAAACAACTTGTAACACTCCGGCCCAACACCAGATGGCGAGCTATTGCAGAACATGCGTATCTACAGCGACAGATGCCATCGAACCAGGGATTTCTGTCAGGACTTTACTAAACGCAAGCGGTTATATGTAGATATTCGGACACAACTCTTCTCTACTCTTTCTACACAAGGAAGTGACACATAAAATGTCAAGACACACTTGTGGCCACTGACACTCTGCGGACTGACCAAATGTAAGGCCCTTAAGTCTATAGCATCACAGTCAGTCTTCACGGCTCCTGGAAACTTACACATAGCACGTGCTTCAGCAAAGTAAAGTCACCAGGACATTTTGCGTTTCAGGCCCCTTCCACGGTACACGCCTTACAAAGCACGGATCCACCAGTTTTTAGAATGTTCTCAGAAAATATTGTATTTACACACAACTCCAAATGTACAGTTATATTTACAGCAATGGTTGTGCAGTGTTTATCCTTGAAATATGTTATCACAATATAAATATTTAGTCTTTGAGGTTTGGGGGGGATTCTTCAGGGTGGTAAAAATTAACAGTTCTCATGCAGTCAGCAGCAGTTGTCCCCGAGGGGCTCCACAAAGTTCGTTTTTGCTTAAAGGTTCAGTGCGGTGGTGAGTGGAATGTCCGCCCTTCAGAGCGCGTCCACCCGGAAGGAGAGCAGCTTCTCCGAGTGCATGTTGTTCAAGGTTCGCAGGTCGGGCAGCTTGAGCAGCAGCTTGGTGAAACGCGACGTTTCGCTGGGCTTGTTTTTGAGGACGAGGGCCCGCAGCGCGCGGATCAGCGTCTCCTGCAGCTGCTCCACCGAGGCAGAGTTCTCCATCCCTGAGCGATCTGGAACCGGAAAAAGGAACGTCAACGAAGCTCTCGGGCAAACATGTTACTTTTTCATTCAAATAAAAAAACAACACCCCGCCTTCATGATATACTAAAAGCTCTTCTACACTAACGTTCCAACCTAGTTCGTATCCCTCGAAAAGATTTTCCACCAAATTCCCTCCGTCTTCAATTCAAAGAGTTTGGTGTTGCGCTCTCTCTTGGTGTCAAAAGTGGAGGCCTGCGCATCTAGCACTCGCTCGGGTTTTACATTTTATCATGGAAGTTGCGCAAATGGTTTTAAACTGTTTTTTATTTCAAAGCCGACTGCACAGGATGTGTGGAAGTTAATGGAACAAGAAGAGGTCTGGAATTCCCAGTGCATCCAGATAGTGGCTGCAGGTGGACAGCAGCTATGCTCTCCACTGAACCACCAACGCAACCGGCTGGGTATGTGGGCATACACATTCAACCGAATACTCCACTCCCGGGAAGGCTCTGTACCCCGTAACCAAGTCACTTCCTACTTGAAATGTGGATTGCTAGATTTCCCTTAGCTACTCTAACAGAACTAAGTTTGCTTTTTTCAAGCTTTCAGTCAGATGTAACCACAACTCCTAAACCACACTTAAGGAAATGGACACCCGGTGCATTACGCTGCATCATGATTAACAACATCAATATTGTTAAAGTTCTAACATCCAGTTCAATGTACATCACAAATGCCTGCATTCCCGAGGAAAAATGCCACTAGACAGTCAAGTAGATATTACAACATTACCCAAGAAGGCCGACTACACTAAAGTTATCGGCAGTCGTGACCCTGCTGAGGACCTACCTGCTGAGACTAGCACCACGGCCGTGAAGAGGCCCAGCTCCTCCTCGGTCAGGATCAGGGAACCCAACTTCTCACTAAACTCGAACATGGAGTTTAGGAGCTCGCCCATACCCATGCCCCGCAGCTCCTCCAGGCTGTAAGTGGCTCCGCTCATGAATGTCACCGTCTGCTCTTTCACATTGAACAAGGATGCAAACCTCACCATCAGCACCTGAGAGAAAGGATGCAAGTTGGTCACATATCTCTGTGTATTACCACCTGCAAGCTCCTAGACACACTTGATAAATCATTGCTCCATTCATGTCTGCAGAACATAAATATCGGGTATCACACCACAACTCTCCAGAAATTACGGCAATACCGCCCTCCAAAACATATAAGCATTGGACTGCATTTTTGTCATAGTTTTAGTTTTTAAATTCGACTGGGGACATTTTTGCATATAAATGATATACTCTATGTATTACAGCATAGTCAAAAGCAGCAGAGTGTATGATCCTAAGAACGTGGTGCATGTGGCAAGAGGGACAGACAACCAGCCACCAGAGGCAGTCTGCATGGCTCATGCAAGAAGTGGTGTGTTCTAGAGATAGGTGTGCTGTGCATTTAATGGCTTGGCTATAAAAGAGCTTTGCCTCTGCTTTTGCTAGACTAACAAAGTGTTTGCTTGAACTCACTTACTCCACGACTTCCTGTACTGTAGGGTTTCCAGACGTACCCATCTGCCCTTGATCCACACCAGCTGACTCTCTGCTATGTTCACCTTCTATTATAGCTTCATCTCGTTGGTTACTGCTATGCAAGCTTTTTAGTGGTTGCCTTGTCAGTTGTTACTGGTTCTATTATACTAGTAAGGCAACGTATCTAGGTTCTGTTTAGTTTTCATTTCTGATAGCATGTCTTGATTACACTACGATTTGCTTTCAGGTGGTGATTTACAATGCTAGCTTTTCCAAATCGTTTGATATACATAATCTCTGCTAACTACCTCCAGCACTTCTGAATGCCTGAGACAGGGTCCACGGCTGCTTTCTGTCAGATGGCCTACATTAATTTGAACTATAAGCTGCTGGCAAACGTAAGTATATTATCTTTAGTTACTTGCCAATCATCTCTAATAGTTGCCAACGAGAAAAATAACCATTAGGTCTTTATTTATAACAAACTATTCTTAACAAAAAACAAACACTTTCTCTTTTACTTCCGACTCAAAGTGTTATACATCTCGACCTTTTGTTTAGTGGTTCCTGTCAACCACTATTTCTTTCCACTGAACAACTTCTTTATAACCCAGTGCCCCTTTAAGCCATCAAATTATGATCTTAATGAAACTGAATTTACATTTCCTTTAAGATGCTAGGCAAGCAAATCTTGTGTGAAATAAATTAAGTAGCATGACGCCTACCTCAAAGGTGCCTGCTTTCAACAGAGTGACTTGGTCATGCTGCGATAGGTCCCGGAAGCCTGGGATGTGCTTTGCAAACTCCACCACCTCACGCACCGCTGGCGTGAAACTGAGCGAGAAGTCCTCCCAGATCTCCTGCACACTGCGGCCGCTCCTGCCATGAGGATGCATGTTCATGGGGCACGCCTGCAGAGGTAAAGCATTGTGGACAATGTCAATCGTGGGGAAAAAGGGAACCACTGCATACAACACATCAAACCTGGATTTGGGAGATACTAGAGTGTCAGATATTTCTGCCACTTTTCAAAATACACGTTCTGTCTACAGCTGAACAGCATATACAGAAAATTAACATTTAGACCAGGCTTGACTATCACTGCACCTCCCTAAACCCACTCAAAACTAGTTAATCTGTTAAAACAACAGCACCAAGGGTCATTATACTGAAGCTTCTTGGCCTCCTTCTGACTGCACAGTCCTGCAGAGAGGTCCTGTAGAGCTCAGGTTCCTGAGCTAGGAGAAAGGATCTTATTTAAGATCAGCACACAACATGGTCCAAAGCCACAAGGCTGTTCTGCCCACTAGCATACAGGTCAAATGCTGGTGTGCAAAAATACTGCTCTGGCCACCCTAGAAAGGGCCTAGGGGCTCCCGGTAAGCATTAAGGTAGAACACCAAGTATGGCACCCCACCAGGTACATACCATGGTAAGGTGCCATGTGGCCTTCTGAAGAGCCACCAACACTTTCACACTAGCACGAGAGAGAAATCAAATTAACCACGCCAGCCATACAGGCAAAGAGGCTTTAGAGTGGCCGCAGAAGACCACAATGCAAAAAAAAAAAAAACTGAAAACTAGATTCCATAACCCTTCACCTCCCCTCTCCCATACCGATGGAAAGTCCATTGCCTCATGGTGGATGGGACATCCCTCAAGTAGGAAGCCATGGGAGACTAAAAGCGAGGAGTACAGCCATCACTGTCATGAGAAACTCCACCTCTCCACCTTCCACTACCCCGATAGCACGGGATATTCCTGCTGGCAGTCCCCTGTTCCAGGGGCGAATAATCTATAGGAGTGGAGTAATGGGCATCAAGGCCTGAAAAGGGCAATTTACTCAAAAAAGAGTGAGTGCTCGGGTTGGCAAGCAGCATGGATCCCCTCTTACCTTTATGTTTATACACAGCAGAGGTACTAGAGGTGCCTAGGTGCCCTCTGACCTCCAGCCACCTGTCCATGAAACTCACAAGCGTCTGTCTCCACTCACTTACCAGAAGTTCGTCTTTGGTCCTCCGCCACTGGCAGCCCTGCGGGCCAGGCGTTCCGCCCTCATGCATATTGGTGGGGCACATGCGATGCCCGCTGGCGTTGTTTTGATGGCAGCCGTGCCAGCTGGGGTAGTGGGTGGAGTGGAAGCCGTTCTTCGGGGAGCCGGTGGCGTTGTTGTCCCGGTGGTAGGCGGTGTTGACCCCGTTGATGTGGTAGCCGGTGCCGCAGTGGTTGTTCTCCCAGGTAAGCGTGTTGTTGTTGCAGGCCAGGGGGTGCCCGGGCTGGTTCAGCTTGTCGTGGGCGTAGATGAAGATTTCCTTGTGCGCTCTGGCCACCTGGCCGATGACATCTTCCACCTTCCCTTCGGGGCTGGGAGAGCGCGGCGGGGTCAGCTGCTGGGGGAACTGCGGGAAGCACTCCTGGAAGGAGCCGGCCGGGCTGGGCTGGAGGGACGGCGGTGGCGGCGGCGGCTGGGGACACGGAGCAAGGCTCAGGGTGGGGGGCTGCTGATGATGTACCGGAGTGGGGACCTCGCCCTGGTAGTGCCCGGTCATCTGCTTGTTGGCCATGTTGTTCATGGCGCTTTGCATCTCTGCCAACATGCGCTGCTTCTCGCGCTTGGGGATGCGCCCGAAACGCACAGCTGAAATGACAAAGGTATACGCACATTAGTAAGGACAGAGACGTCGGGTGGACTAGCAGGTCACGTAATACGGCCCTACACCAACCCGGGGAGAAGCGGGGAAGACAGGGGTTGGGTTCTGAATCGCCAGGGCACATGAAGGTGGGACTTACCGTCCCGGGACATGCCCACGGAGAGGCACTTCTTGAAGCGGCACTGCTGGCAGCGGTTCCGGTTGATCCGGATGATCGAACAGTTTTCATTTTTCAGGCACTTTTTGTATTGGATGTTCTGCTGGATACTTCGCCGAAAGAAACCCTGAGCAGAGAGAGAGAGAGAACGGACAATGGGTATGGCTGGAAGGAGCAATCTATGTACTGAGATGGGGCAGGCATCCACTGGAAGGAACCAACTCTACACAGGAGGAAGGCAGGCCTCTACTGGAAGGAACCATTGCTGTACTGGGGGGACAAGGCCTCAGTTGAAAGGAACCAGCTATGTACTGAGAGTAGACAAGCATGTGTTGGAAGGAACCAGCTCTGTACTGAGGGGAGGGAGGCATCTATTGCAAGGGACCATTTCCGAACTGAGGGGATAAAGGCCTCAACTGGCAGGAACCAGCTCTGTACTGAGGAGAGGCAGGGCTCTACTGGAAGAAACCAGCTCTGCACTGCAGGAAGGCAGGGCTCTATTGGAATAAACCACCTGTGTACTGCAGGGAGGCAGGGCTCTATTGGAATGAACACGCTCTGCACTGAGAAGAGCTCGCTCCTTAGTGGGGACACGATAAGCAGGTTCTGCAGAGGTGCAAAGGGCTGAAACAGAAAAGAGGCTACACTTTTCTCTCAAGCCTTGAAGACTCCAACCACCATCTCTCTAAATTTGACATCTTTTGACAGCATTAACAATTCACCCCACAGTCGAAAACACAGATTATTAAATTCAGTGGGTGTTCTTATTAAGAAAACCCACTCGTAGGCAGCCCATCTTCCCATATCATGGAACTCATTATCATTCACACAGTGTAAAACATGAATGGAAACACAGTCCACTTCTTGTATAAAATCTATTCCATGCGATGACGTGCGCAGTGGTCCTACCCGGGGTGAAGGTGCATGGGATGTGCCTGTGAATCTGCACAAGACAGGTCGGGGCGGAGGTGCTGTTGCACGAGACTAGTCTTGGTAGAGAAGGACAATGCACAGGACAGTCCGCAATGCAGGTGTGGGTAATGGGGAGCAGGGGAACTATGCAAAAAACAGGTACTCAAACCTCTCACGGGAACTCAAACTTCTCATGCACACGTACAAAGCCATATACAACATGGGACCAGAATACCTGAACAGCTGCATACACTTTCACTAACCCACCAAACACCTAGGCCCTGCCTTGCTATCACTCACACACATTTCCCACATCCGCAAAATAACATCTGGAGGTCGCTCCTTCTCCTATATTACACCCAAGACATGGAATGACTTTCCTGAGTCTACTCCTCACTTCTTGGGTTCCACAAGAAGCTAAAGACTTAGCTCTTCATGCAAGCTCCCCTTTGGGTACCACAAAACTACACACCTGCCCAAGCGCCTGAATTCCCTTTTGGGGATTAGTGCACTATAAAAATCCACATAAGGTAGCATATTATAACATAGGTCAAATGTGAATGGAGTCAGACTTGGGATAGTGCCCAGGCTTCAACATTTAGATAAAAGGGATGGTTCTAACACTGGTCATGGCTGAGGCGGGCACTGCACAAGAGAGAGGTGGAGGTCAGAGAAAGACGGTGCAAGGGGCACTGTTCTAATGTGAACATACAACCTTATAGGTCTAGAATGAAGCTGGCAAGGGTACATGGGCCAAGAGTCATGAGACAGTGGGTGCAATGGTTACTGAATAGTACTCTGCTTAGGGCCTGTCTAAATCAAAGGGAATGGCGACTGGAGGAGTCTAGTACGATGGTGCAATGTACTGGAAGATGTGGAGAGGTGGACAGTACCTGTCCATACCATAAGGGAGCAGTATACTGCACGAGTCACGGATTTTGGTGCATGCAACCATGCTAAAAACTCAAGGGATGTTGTGCATGTGGGAAGGCCACTGGTCAAGTCGAAAGGGAGTGTATTAAACTGTGCATTGGACAACACTTTGGAAAAAGTGAAGGATGGTGCTGGGGGCAATGGGATAATTAAAGTGAACGGGACTCATAGGACTGGTTTATAACTATATAACACAACAGCACAGACTTACCTTACACCCTTCACAGGCATGAACGCCATAATGAAATCCCGAGGCCACGTCACCGCAAACCTTGCAAAGAAGCACCATCCCATTCAGCTCTGAGGGAGAGAAGAAAGCGAGTGTAAAGGTCTTGAAACGCAAACAGGAACAGCATCGCCACATGACCACATCTGACGCTCAGACTCTCTACTCACAAAAACACCAGTCACTGCTCTGATTGTCTAACACACACAGACTACAAATACAGCTTTTGCATTCCCTTACTCACAAGCTACGTTATCCAGCCGAGGTCTCCCTACAGGACGCACTTCCAATCTAGATCTTCCTCCACATAGACCTGCAACTACTACGGGCCTTCCTATACACAACAAAAATGCTTCCAGTGCGGGAATACGTATAAAAAAAAGGCAACACTCTACATCTACGTCTGTTACACCAAGGGTCACGATCCCAGCCTGGGTGTACCTAAACCTAAGGAGCACGAGTCCAGTCTGTCTTTTCTTACATGCAAGAAAGGTGCTTGCCATTCATGTCTATCCATACATACCGGACATGCTTCCGCCACACGTCTACCCACACATATGGGGTATGCTTCAAATCCAGACCCGCCCACACGTATGGGTCATGATTCCAGCCTAGGTCTGCCCAAACATATTGGATATGCTTCAACTACACGTATACCTACCGATAAGGGACATACATCAAATCCAGTTCTACCCACACATCTGGAACATGCTTCAAATCCAGTTCTACCCACACATGAGGCTTGCTTCCAGTCCAGGGATTTTCACACACATTGGCCAAACTATCAGCCCGGGTCTACCTCCACAAAATAAACATGCTTCCGGTGGACAGACTCCTACACACAAGGAACATATTCCAAGCCAATACACAAAATAACCACACAACCAGGATGGGTCTCCCAAGCCACAAGGACATGTTTCCATTCCAGGTCTATCTTTCTACACACAGGGAACAGGCTTCAAGCTCAATCCTTCCACAGATAAGGGTCACACAACCGGGCAGGTCTACCTACACAGAAGCAACACACTTCCAGCCCAACTTTCTACACAAAAATCCATCTCTAGGACCAGACCGAGAAGCAGAGGCAATCCCCACGGTTCTTCCTACCATACAAAGATCATGCTTCAAGGTCAGGCTTTCCCAATAACAAGAGATACCATTTCAGTTCGGGCTTCACATACTCAAGTTCTACGTTGATTAAAATTCGTGTGATATCTCTGTACACACAATTATTTTTTTATTTACTGTCATTTTGGAGTGCAAACCACTCATAGAAGGTATAGGAACGATACAGGGTGTTATTGTGTGTAACATGTCCCTCCGAGCTCGACTCAGGCTGTATTTTGTCTCCTGCATCACAGGGAAACCTATATATTCAGAGACAGATTAGCAGCAGCTCTGACATGGCTGTTAAATAAGGGCACGGGAAAGCCCATTTCTGGTTTCCACAGGTAGTCTTGCTTTTCGTCATGTAAAGTTAAAGCAGATCACCAAATTAAACGTTATTCAAAGGCAGAAGCATTCCGACTCGAATGCCCAGGGTGCAGGCCATTGTCGAAAATCTTGGTACATCCTGTGACTACCACAGTTGGCATCTCCCACCTTATTCTCTACAAATATCCTCAGCCAGACGGCAATGGTGAATGTTTTGGTACATGTTCCCAACCACTCCACCCGAGTCCCCTTTCCTGTTGGTATACTTTGCCTGTTCTATGAATATGCCAAGCACCTGCCCACCTGTCTCCTGCTATCCCTACCCTACCTTCTGACAGTGAAGTTCTATGAAGACCACATACAGTCCCCTGTGTGAGGCTTCACCTTCACCGCACCCCCTTTATCTGCAGCTCCACTGGGCTGGGTATAGACATTCGACACACCAACACCGGAAACGTAGTTTCCAAATATGGTTCTATTCAGTTTTTTCTAACTGCCTTCTTTTTGGTAGTTTTTAGCTGACAGTCCCTAAAAATGCACATTTTGTTTTTAGAACATTTTTTATTTACCCGGTTCAACATTTTCAACCCAGCTATGACCTCAAGTCCCTGCGGCTGCGGTGTTGAACTGAAGTAGAAATGAAAAAAGGAAAGTGTAAGAAAGTCAAAACCATAGGCGGGGCCACAAGGGGTAGTACAGTGTGGAGCCACAAGTGGGCAGAGGACACAGGAAGTCACAGGAAGCAAAAGACTTCGATGACCAGTGTCAAAGAGACACCAGAGCAGAACATGGAGGGATAAGTGGGCAGGGACAAAACAGGGAGAAAGAAAGACAGAGATGCAAAGAGAGAAAAATATAGAGTGATGAACAAGAGGATTAATGGAAACTTTAGGTTAACAAAAGCCACAAGGGTGAATGAAGGAGGGGCGCAAGAAAGGGGTCAGGCACATCAAAAGACAAGCGAGAGGTCACCAAAAAAAGGCATAGAAAGGAAAATAATCTGAAAGGCCAGGCAAGGAACTTATTTTGAAAATGAATGGAAGACAGGATCACGGCTTCTGGAGGGAATTCGATGCACAACTAAAGAATAAAAGGGGTAGCCGGCGACTGAGAGCACAAGTAAAGATGAAAACGCAGAGCACAAGATGGGAACGCTGGGAAGTAGGCAAACATGACAGAGAAGACGAGTGTACAGAAAAGGGTGCCAGGTGTAAAAGCAAACGAGATAGGAAGGCACAAGAGGGGAGTGTGGGGCATATGTCAGGAATCGGAGACAGTTCGCAAGAGAAAGGTAGGAAACATGGGAAAGGAAGACATCTTTTGAGTACTACCTACAGAGTGAAGCCCTGAACGCCTTTCCAGATTAGCCTACTTAGAGAGTTTCCTGTAAAATATGAATCCCCTCATATATTTCGTCAAAATACATGCCAACAATCACTTACTCAAAAACGCACCCACACATGGTAGGTCATTAATGGTAGCCAATGTAGTGATGTAATCAAGTTTTTGTGGCAGTAACCAGACTGACCACAGAGCGAAGCAGATGGGCACCTGCTAGAACGGCATTATCAAAGTCCAGTCTGGTGAGAATGAGAGTTTAAACTGTTCTTAAAGGAGCTCTATCTCAAGTGTCCTCATACATTGAGAGGTACAGGAGCACCACATAGAACTGTTAAATAATAAGGAATAAGCCAAGCATCCCATTGTGCTGCGAACTAGAAAAAAAAAATCACGCATGACTTTAGATGCCTTCACCCTGCAGCGCTTTAAAGTGAGGCAGGTGGGCACGTGCTACAAAGGTTATGATGGAAAATAAACCTTATACAGCAGACTTCGGTGGATATTTTCACCCAGGTTCCTTCCGTTGTGTTATAACAATGGTTCCCACCAGAATCAGGCTTTCCCCATGGCTCTTTGCTCCTTATCCACCCTTGCAGGTGTTGTGTGGGGTGTATAGATGATCTACGAGATATGATTTTTTTGTTTTACTTTGGAGTGCACTGTTTTCTCCCGTATTCTTTTAACTGCACTTATCTCTATCCCAACCCACTCATCAGACACTCACTTGTGATGCTGCTAGACGTCTTGCTGGGGGACACCCTGCTCCCGTCATCTACTGCAACCTGCAGAGCTCCGGGAGACCCTCCAAAGCTGTACGAAGAATTGGAAGATGGCGGGGAGCCCTCTTCTCCGGAGCCAGAACCATGTCCGTAGGCAGTGCGGGATTCGTGGGTGAGTGAACCGGTGGGAGAGGGTGGAAAGTAAGGCTGGTAGGCCTGCGAGGCAGACTGGAAGCTATTGTTGGAGTTCTCACTGTACAGAGAGACTGGGCTGGTCCGGCTGGGGGATGAACCGCTGGAGCCAATGTAGGTGATGACTCCACCTGAGAGGGCGAGAGAAAGGAAGACTTGGTTATGTGGACCATACACATCGAAGAACATTACATCATCAAGTTCATTTAATTTGGAGGGCGCCTATTTAGCACAGAGCTTGGCATATTCTAAACACATTTCCTGCATCTGAAATGGGACTGCCCACAGCTTCAGCCTTGAATCTAGGATGAAATAATTTGCCCAAAAGGTTGCAAAGAAGTGGCACGAAGAATTTAATAAACAAGATATCATTTCTGTTTCACCTTTGTGTCGATACCCACCCTCCCAAGTGTATGAAGTTGATAGTCCCTCCTCAATTGTTATCAAGTACACTATTTTACTTTTTATTTCATTTAATTGTTGTATGAGGCACAAAAACTTGGTAATCCACTTTAACAAAATGGCCTCTTCTCCCATTACAATTTCTGTGTAATTACAGGTTCGGACATGTTTGTGTTTTTTTCTAGATAATTTGGCAATAACATGATGTGTGGGAATAGAGAACTTCTGATGTCCTTCCTCTTCTGTCCACACCAGACATTTCCCCAACAAAAGGCTGCTGAAAACTCTGGGTACGGAAGGGACAAAAAGTAATAAGTCTAGAATCAGGCATAATAATACAGGGAGTGCAGAATTATTAGGCAAGTTGTATTTTTGAGGATTAATTTTATTATTGAACAACAACCATGTTCTCAATGAACCCAAAAAACTCATTAATATCAAAGCTGAATATTTTTGGAAGTAGTTTTTAGTTTGTTTTTAGTTTTAGCTATGTTAGGGGGGATATCTGTGTGTGCAGGTGACTATTACTGTGCATAATTATTAGGCAACTTAACAAAAAAAAATATATACCCATTTCAATTATTTATTATTACCAGTGAAACCAATATAACATCTCAACATTCACAAATATACATTTCTGACATTCAAAAACAAAACAAAAACAAATCAGTGACCAATATAGCCACCTTTCTTTGCAAGGACACTCAAAAGCCTGCCATCCATGGATTCTGTCAGTGTTTTGATCTGTTCACCATCAACATTGCGTGCAGCAGCAACCACAGCCTCCCAGACACTGTTCAGAGAGGTGTACTGTTTTCCCTCCTTGTAAATCTCACATTTGATGATGGACCACAGGTTCTCAATGGGGTTCAGATCAGGTGAACAAGGAGGCCATGTCATTAGATTTCCTTCTTTTATACCCTTTCTTGCCAGCCACGCTGTGGAGTACTTGGACGCGTGTGATGGAGCATTGTCCTGCATGAAAATCATGTTTTTCTTGAAGGATGCAGACGTCTTCCTGTACCACTGCTTGAAGAAGGTGTCTTCCAGGAACTGGCAGTAGGACTGGGAGTTGAGCTTGACTCCATCCTCAACCCGAAAAGGCCCCACAAGCTCATCTTTGATGATACCAGCCCAAACCAGTACTCCACCTCCACCTTGCTGGCGTCTGAGTCGGACTGGAGCTCTCTGCCCTTTACCAATCCAGCCACGGGCCCATCCATCTGGCCCATCAAGACTCACTCTCATTTCATCAGTCCATAAAACCTTAGAAAAATCAGTCTTGAGATATTTCTTGGCCCAGTCTTGACGTTTCAGCTTGTGTGTCTTGTTCAGTGGTGGTCGTCTTTCAGCCTTTCTTACCTTGGCCATGTCTCTGAGTATTGCACACCTTGTGCTTTTGGGCACTCCAGTGATGTTGCAGCTCTGAAATATGGCCAAACTGGTGGCAAGTGGCATCGTGGCAGCTGCACGCTTGACTTTTCTCAGTTCATGAGCAGTTATTTTGCGCCTTGGTTTTTCCACACGCTTCTTGCGACCCTGTTGACTATTTTGAATGAAACGCTTGCTTGTTCGATGATCACGCTTCAGAAGCTTTGCAATTTTAAGAGTGCTGCATCCCTCTGCAAGATATCTCACTATTTTTGACTTTTCTGAGCCTGTCAAGTCCTTCTTTTGACCCATTTTGCCAAAGGAAAGGAAGTTGCCTAATTATTATGCACACCTGATATAGGGTGTTGATGTCATTAGACCACACCCCTTCTCATTACAGAGATGCACATCACCTAATATGCTTAATTGGTAGTAGGCTTTTGAGCCTATACAGCTTGGAGTAAGACAACATGTATAAAGAGGATGATGTGGTCAAAATACTCATTTGCCTAATAATTCTGCACTCCCTGTAAAATGTTAGTTCAAGTAGAGGCATCAAAATGAGTTTTATTTTTCTGAAAGAGAGGAGAGCAAGTCGAGCAGCTCCAAACGTTTGTTGCAGCTCCTGTAAAACCCTAATCTAATGCTTATGAGGTGTTGAACCTCTGTAATTCCAGATACCTGGGAAAAAATATTGCCACACCTCATCCTTCATTAACCTTGATCCAACTCAACTACATCATTCTGACGAACAGGGTGAATGTCTTTGATTGCCAAACAACGTTCAGAGGTGTTGCTGACAAAATTTGTGTTTAAGGCTATACTCTTTATTACATCACCTTCAAGTTTTTGTTCCACAGCTCATGCTTATCCATGAATTCTGGAATTAAATCCCTCATGAAATGGCTCGGTGCACATTTTCATAAATACTTTCAGTTTAGCGTTACACATTAAACTGTTTTTGATCATATGGTGACTATCTCACTCCAGGTCATTAGGGACACTGTCTCCAGTCCTTAACTTTCATCTACAAATCATAATTTCAAGTGTTGGGCCAGTTAGTTCAGTGGGAGCAAAACAAGACTGCAACAAACAGAAGGTACTCAGACAAACTTCCAGGACTGGAAACAGAGGCCACGATGCCAGGAAGGAGGTGGTCACCCAAACCATGCATTTACCCGCCTTAACACTGACCTTATTTTGTATACCATACAAAAATAAAAATAAATGGGGTGGTTCAACAGAAACATCAAAGTTGCCTGCATGGCACACAATGCTTCTTCCCTAGAGGGGGACTGGGGTGTATGGATTGGCAGGCAAGCCACACTGAAAATCGGGCTCTGACTGACCCTAGGGTTTCGCTCTTAGTCGATATGTAAGTTGACATAGCTGTATGGTGCAAACTGTCCCAAACGTGATATCCATTCGGAAAGAAGATACCAGCAGTGCTTTGAATAGAAATATAGAAGTGCTGGTATTCTCTATTTAGAGTACCTGTTTGCTCCTGAGACGTGCTGGTACTCATCCACTGTAATGTACTGCAACAGTGCTGAAATGTGCAGGTACTCTCCCCTTCAAATTAAACAAGTGCAGGTACTTAGTACCGGACAATACCTGCCCACTGAAAGCACTGGTTACCTGGCAATACCCGGTGCACTTGAGGCCACAGCCGTACTTTTCAAGTTCACTTCCTGAATATTCTTCAAAGTATGTAGATAACTGTGCCACACACTTGCTCTGCTGACTCCCCGAACACACCACGCTCAAGGGAAGGGACACACATTATGTTAAAGGTTCCAGGACAGAGTCTAGGGTGCAGCCACTATGTGGCCTAGCTGCTACCAAGAGACAGCTACCTCTGTAAAATCCCTTCCGAGAGAGAGAGACACTTTACCGGAGCGACTTGCCCTTTCTGGTCCAACAAGCCCAGGGCGTATTCCTAGTGATTGCCAGCATTCCTCTGTGGGTCAGAAATTGTTAGGTTAACACCCTGAACTCCACGAGCAGGTAGGAACGTTTATTTCTTAGTTCGCATTTGTAGGTCAGAATTTTAACAGAGTTCGTTGCATTAAGAAAGGTGTTGAACGGAGACGTACAGTTCACATTTTTTAATCCACTGTTGGGAAACAAAAATATCAAAATGGAAACTTGAACGATTAACCACGAACGTATGTGTGTGTGTGTGTGTGTGTGTGTGTGTGTGTGTGTGTGTATATATATATATATATATATATATATATATATATACACACACACACACACACACACAACTTGGTGAAAATAAAATTAATGATTCGCCCTTTTAGGAGCCAGGCCAAACTGGAAAGGTGGTGTAAGGCAAGCTGAGGCGCCTGCCCAGTCTCAAGTGGCCCATGCAGAGCATGTGGCCCGAGCGCACGTGTAAGTGGTGATGTAATTGCGCGCAAACCCACCGCCTGAAATCCAAGTTCTTTACCAGAAGTTAGGGGTTCGTTGTCTCTCTGATTAAATGTGGAATGGGGATTTTGCAGCTGAAAGTGATTCACGTAACAGCCGTATCGGTGACCGCCGAGCTGACGAGTAGGTACGCTCCGCGTTCACGAGATCAGATACCATCTCCTCGCACTCTTAAAAGGTCACTGGAGACGGGGCGGAGAATCCGATTGGCTGAACGTCTGGCGGGCGCGCGGCAGCCGTATTACCAACTCCACGTGGTGCGGGGAGGTCAGCGTGACTGGATAGGGGGGGCGCACGTGTAATCCGCTCTTACACCACAGGACCCATGCGAGCACATGGCTGCGAGCCATGTGCGCCTACTCGACAGCCGGGCACCGAGAGCCATGTGCTACCAAACGGCCCCCACTACCGGGAGAGAAGGAGCCTTTAGGGCAATTAGCGAGGGCCTCTCAAGGGCAAGTGTTCCTGGTCCTCGGTGCCAAGCATGTGCAGGAGAGGGGCTTCTTTACCCCGTGTGCTGCTGAACGTAAGTGGTGGCAAATGGGACGTGATACTGAAACCACAGACTTGGGTACCCAAGGGCCCTAGAAAGTTTAAATTACTCAACATGGGGGCTAGTTTAGGACTTGCGCTGCTGTAAAACCAGGGCTGCTTCAGTGGTCTATTGAAAGTCGCTGGCTTCCAGGCACTACTAAATGCCAAGGCCAAATGATCGGCATACCCTACAAGCCCGTATGCAGCTCACGAACATGGGATGTTCAAAATATATGTGAAGCTGAATGTCATGTGATGTAATCATAAGTGCAGGGCCACTGAAGTTGTAAGATTTTACAACTGCAGTGCTTTCTGCATAGTTATGGATTTGCTGCATTGGCCACACGAACATCATCTGCTGCATAATCAGTACCATTTAACAAAAAAACATCTTTCTATATGGCGAAGGCCAGATCGCTGGATTTACGTCCACAAATGGCAAGCGACATTTCTCAACCTGCTTCATTCCTTGCATTATTGCATGAAAAATTGACGTTCAAAGAAACCTTTACTTACTTCCATCCC
Source organism: Pleurodeles waltl (assembly GCF_031143425.1). Classification (NCBI taxonomy): domain Eukaryota; kingdom Metazoa; phylum Chordata; class Amphibia; order Caudata; family Salamandridae; genus Pleurodeles; species Pleurodeles waltl. The sequence continues at coordinate 91,133,332 of NC_090445.1, read as the reverse complement.
TAAGACTTTCTTAAATTCACCCCTGCTTCTCTTTAACCACCTTCTGTATATAAATGACTCTAAATTTCATGCCTATCTGTCCTGAGCTCTTTTGAAAACCATAACAATTTCTCTTAATTCCAGTGAGCAATTTCTTCTCGCATAGCCCCATGTAATGATCACATTGATGCAAAACTAACCTCAGTAACTAATGGACTGACCACTAACTTTGGGCTCCCACTTAGCGAGCTACTTGCCCGAATGCGCTTCAACGAGGCGTCAGGGATAGAAAGCGCTACATAAATGTAATTTAAACAATTTAAGCAGATAAAAAGTTACTAAAACCACAGCGACACGTGCTGCTCCACAGTTAAATACCCTTTGCAAAGGTTGACTGCTCACCTTTCAGGTGCGTATTACTGAATTTGGGTGTTAAACTGGTTTTAATGAGGTGAAACTTTTGTCCAGACAATATTAACCTGTGTAAAAATGTAAGGAAGTAATACTGTCACAAGATGTGCATCATTATGCTGCATAATTTGACTATTCTTGCTGCATCATTTGGTCCACACCTGCCAAATTACTCCAGTGGGTTTGCCTAAGTGATACTGAGCTCCCATGACTTTTAATGCTGCACTGATCAAACAGAAATGACTCTTGGACAAAGCCCTAGAGTGAACTCAATTTTACTGAACACGCACACAGTGTACTACTAAAGCAGAGAGCTCTTCAAGACGATCAAGCACTATATCAACCTCTTGGTTGACCCTATTATTCCACACTCTACAGACATATCCCATCCAGCACTGCAACAGAGGATCCAACAGCACCTCAACAAAACCAAGCCTGCTTTTCCTTTTAACTCTCCTATCTTTTTTGTAGCTTCCTGCAAGTTCTCCTTCAAATCTTTATCTCTTGCATATCTTACTGAGGTACTCAACTCCCTCAAACCCACTTCATAGGTAGATGCTGTTGCACCCTTGTCCTTCATCAAAGCTCTCTCTGGAGAAACACTATCACGCTTACTCACGATTGTCAATGCCTCCCCTTCTCAAGGCATCTTTCCAGAAAGAAACCCTCCAGATAGGCCAGATCCCTCGACTGCTAAAGATACTGACACTAGACCCCGATGACTGCTGTAACTACCAGCCCATCACTTACATATCCTTGGTCAGCAAGATTACTAATTAAGCAGTCTACGCTCACTCCAATACCATATCATTGCTATCCACCTCTCATAACTATCATTCTGGTTGTAGCATGGAGATAGCTATCCTGACCATCACCCCCTGCATTCACGCCATGCCTCGAATGGGATTCACTAGCAATATCTCTCTCCTACCTTTTCAACCAACACCAATTTGTCCGCATGGACATCTCTAGGACTCGGAAGATTCCCATCACCTATGGAGTTGCCCTAACTCTCCCACGGTTTCCTTCTGTCACCATCCTCATCGACCTCTACATATAACCCTTTGGGGCTCTACGAGCAGATAACAGCAACAAATTTCACCAGTATCCTGATAACACTACTCGGCTTCACATATCCAACGCCTCAAACACTCCCTGAACCTCATTCAGATCTTGATGTCCAGTACCTAATTGAAAATCAGTGCCATTAAGGTAGAATTCCTTTTATTTGGCAAAAATAACGCCACGATATAGTACTAACCTGGCTCAATGACATGAACTTTGAAAGCTTCGAATCCCAACTTTCACAGTAGTCACTTGGATTCACTCTGGACACCAACTTAACTTTAAAGACAACATCGGCAGGAAAACAAAGATAACCTAATACCAGCTCACACTTCTTAAAAAAGTGAAACCGCTTCTCACAAAAAACGACTTCATAACTGCTGTTTCAGCCTTAGTATACTCTCATCTGGAGAGTGGAAATGCCATGCTCTATGGCCCCCCAGAAGCCACACTGCCATCATCCAGGGCCTGAAAATATATAATTGATTCACCCCCCAGTTTGAATGAACTGCAGTGGCTCCCCTTGCTAGCCAGCACCATCTTCAAAACCAGCTGTCATTTACAACAGCGTTACAATCTGCACTCCTGCCTATTTGATTACCATCCCTAGTGTCTCTAGACACACCTGCAGCCAGGACACCATCAGACTGGAGACAAAGAAGGGTAACGAAAATATAAGGTAGAAGGCCTTTTCCATCAATGCACCCAAGATCAGTAATAGCATCCTGGTATACATGAGGGTGTCTCTAATCCAGGGCCAATTCAGAAAAGAACTACAAAACACACCTCTTAAAATAACACTACACCATGGTGCAGTATCAGTCCAAAAACTGGCTACCTCTCAAATTACTTGTTCACTTTATCCTTGCTTTTGACCCCATACAGCAGGCCAATGCCTTTTGCCAAGTCTGCGCTGTATAAATACAAACCACTGAACGCTGAGTCCTACTGAATGAACAAGAATTACTTCTGAATGCAAAGGTCTACTGAATGCACAGTGCTTCTGATCTGAACAGATTTCCACTGAACACTGAGTGCTACTGGAAGTAGAGTTATTTTGAAAGCAGAGTGCTAATGAACTCGGAGTTCAATTGAACTCCAAGTGATACTGAAGGCAGAGTACTACTGAACGCTGAGTGCTACTGAGCAAGGTACTAGTAAACACAGAGTCCTACGGAATGAAAAGTACTACTGCAGAGTGCTACTAATCGGAGAATGCTACCCTAAATGTTAGAGAATGCTGTATTCTGCTTAACACCCAGGTCTTCTTAACATCAAGTTTGAGTAAATGGCACGTGATACAAAAGGCTCAGTGCTACCGAGCACCATGAACTGAGGACCACCATGCACCACTGAACTGAGTGCTACTGAACACTAATTGTTATTTAACGCCAACTTCTACTGAATGCAGAGTGCTTCAGAACAGTGTTATTCAACAGAGTGCTACTGGATGAAGAGGTCCACTGAAAGCTTAATGTCACAAAACAAGAGTGTCACTGAACGAGGTCACTGAGCATAAACTGTTACTGACTGCAGAGTGCTACTGAAAAGCAGATTTTCGATGAATGCTGAATGTCACTAAAGATCGAGTGTCACTGAACGCTGGGCGTCACTCAATGCAGAGTACCACTGAACACCATATGTTAGAGAACGCTATGCGATACTCAACCCCAGGACTTGACTTCTTAATACCCAGATTGAGGTAAATCGCAAGCGGTACTCAACAACTGGTGCTCCTGAGCACCATGAACTGCTGACTGCCATGAACCGCTGAACGCCACAGTATTACTGAATGCCGCTGCTCCTTGCTACAGAACTCCAAGGACTTTCTAATATCAGAAGTGAGTTATTGACAAGTGCTACGGAACACTTATTGCTAAGGAGCACAATGAACTGAGGACCATTGTGTACCGCTGAACACAGAGAACTACTGATACTGAACAAAAAGTGCTACTGAGCACTACATTAAAACTCTCTCTGCTACTGAACCCCAAACACTTCCTAATAACAAGAGCAAGTAAATAAATGACAAGTGCTACTGAACACTTATGGTTAGGGACCTTTATGAGCTGCAGATGGCAATAAACTATCGAACATTGATGAAGATTGACCTCTGTGGAATACCGGCACACAAAAGTGAGATAACACGAAATACTAATGTACACTATGTACCCTTGAATATCGAGTCATGTACAAGGCTCCCATTTTGGAAGGCATCAAGGACCGCAGGCAGTAGCTGCCATCGTGCTTCCTAAAGTATCCCAAAGGGACAGCTTCCCCTTTGCAAATCATATACAATCCCCATTGAGATGTTGGTATTTGAACAATATTTGACAACATCAAACGCCAGTAATTGAGAAAGTCCTAACTTTCATGCCCCTCCCCTCCTATGTGTGATTCTGATTGGGTCTCAAAAAAATAACCTTTTTATTTACCTAGAAGACTTGTAACAGGGCTTTTGTACAGAATACAAAAAAACATGTTTTGCATTCACGAAAACTAAACTGTTAATTACATGTTTTGTTACTGCAAAACACTTTTGTAAATCAGGCCCAAAGTTTGCTTTCTTTGTTCTTTTTAGGCTTTTTTACCACAACATAATACATCGTCCAATACTACTATATAGAGAACCTGTTTGTCCCTGAGAAGTCCTGGTACCCGCCCATTAAATGTATTGAAGCAGCGCTGAGAAGCGCGGAGTCTCCTTTTCATATTAAGTGACCCAGTTCATTTTAACCACTAGGTCATGATGTATTTGAGGAAAGTAAAGGCCTGCACTCTGACTAAACTCAAGCGCTCTGAAACCCAAAAAGTAAAAACATATTTTTAGGATAAAGTTAACTGTAGGCAAACTGCGTTACAACGTAGGAACGAAGTTTAAATTGTCTTGACGGTTACAGAATGCTAAAGTTGTGGTGAGCGAGCGCGCAGATCCGTTCCTTCTTTCCCAGGCAGTTCACGGTTGACAAATTACAGGAGCCGCGCATGCGCTCCCAGACCAAGGCGCCTAACCAGCTGTAACCGCTACACGTGCAGCATGAGCACGTGGAGCGAGAAATTCCCCTGGCTCCGCCCAAACCATAATCGCCGCCTACTACTCAGGCTCTGCGGCAAGAAGAGGCGAGCCCTTGGGCGGGTCTAACGACGGCCTCCATAAAAACGTGTCGCTGCGGCGGAGGGAGGAGCCTCGGTAGCAGCGCTGACTCTTCTATCAGTAACGTCACAGGCGTCTCGCGCCAGGATGTGTTATAAACTGCTCTCGTTATGTAATGAGCTAGGTCAGTAAAACCTCGCCCAATAGGGAGAGAAGAACATTGCGGGCGTAGGAAAACAAAGCGCACGTGCCAGAGCATAGCGTTCCATGTGAGGGGGAAAAGGAAGCCGGTGAATAGAAACACAAGAAAGACTCAACCTGCCAGAGACTACATCACACCACGAAACAGAAGAAACGTTTAAGTCCGCCTACTGGTTAAACAAGAAAACTGGAATCCCACTTGTAGGATAAGAAGATAAGTGAGGAGAAGAGGCCCATATTTTCACATATTTGTAAGTGATATGGCTTTAATCTCGTATATCTAAAATACCGATAAAGTTATAAAGTGAAACTACAATGAAAAACGACTGGTGTGGGACCAAAGAAATTGGTTCCTGATCCCACTGACAAAGCATAACCTCGTTACTTCAGACACCCCCTTCCCGACACTCCCCCCAAAACACCTGATCGGCCATGACGCCACTACCGGTCAATTCGTCCTTGAGGCCACTCAACCCGGAGACGTCACATCGGGTCAACCTGCCCACCGAATTTACACCTTTTAGACACAGATGATCTCCAAAGCTAGATACATGAAAAATATTACAAGTAGTGTGTACTAAACACTAAAAATGGGCTCCCTTATCAAATTACAAACCCTGCGTACGGGAATTACACACATCCTTACTTGATACATAATTACACGCGCAAAGAACATTTGAGAGTTCACAACCCTTTACTATAGATATTTCGCAACCCCACGCTGCCAGTGTCAGGGCACAGGATTACAAATGGTGCAAAAGCCACAAGCCCTTAGGTTCATATCACAATCACATGTTGCAGTAGCCGATCATAACCCGTTGCTAAATTTCAAAGTACATTCCCTAGAGATAGGAGTGCCAGAGCGAGTCAATTCGGCTCTGGCTCCAAGAGTCCGTGCACGAGCCGAACCTTTAAAATATTTGGAATGTAAATCATGGAACAAGCAACGTGTTAGAATATAACAACCTGGCTTGAACATCCAAAATAGCTTATTTCTTTAATACGCATGTGTTACCTTGATAAGTCTGCATTGATAAGTATTTATTAGAAGTGAGAGTTTTGAAACTTGTACTAAGGTGCATTCCTGCCCTTAACCCAGTGGCGCTGACATTAGTGAACTAAGACGCAAGCCAGTTGGCACGTGTACCCCGACTGCGGCCTAGATAGGCTATTAAACACAGAGGTTCCTGTACAGCACGCATTTTGAATTTGCGTATTGTAAGCCTAGGATAACACAATTTGGTAAAGCAGCAAACCTAAGATATCAGCTATACCAGTTTCCAAAATGCAATTTAGTCACTGGAAGGGGATCTTTGATGGCATCAAATCATTCTGCTTTGCCTAGGGTTCTTGGAAGATGAGATTGAGGCCTGAGTGACAAGCAGACTACACATTTTATTTTTTTGGCATTATGCATGGTGCAAACTTTGGCCAACAACGTAAGAGCGCTTCACAACAGACAGTTACATTTTTTTCAGCACAGGGAAATATACCAAGATTCATAGGATCCTCAGCCGAGGATTCAAACACCTGGTCCCCCTTGTTACATAGTCTGCAGCTGTCGCCAATGGGCCACATCGCCTTGTATGAAATTTCGGCTTGTTTTGGGCTTGTGGTACCACAAAAGGCTCTCCAGCTGAGCCAGACCCTGACTTCTGGCTCAGGCTTTCTATGGCCCGCCTACCTTTAAAAATGGCCTCGGGGAGAATGTCACAGCACAAGTCTCAGTTCGCAAGTCCACAATGTCAATGTCAGAATAAAGGCCTTGTAGCAAGTGTGGGATCGCCTAGTACCAGTAAGACCCCAAGCACACACCCACACCTCAACACCAGATGTCAGATCACTATGCACGGACACCACTTTTGTATCCCTAGCCACAAGCCATGCCAAATCATATGTTCACCTGAGCCTACCCCTAAAAACGGCAGTCGGTGATGTAGGAGTGTTTATACTTATTTCCTCCCTTAGGTTCCACTGCTTCAAAACTAGGTAAAGTGACATACCTGCAGCTAAAATTCCAACATTACTATGCCAGTCAGGGGCCTCTAGTGCCAGTATCACATCTTAAACCCCAAAAACATGTGTCAAGAACACAAGCCCCTGAAACAATTACCAAAAATACAAGACCCTTGTGCAAGTGTCAAAACACAAGATTCTAGTTCATGTGCCAGATTAAAAAACAAAGCAAGTGTCAGACCACAAGTCTCTAGCTGCAGTCAGATCCCAAGCTTCTAGTGCAGGTTTCAGTTCACCAAAAAAAGAACAAAAGGATGATGAACAGGGTGCTGAAACTTGTCAAACACTCACTCTAAGTCACAGTTTAAATCCACTGTTCTTTTATTCACCATGCCACCCATTTTGGACCCAGCCATATGAAAATCAGCCTTGACCCTGCTCCCCATGATAACAGTCCAGCCCAAACTGCCAGGCCAGGTCCTGGACTGGAAACAAGCATCCTGGGACCAGTTTCGGGGTATCACCCCTCATCAGACAGGCTAGCTTGATTCTAGCAGCACAGTTAGCCAGGGGGCCTACCTCTGGCCATACCCTGGCCACTTAGGGTGACTTCAGCAACACAAAAAGATGATGGCCAGAGTGCGGAAACTTTTCAAACACTAACCCAGTCACAGATTGGGGTTAAATCCATTGTTCTTTTGCTCATCATGATATCTCAGTTAGATCCCAGCCTTATGCACATCAGTCTTGACCCTCCTCTTCATGAGAACAGGTCCGCTCTGCATGGGAAACAAGCATCCTGGGACCGGTTTGGGGTATCACTCCTCATAAGCCAGGATAGCTTTAATCTATCTGGCACAGTGAGGAAGGGACCCACATGTGGGCATACCCTGGCCACTTAGGGCATCTCTAGCAACACAAAAGGATGACGGATGGAGTGCTGAAACTTTTCAAATACTCACTCCTAGTCACAGATCTGGGTTAAACCCATTGTTCCTTTGCTCACCATGCCACCTCACTTTGGACCCACCCGTAAGCAAACGAGTCTTGACCCTGCTCCCCATTTGTGTTGCATTTTCAATTCACCAACTACTGCACGCGTCAGATCACAAGCTCTTTGTGGTGCAGTCAGACCGCAACCTTCTAGTGCACCACCACTTTGTGCATGCATCTAATGTCAAGCTCTTTGTAGTGCAGCCAGATCACAACTTTCTAGTGTGTATTGTGGGTCACAGGTTCCTTGTGCAGCAGTCAAATTCCAAGCTTTTTGTGTAATTTTTAAATCGCAAGGTTCTAGTGCAGGTTTCAGATCAAAACTCCTACTGCAATTGACATATAAGGTCCTGCTTTAAGTGTCAGAACTATGTGCAAGTATCACATCACAAGCTCCTTGTGTTGCAGTCAAATCACACAGTTCTAGTTCAATTTTCAGATCACAAGTTTGTAATTTTTTTTAGATCACAAGTCCCTTTCGGCTCACAAGCCCATGCTTCAACTGCCATTACAAACACCTGATGTTTAAATCTCAGATCCTCTGTGCTGCAGGCAGATTACCAACCTCTGGTACCAGTGTCGGATCACAAGCCTACAGTGCATGTGTCATAGCACGAGCCTCCGATTCAAGGGTCATCAAAAGCCCCTGTGCCCTATTACTAGTTTCTAGTACCAATGTCAGGTCACAAGCCCCTAGAACATATTGTCAGATCACCAGCCCTTAGTAGTGTAGTCGGGGTACGGCCCCTGCAGCAAACAGTAACAGCATTTACAACGGTTAATTATTTTACGATTTTATAGGACATACCTGTGTTACTGGAATCCAGGCTGGTCATGGCTGCGAGGCGTCAGGGTGGTTCTTCGCCGCTGCTTTCCGCGTTTGCATGCAGACCCGTCAGAGTATCTGGAAACTGCACGTACCTTTCAATTGACCTGTTCCGACCCCGTGTACCCTTAAATGTTGAGACTGTGCACAACCCCCCTGATTATGCGTAGATCTCCGGGGCAGGTACCGTGTGCTGGGTAAGGATGACTTGATTTGTGTGGGAAACCCGTTATGGTGTGTGCAAATCTCTAATGCAGAATCAGTCTGTGCACTTGTTCTCACTGCAAGGTCGTCTTACGTGCAAATCCCTTGAACATCTCTCTTTACCCAATACAAATCTCAACAGTGTGCAGACTTGTATACTGCGTGCAAACCACTACTGTGTTGTGTACCTGCTGCAAGCGCTTACTTTTTGTGTAGTTTTTTTGGTGCCAGACTATGTGCATGTACGTGTAGGTCCTTAGGACGATGAGAAGATCCCTTACCGATGTTGTTGTGGAAGCTCCTGTGTTAAATGCCAGGCCCCGTACTGTGAGTATTTATGTGTATCTCCCGTGTACGTTAAAGTGCTGTGCATAGATCCCTTTACTGCATGCAGATGCCCCTACGGCAGTCCAAATCCTGTTTAAGTTCCCTAGTCTGGGCACAGCTGTCAGGAGGAGCCGAGCACCTCCTTCCTCTCCTCTGGTGATCTACCTCTGCAGTCCTCTCCTCTGCCAGTCCTTGTTGTGCTTTTTTTTTACCAGCTGCACGGTGGTGCGCATGCGCGGGCTGGTCGGCACGCGGCAGCCCCATGTGATTCCCTGGGCGAGCCTCGTGCCCCAGTGACACAGATTCCGGGAGCGCCGCGAGCCTCACGGGGAGTTGGTCGAAGTGCGCACGCGCAGTACCGAACAGTACATCACATCACTGTAGTGCTAGACAGAGATGAGGGACCAAAATATCACCGGCGTGATTGCTATGCTATTTTGGAAAATACAATATTTCCGAAAGCAGTCTAATCTTGTGGGAGTAATCGTATCCCTGTCAGGGTGCGCTCATATTTTGCATTCAGATCCTTTTAGATAGCGATGACTTTAGTGTACTATAATACACGCATTATCTCCCCAGCAATCCAACTGCCATCCAACTAGAGGCGGCAAGCCACCAAATTGGATCTGAAGCCCAACATTGTAAATTGTCTATACATAATTTTAGCCTGACAATGTTTGCCACTTCTTTTATGCTCTATGGAGGCTTTACTGTTTTAGTGTTCCTTCTCATTTTCTCCTAATGATTTCTGCTTTGACTTTTTCGGTGTAGCGGTATTCTTGCCCCACAAACGATCTTTACTCTCGTCTTCTGTAGTTCATTTCTCACCTCACACCTTGTACCTACTTTACTGGCTTGCCATTTTCGACACTATTCTTCCTACATATTATGTATGCGCGTTACTACTTTGTCTCATTCCACTCTCCACCCGTACTAGCTTTACTATCTAATTCCTATTCGTTTATTTTAACACTAAAACACTTAGATGAACGCATGCACCAGTTTAATTGAAACCACAAGACTAATAATCCCAACTACAAAAAATAACAAGTAGGTAACCAATAACTAACAATAACCAGTAACTACTGGATTAATTGCTAAGAATGGTTTCCAGTGTTGTGTGCTACTCGCCAAAAGCACTACAATGCTTCACGATTAGGGTGACTACCTGCCATCGAGCCAAATTCTGGACAGGACTGTAAAAAATTCAGAACAAAGGGTCAAAATTCAGGACAAAATTCAAGAACAAACGTCCGTTTTACAGACACATCCAAGAGAGGCTATACCCTATTACAGTAGTTCCCAACCTGTGGTCCAGGAAAGCCTCCTCAGGGGGTCCGCGACTGCTTAGAAAATTAAATAATATTAACAGATTAGGTCCCCAGCTTTCAGTAATGACTCAAGGAGGGGGTCCCTGGATTCCAACAAAGGTTCAGTGGGGAGTCCCCGGGCTACAGTAATGATAAAGTGGGGGGTCCATAGAAGTCAAAAGGTTGGGAACCACTGCCCTATAACATTATCAGTGCATTTATTTACTCTTTTGTTACATAGCACTATTTATTCACTGTGATCTTTTTGTGATTGCCTCCTGGTATGCTACATTCAGGTGTCATATTATGTCCTTGTTCAGTAGTAAATTAATGCCCTTCAGCACTGTGTCCAGGCCATCACCCCTAACCAAATCTACTCAATCCTTCTTGGAGAGAAAGCAACAACAACATTTTGATTGTTTCTAAACATTTTTAAACCTATGGCAAATAGTTTGGGAAACATTAAGTAAGTAACCTTATGCTAGTTTAAACAAGTTGAACAAAAACATCTGGCTCACCTCAACCTCCAATGGACTTTCAACCTAAAAACAATTTGAGGCAGAGCAGATGGTGTGGGTGACAGTCTCACACCTAATGTCAAGATGTGAGGTACGGACAACTTGTCTGTAGGCTCACAGCACTAGAGTGTACATCTGGGACTCTACATTTATATCAGAACTGGGAGTCCAAACTACCAATCAAAGATAATAAGAGAAGGATGAAATCATGATCAAATGGGAGATCCACAGCAATTGATTCAAAGGGTTGTTGCTAAGAACTGGATAAATAAGAAGAGAAGAACAAGGTGGAACAATTCCTGAAATCAGACAAGATGGGTTCACCAAGACTAAAGAAATATATTGCGTACCTGGGTTGTTGTTTCTGCAGACAGGAGATAAACAGAAGATGCACTGTCAAGTAGTTGAACAAGCAGCTCCAAACTACCCTGGCAAACTCTTCTGGTGCAGTGGTCCACTGTTCATGCTTGTGAAGGGTGAGCAGGGGCCTGACCCATTGCAAGGTTGTGCAAGGCAATTGCCCACTCTGTCCATGTCTTGGTTTTGCAACTGAGCAAAAGCCAAACCAGTGATCTGGATTATCCCTGTGTCAAATACACATAGAATCTGGGATGCAATGTAAATTACAAGACCACGAGAAAAGTTTAAAAATGTAATTAGTGTTTCTTTAATATATGGTACTGTTTTCTCCTTTATATACAGTTGGACCTCAGATTGAACTGGGAACCAGTTACCTTGCGATACCTAGGGATTAAAATCTACCATTTCCTCACTGATTTCCAGGATGGAAATCTCGGAAAAGCGTCATCGTCCCTCTGAGCCCAGTTTGGTTTTTGGTCCTCTCTTCTGCTTTCTGTAGTGGGCCACGTGGCACTAGTGAATATGTTGTGCTACTCCAAATAATGTGTTCTTTTTTAAACCTACCCCTGCTTATCTTTCAATCCTTCTTCCGACATGCCACACATCAGATTTGGTTGCTGGGGTGCCGTCGGGTAGCTCTTCCCACTCTAAAGCTACTCTTGACTGTGAGTGGATTATGCCTTCCGAACTTAGAAAGCTATTATTTAACTGCACAGGTACAACGGGTGGCTCGCTGTCTGTCTGCCTGTCCCCCTGCATGAGATGGGGTTTATCCATAAAGACTTTAAGGAGGACTTACTGCACTACTCATTGTTTCCTCCAGACCATTCTATGGAACATCATCCAGGATCGTCATGCACAGCTGTCTCTTGCCTTGCTGGAACCTGTAAACTCACTGACACAAAGAAACCCTGTCCTCCTGCACTACCTTTGCTAGGCCTTCCCACTCGCATAGGACGGCTGTGCTCAGAACAACTCCGTCAGTGGTATGCTGCAGGCATCTTAAAAATGGCAGATTTGTTTCTGGACAGCAAGCTACAATTTCCAAACCCTTATGGCAGACTTCCTTCTTCACCCTAGTCAACTCCGTACTTACAAACACCTTAAACAATCATTAAATGCCCTATTTTATGTCTGCCACCTAACACTAACCCTACATGAGGTGTACCAGAAGCTCCACACAATAGGGACTGGTGGCAAACTGATAAGATGGGTGTACAGACCTTTCCTGCAACATGGAGACCACTCCAGGTCTTCTTGTCCTACCTGGGAGATTGATGTGGCCAAACCTCTTCAAGATACAAACTAGACTAAAATACTGGACTTTCTCCACAAAGCATCCCACAGCTGCCACTCTAAGTACATTCATAGAGCTTCCTTAGGAATGCATTCCACCCGTTGCTTGCCACTGGCTTTGTGGTTTGTAACTTGCATTTAGTTGCTTTCAGTTTGCTGTCTTTATTTGTTTTAGGCTATCCTGCTTGAGTTCATCCCTTCCCATGCACCAACCTTATTTACAGTATCCTTCAGAGTGCTCCCTTTCAGTAAACAGGCCTGTAAATCTTGTTCTTATCTCATCACATTTGCTGGGCATTCAGAGAACAAGGTCAAATGTCAGGCTCTGTCTTTGGTAGAACTTAGTGTTTATCTTTCTTCTTTGAGTTCAAAGTGAGAAGATTTATGTGACCATCTTGCTGTCTTGCTGGATACGGATGTGGGTAGGAAAGAGTTTTTTCCATCACATGACAACATTTACATGAACTGTGCAAGAATTTCAGAATTAGTTCAAATAAAGCACATTTTTGTTAATTCTGAACTGTGTTGGAAACAAATACCTTTATATGATTAAAACAAATCATTACACTAGGTGATGCAATTTCCACACATCATCATCTCTGTACTGTATAGTTTTATTTACAAAACTGTATGTCTGTGCAAACGTAATGGTCCTTTAAATCAAAAACGTGTTGTCTGTAATGGCAGTGTGCTAACACAGCATGCATACTCCACTCTACTCTGCACCACTCCACACCACTGCACCCTACTCTGTACCATTCCACTTTGTACCACTCTCTGCCACTCTTCTCCACTCAGTACCACTCCACTCAGTGCCACTGTACTTTTCTACTCTGTACCACTCCACTGTATGTCAATCCACTTTATACCTCTGTACACCACTGCACTCTGCTCCTGTGCATGCTCACCACTCCAGTTGAGGCCACACCAATCTACTGAGCACAACTCCACTCTATGCCACTCTGCAACACTTTACTGTACGCCACTGCACTCTTTGCCAATACATTCTATGCTAGTGCACTTTACATTGTAGCACTTAACTCTATGCTCCTGCACTCTGCATCAGGACACCACACAATACTCTAATCTACTCTGCACCACTTTACTCTGTGCCATAGCACTCTACACCACTTTACTCTATGCCATCACACTCTAGGCCACTCTAAGCTCCTGCACTCTACCTTGCACCTCTCCACTCTACACCACTTCACTCTACTGTGAAGCAGTCTACTTTATGCCACTGCACTCCGCGCCACTGCACTCCACCCTGCACCTCTCCACTCTATGCCACTGCACTGTACTCTGAAACAATCTACTCTACGCCACTGCACTGTATGCAACTCTGTCTCACAGCATTCTAAACCACTGCACTCTACCTCAATGCACTCTAAACAGCTGCACTATAAGCCACTGCACTCTACTCTGTATCACTGTACTTTACGCCACTGCTTTCTATGATACTCTACTTTGCAACACTGCACTCTCCACCACTATACTCTACACCACTCTACTCTGTACTACTGCATGCTGCACCAATACACTCTATGCCACTGCAATCTATGCCACTATACTCTGGATAACTCCCCTCTGTGCCACTGCACTCTACAGCACTGTATTCTACTCTGAACTGTATACTACTCTACTCTGTACCACTCTATGCTACTGCACTCCATGCCACTCAAGTCTACTCTGCACTCAGTCACTGCATCACTCTACACTACTGCACTCTCTGACACTCTGTTGAACTCCACTCTACTGCAGTCTTTGCCACTCTACTCTGCCCCACGCCACTCTATGCCACTCCACTCTGTGCCGATGACAGCTGCACTGTATGCTACTGCACTCTACTCTACACCACTGTACTCTACACTACTACTCTCTGTGCCACTCTACAACACTGCACTGACACTCTACTCTGCAACATTGCACTCTCCACCACTCTACTCTGAACTACTGCATTCTAAACCAATACACTCTACACCACTGCACTCTATGCCACTACAGTCTATGCCACTCTACTTTGCATCACGCCACTCTACAGCACTATACTCTGCTTTGCACTACACCACTGTATGCTTCTCTACTCTGCACCACTCTACTGTGAAACAATCTACTTTATGTCACTGCACTCTGCGCCACTGCAGTGTACCCTGTACCTCTCCACTCTATGCCACTGCCCTTTACTATGAAACAATGTACTCTACGCTACTGCACTGAATGTAACTCTGCCCCACTGCACTCTAAACCACTGCACTCTACTTCAGTGCTCTCTATGCCAATGCACTCTAAACAACTGCACTATAAGCCACTGCACTCTACTTTGTACCACTGTACTCTACGCCACTGCTCTCTGTGCCCCCCTACTCCACTATACACCACTGCACTCTGACACTCTACTCTGCAATACTGCACTCTATGCCACTATACTCTACACCAGTCTACTCTGTACTACTGCATTCTGCAGCACTGCACTCTATGCCACTCCAGTCTACGCTAGTGCACTCTACAGCACTATACTCGACACTACATACAGTATGTGCTACTCTACTCTGCACCACTCTACACCACTGCACTCTATGCCACTCGTCTACTCTGTGCTCTATGCAACTGCACTATGCACCACTCTACACTATTGCACTTTCTACAACTCTATTGTATGCCACTCTACTCTACACCGCTGCACTCTATGCCACTCTACTCTGCACCATGTCACCCTACTATGCACTACTCTAATCTCTTGCCTCTGCATTCTATGACACTACATTGTACGCCACTGAATTCTATGCTGCTGCATTCAATGCCACTTCACTCTACACCACTATATTCTGCAACACTTCACCAATCCACTCTACACCCGTCAACTTCACTGCATACCATCCCAGTATATGCTTCTTTACGCAACTCCACAGAATGCCACTCGAAAACACAACACTTTCTCCCACTCCACTCTGCAACATTCTGTGCCACTCTCTTCTATGCCACTAGCTTTTAGCCATGCTGAACAGCAACCACACTGGTGAGTAACATGGCTAAAACACATTGGCAAAACCAATAACACTTGCATAGACGAGACCTATTGGACTTGCAAATATTTGTGAGTACTATGGGGTGCCGTGGTTCCTGAATGAACTGTGAATGTGTACATCCTTATTTTAAACATTCATTACACTCATCATAACATAGGCTGCTACAAAATGCTCAATTACATTTAGGACAAATAAAAAAAAGTCCTTCTAAAATACAGATTTCAAGAATATAAAGATTATACTTAGTGCAAACAACTTTTAGCTGTCCATTAAAGCCACACACTACACATCTCAGCTTGGAACATCCTTATAGTACCTCTCTAAAAGAAAATATATTTGCTATCAGAAAGCTGCAAGTGACCCGTTCGATTAAAGTCAATACAGGTTTCCAAGCCCCTTTACATTTGCAGATTTAACAGTTGCACACATTTGCATGTTATTTGGGAAGGAAACACCCTAGCAAGAAGGCCTGTTTCTTATCTGTCTGCCCCTCCCTCTCTCAGAGCACACAAGACTCCCTGCATTTCAATCCAGCTGGTGAACTGAATTGTCTTAAGTACATTTGTCCTCTAGCTGAACGGCTAGAATTATGGACAAATGCTGTCCGTTAAGCCTTTCATCACAGACAGCGGATGGTAGGGCTAAATTATGGGCAGTCCGTGAAAGTTACAGATGGGTGGTCACCCTATGCACGAGGGGTAGTAAGCACTAGGTAAATGCAGTTACAATACAACTGCAATAAGGAAAGCAGAGTTGAACCAAGAATTTGGCTTTGTTCTAAGAACTAAAGCACACGCTGAGCCTTCAAAATACTTGGCATGTAAATAGTACAACGAACATGGAGTAAAAATATGATAGACATGCTTGTTAGTTTGTGTAGCATTTGGAAATGTTTTACTTTAGTACATTAGTTTGTATTACTGCTATTAAGTGATATGTATTAAAAGGGATTTTTTCTAAACATAACTTTACAAACATTCACAAAATCTCTACCTGCCCTGATGATGATACCTTTATTAAATCAAGAGACAAAATAGCTGTTGGCACATCCCTTTGTATGGTCTGTATTTTCATTACTGTATTGTAATTGCATTGTATTGTATGGGGTTGAAGTGCTTTTCAGCGAGTAGCACACATTTTCTGCACCTAAACAGTCCCGTTAAGGGCCACACATCGCTGGTTAGACTAACACATTTCTGTACCTGTCCCAGGCTGAAATGCATTAGTCACATAAACTAGAGCTCTCTTCGCCTTTCACACTGCTATAGAAACTCTTGCACATTAGCATAAATATATAGCCCGTAAAAGCTGTCAGCCTTAGAAATACCAGGTGCCCTGTAGAGCTTGGGTTTAAGGAGTGATGAGCAGCTGATATAGAGACGAGCAAGTGCTGTTGTATTGATTGTAGGTGTCTTCAGTGTAGACCTGCAAATGTATTGCTGACTGTTAATCTAAATGGGTAGACATACAGATTCTTTATTGTCTGTATCCCGTCCAGTACATCACAAGCCAAGTCACTGCTGGTAAGGCTAGTAGCTGCTCCAAGATCCCCTGTCATGAAGTGAGTACAAAAGAAGCCCTTTAAAGAAAAACAATGTCTACTGAAGCAAAAACTATCAGCACTGTATGTATGAGTACAATGTGTCAAAAAATAAAAACTCGGAATCTCTGAAAAACCTAACTTTGGTCCAAATCATTACATTTCACCGTTTCAAACAACAATTTGACAAAGCATATGGTTACTGCATCAACTTCCTAGTGGTTGCCTGCAAAGGTTACATGCTGCATTTAACAATGTAATATGTGTAGGGTGACTCCTCACTTCATTGCACCTGGCACAGAGTTTACAGTCCCTGTATTTCATTTAACAGTCATGTTCTGTGACACTGAGGGAGATGACTGTAGGAAAGTGCCCCTGTTTGATATGGTCACCTCTACATTTTGCCTGGTATTCAATGCAACAGGTCCCTAGTGCCAAATCTCTTTCCCTAAAGCTGTGCAATTGTTCTCCAATTGGCAATACCTTTGCCCCCCCTGTAAGTAAATGGTACTCCTGGTACATAGGGCATGGGTACCAAAGAAGGGACCCCAAGGGATGCAGCATCTATTGTGCTACCCTCAGGGAACCCTCACTTAGCACATGCAGGCTGCCATTGCAGGCTGCATGTCTTGGTGCAGCTAACATTGAAAACACGACATGGCACATAGCCTTCATGCCATGTACTCTAACACTGTATGCAATATATATGTAAGTCACCCCTACAGAAGTCCTTACAGTGCTAAGGCAGGGTGCATTATATTACATGTGAGGACATATCTTCAAGAGCAGATATGCCCCTGCTATATCTTTGTTGATTCTTAGACATAGTGAGTGAGTGAATAGGGAAGCCATTTTAAGTACATGTGCTGGACACAGGTCACTGTCTCCTCCCCAGCTACATGATGGCTTCACTGGACATAGCAATGTTTGGTATCAAACATTTTGTATAAATAAACCCTTACTGATGCCAGTGATGGACTTATTAATTCATGCACCCAGAGGGCACCATAGAGGTGCCCCTTGAAAACCTACCAACCTCCTGGGAAGGGACTGACTAGTTTTAGCCACCACTTGAAAAGATTCTGGCCCCCTAGGGTGACAGCCTTTGCTCTTGGGTGGTCAGAGACAAAGCCTGCTCTGGGCGAGGTTTTTGCATACCCCACCAAATGGGAGGTCCTCCAAATCTGCATTCCAGGGCAAAGGAGTTCAAAGAAGCCTACCTCCCTTGGTATGCAAATCTAGCTTCACTCAAAGGAGAGATTCAGACCCTCCTGCCCCAGGGCCCATTTGCCACAGAGACAGGCGGGAAAGTTAGTATTCAGAGAGGTGTGTCCTCCCCTCAGGACAACCCCATCTCTAAGGTGAGCTTCCTGATGTGGACACAATCTTGGTGTTGGCAGAATTAGGAGCTCTGGGACAGGGTTATGCCCACTTCCCACAGGAAGTGGTTATATAGGGGGTGTAGTGACCCCAGGGGTAAGTAGCCCATTGGGTACTACCCTACACTCCCCACAATGCCCCTGATTTCTGTATTTAGGGGAGCCCTTGGCACCAGGAAATCAGATTTCTGCCAACCTATGAAGAAGATGGACACCCAAGAGACACAAAAGCAAAGCTCGAGGAAGAAGCACCTGACTTGTCCCTAGCACTGCCAGCCTGTCTGTTGTTCCTGCTGTTTGGACCAAAGTCAGCTCGTCCTGCAAGCAGATTGCCTCCAAAAGCCTGGGAGGCATGCCTGCCTTCAACAAATACCCAGGAACTCCTGTGGAGCAGCAGAGCTGCTTCCATGCATCTTGCAGGCACCCTAAGGCTGAATGTGAGGACTCTGGACCTCTAAAACCCAACACCTGAAAGCACTGCTGCACCCGTGCCGCTCAGCCCGAGTTGAAGTGGACCAATAGTACCACTATGGTTCCCCAGGTCTCCAGAAATGAAGTCCACCCTGGACTTGCCCACTGTGGACTCTCCGACGTCACCTGCAGCCTCTGTTTGCAGACCCCCTCAACCGCGAGTGCTGAAGTGGAGAAAATATGACGCCTCAGGACACCTATGCACCTGTCGCCCCTGGCCCGTGGAGAAGAAGACTAAAGGTGTCCCCTCATCCCTGGATATCTCAAGATTGGAACCCGCTTGGTGGTTCCTCCAGACTGGATCCCTAGTCCTCACCTGCAGCACCTTTTCGACCAGACAGATCTCCATTGAGTAACATTATACGCCGACGCCGTACTACACCTCTGCACACGGCCACCCTAGCGCTGCTCGGTGTGACCTGTTAGTGTGGTTCTGACTCTTGCCCTATACTTACCTAAAGTCCAGGACATTGGCCTCGTAAGTCACTCTACTGTATCTGTTTGTTGTATTTGTTTTTTTCTCCATAGGATGATATTGCAGCATCCAAAAATTGCACTGTAGACCTTTCAAAACTATAAAGATTTTTCTTGCAAAATATACTTACCTGATTGTATTAATTCTGGTGCCTAAACATATATAAAGATACTTATTATTTCTGTAAAATGGTGTGGATCTCGTTCTTGAGCCGTGTGTCTCATTTATTGACTGTGTGTATATATTTGCAGATGTCTAACACTCCTCTAAAGCTGCTCAACCATACTACCCCCTAAAAGAGAACCTTTGGATTGCTAGAGCAAGCCCCTGTCCACTAGTAAGAGAACCCCTGGACTCATTGCATGATAAACCTAAATTTGATATATCATATAAAGAGCCAGCTTCCCATAATTACTTCCATAGATACTTATCATATTTGTTTTACAAAACAGGAATGTATTCAAAATATATTATTTAAGATAGAAAGCATCAATAGATTGTGCGCCTGTGCACCCTAATTACAGACATTAAACCGTATCCTTGTTAAGATTGTATAGTTCAGTGGCTCCCAACATTTTGACTTCTCTGGACCCCCACTTTATCATTACTGGAATCCGGGGACCCCCACTGAATCATTATTGGAATCCTCCCTCCCACTGAGTCATTACTGAAAGGTGGGGAGCTAATCTGTTAATTAAATGTAATTTTCTTAGCAGTCGCGGACCCCCTGAGGAGGCTTCCCGGACTCCCCGGGGTCCCCAGACCACAGGTTGGGAACCACTGGTATAGTTCAAGTAGTCTTATTTTTTCATATCTTTGGGACTACAAGAACCAGATTGCAACTGCACAATAAAGGGCTGCATACACACCATTACATGATATAAAACAACTTAAAATACATTTTTATTTGTCTAATGAAGGAGGCTGTAGACCTTTCACTCCTCAGTGAGATCTACAAGGTAAACGTGTTTCTTAATAGTGGTAGCCTCCAAAATCAATACACAACATTGGCCTATCTGTGTTTCATAAAAATAACTCAATCTCATTCAAAAAGCTACAGCCGGTGGCACCAAAGCTTGCAATTGCCTAGAAGTGATGCAGTTGTTACTCATTTCCACATGGCAGATAGTGCTCGCTCTACAAGATTTCACTGTACCATTCTAGCGTCATTTTTTAGCACCTGCCCAGGGCAAGCCTTACACGACACTAGGCTCTTTTCAATGGGCCTCCCCGAGCAAATTTTTTGACGCTAGTCAGCAAAGCATCACAACTGCATCCAAAATTTGGATGCAGTTGTACAAACGAGTGCCACGGTGCGGTGTATTATAAATACAACGCTACCATTGTGTTGTTAGAGGGCGCAGGGCAACGCAGGGAAACTGGCACATTGAAGCTGATGCACCAGTTCCTTGTAAATGAGGCTTTACGTCCATTAGGATATCAGGATGCTTGTCCTTCCTGCTGTCCATGGCTGCTGCAGCTGTCCAATTCCTGTGTCCAACTATGTCTTTCCCTTGTGCAAGAGCTTTTCAGTGAGGGTGGAAAGTTCTAGAAGCTTTAACCACACTAGAACTGCACTCTAAGGAAGATTTCCCCCTATGTGTATAATACATTGGTACTATAGGTAAACCAGTAAACCCTACTGACCTTACCTGCAAGTGCCCACTAATACTATAAGTCCTACCTCGGGCCAGCATCTAATCTTGCAGAGTCCCCTCTGCGCCAGGCTACTTGCGCACAGTTGCTGGACTTCACATGACGGTAGTCTCCCACGTTCAGTCCACACATGTGCACACGCATTTGCACACATGTTCACTTGTAAACAGCCAAGTGCCCCTTATCCTAGCATCGTTGGCGCTGCCTTATCTCAAAAGGCAGACTCTGGTGGTAGGCATGTACAGTCCATTTACCATGTGATTACTGTTGGTGAGACACAGGTAGAGAGACTCGCCCACAGTAAGAAGTCCACAACTAGGTGAACAAAGAGCAAAATATCTGGGCAGATCAATGAGAAAGAACCCATTTTGGTATAGGCGCCGCCGCAAGCTGAAACTACCGGAAAGTATTAGCCATCACTCATGGGTATTCTTGCCTAGTCAGCAGTAACAAATTGCAGTGGGTTCAGACAAGAGATACCACTTGCCATTTCTCCACCACCCCAAAAATCTTACGCTGGCCATCTGCCACGAAGGTCATCTGCCCAAGCCAACCAGGAGGCCACCTCTCCCCACAAGGAACCCAGACTACACTAAGAACCATCCTGGTTCTAAGTTGGATGCATCTAGGACACTAAACACCTATATTGACTTAAGTAAATTCTCCCTGTCCTCTTCAAGAGAACAAGGTCCATGGCCCCCTTTTCCTAAGAATTTGCCCAATCTCTCACTGGCACTATGGGGGTATGGGTCTCAGTTCAGCCTCACTCAGCACCCATTCTCTTCAGGCAACTCCTAAGCCTGCCAGCAGTGAAGCTGGAGATTAACTAGGGACCATAAAGATCCCTTCCTTGGAATCTGACAGTGGACCCTGTAAGCACATGTTGTTGCCTTCCACGGTAAGCACATATTGTTGCCTTCCACCTTAGGACATCTGCCACATGCTTGGTACACCCAGAGTGCACCCCTTAAGAGTAACAGCCCCAGACAGAAGCGTGTGCAGCATTCCAGATAGAAGCACAGGATCATGTCACTCAAGATAGGCCCCACCAGGCCAACTGGTTGTGCCCCTGCGGACACATCCGCTTTCTGTACAATCTAGCTGGTGGGCTTACACACCAGTCAAAGCACTTGCCTGACAAGCTAGGAATTCTTCGTGGGGCCCTAGGGTTGTACTCCAAAGCTGGTACACCTGAAGTGCACCAGGCAGGAGTCCGCTAAGGCCGAACCTCTGCAGCCTGTCCTCCTGAAAGTTTAGAGCACAGTCCCTAAAAGACGTGGCTTCCTACCCCCCTGTCCTTGGGTCGGACCCCATAAGAGTTACCTTTTGGTCACCCAGTTGGTAATCGCCCCAGCCACCACATCAGGTGATCAAAAGGCTTAAAATCCAGGTAGTTCAAATGGACAGAACCCATTTCTCTACAATGAGTTTCTCACAGTATCAGTCAGTGGGTCATAAAGATGCGCAGACTACATGCACATCCAATCCTTAGCCTCTCTGCAGAGCACATAGAGCAATGGTTTCATATTTACCAATTCTGACAGATATTTCAAGGAGTTACAGAGACGTTGAAATATGGACAGTGCCAAAGAAAAAGAAAATACAGTGTCAACAGGCGTGAGGTTAGGTTATGTGGAGGAAGTGATAGTAAAGTGGAGGAGTTGAAAGCTGTACATGCAGAATGAGAGAGTGACAAGATGACCCTGAAGAGGAAAGAATGACGAGAGATATGCAAATTGAGGCTATCAAGAAGGTGTGGGGATAAGAAGGGTATCAGCATATAATAACGTGAGACACTGCAAAGGAAAGTCATGTGAATGGGAGTGGCTGACACACTGAGTTCCAGTACCCCTTCCACAAACCTTAGCAATGTTTAATTCACAGCCTTATATTTTTAGATATGAAGCATTTTCAAGTCGAATTAGTGAAATCATTTTTCTTACTCATTTATCTTGAACAGCTAACAAGCCCTGGCAAAGACAATACAGGGAGTGCAGAATTATTAGGCAAATGAGTATTTTGACCACATCATCCTCTTTATGCATGTTGTCTTACTCCAAGCTGTATAGGCTCAAAAGCCTACTTCCAATTAAGCATATTAGGTGATGTGCATCTCTGTAATGAGAAGGGGTGTGGTCTAATGACATCAACACCCTATATCAGGTGTGCATAATTATTAGGCAACTTCCTTTCCTTTGGCAAAATGGGTCAAAAGAAGGACTTGACAGGCTCAGAAAAGTCAAAAATAGTGAGATATCTTGCAGAGGGATGCAGCACTCTTAAAATTGCAAAGCTTCTGAAGCGTGATCATCGAACAATCAAGCGTTTCATTCAAAATAGTCAACAGGGTCGCAAGAAGCGTGTGGAAAAACCAAGGCGCAAAATAACTGCCCATGAACTGAGAAAAGTCAAGCGTGCAGCTGCCACGATGCCACTTGCCACCAGTTTGGCCATATTTCAGAGCTGCAACATCACTGGAGTGCCCAAAAGCACAAGGTGTGCAATACTCAGAGACATGGCCAAGGTAAGAAAGGCTGAAAGACGACCACCACTGAACAAGACACACAAGCTGAAACGTCAAGACTGGGCCAAGAAATATCTCAAGACTGATTTTTCTAAGGTTTTATGGACTGATGAAATGAGAGTGAGTCTTGATGGGCCAGATGGATGGGCCCGTGGCTGGATTGGTAAAGGGCAGAGAGCTCCAGTCCGACTCAGACGCCAGCAAGGTGGAGGTGGAGTACTGGTTTGGGCTGGTATCATCAAAGATGAGCTTGTGGGGCCTTTTCGGGTTGAGGATGGAGTCAAGCTCAACTCCCAGTCCTGCTGCCAGTTCCTGGAAGACACCTTCTTCAAGCAGTGGTACAGGAAGAAGTCTGCATCCTTCAAGAAAAACATGATTTTCATGCAGGACAATGCTCCATCACACGCGTCCAAGTACTCCACAGCGTGGCTGGCAAGAAAGGGTATAAAAGAAGGAAATCTAATGACATGGCCTCCTTGTTCACCTGATCTGAACCCCATTGAGAACCTGTGGTCCATCATCAAATGTGAGATTTACAAGGAGGGAAAACAGTACACCTCTCTGAACAGTGTCTGGGAGGCTGTGGTTGCTGCTGCACGCAATGTTGATGGTGAACAGATCAAAACACTGACAGAATCCCTCGATGGCAGGCTTTTGAGTGTCCTTGCAAAGAAAGGTGGCTATATTGGTCACTGATTTGTTTTTGTTTTGTTTTTCAATGTCAGAAATGTATATTTGTGAATGTTGAGATGTTATATTGGTTTCACTGGTAATAATAAATAATTGAAATGGGTATATATTTTTTTTTGTTAAGTTGCCTAATAATTATGCACAGTGATAGTCACCTGCACACACAGATATCCCCCTAACATAGCTAAAACTAAAAACAAACTAAAAACTACTTCCAAACATATTCAGCTTTGATATTAATGAGTTTTTTGGGTTCATTGAGAACATGGTTGTTGTTCAATAATAAAATTAATCCTCAAAAATACAACTTGCCTAATAATTCTGCACTCCCTGTAGGTCTGGCTTGTTTTGTTTTATGTATTTGGATGCAGTAACAGAAAGCCCTCTGGGAGACACTTAAATACTGGCCAGGCCACCCACAGTGTACGGCACAAGGTTTTAACTTACATGTTTAATTTACATGCTTTAACCTATGAAGTAATTAAATGGAGCATGTCTCTTGGCAAGGATTCCTAGTTATGCTTTTTGGGCCATGCCCCTTTTAGAGACCTCCACCATTTTTATCCCACTTACACCGCTGAGATAGGCTAGAGGAAATTAGGTATTGTTAGACGGTAGGTATGCATGTAGTCTCAGAAAAGGAGAGCTTGTGATCTAGGTAGGCTATACTCAGAGGATGCATGTAGAGGTTAGAAGGAAAGGAGATGGTCATTTGAAGGACAGAAGAAAGGAGGAGCAGTCACACTTTCAATTTAAATATACGTTTTTTCTGCAGGGTGTTAGCAATATAGTAGGAGGAGTTTTATCGCGATAGAATGCAATATGTGTGTGGATGTGATTTGTAGAAAGGAACTACACTGGATGTATTTAATCATGAGTTGTAGTATTAGTATTCGTATGTAGCCTGCAGAATTGTGGGCTCTCAGAATAAAGATGCTATGGAGGTGGAGTTCCTGCGCATAGTTCACCCTTGGATGGAGTCGCACTAACTCAATACCCAAATTAAAAAATAACGGTAATAACTCAAGGAAGAATATAACAAAAAAATAATTAGGGTTAAAAAGGGGAAACACAACCACATAATAAAACAAAACTCAGTATCAAAATATAATAAGTTCCGTATCCCAATTAGGAGGCATCTGTTCTCAATAATTTTCTAAACATACACTAATAGACACAGCGTTAAACTAAGCCCTTCATTTACTCTGACATTGGAAAAATATTTAAATGTTACATCAAAGCTAAGTGTTGGAAATATGGTGCCCCTGTAATATGTGGGGATTTTACAACAGTTAATTAGTACTCATGTTCTCTACCTGGTAATAATAAAAGGATGTGTGTGCAACAATGAAGCTTTGAATCATGCACCAGGGTGGCAGTAATAATGCTGCTATCCTGGACCTCAGGTAGATGAGCTAGCCTCCCTGCTAGTGTTCCAGTGGCAAAGCTTGGCTCTGAAGGCAGCAGCAGGCTATCTGTAAATCGATTAGTCAAAGTCTATTGCTGCGCTTGTACTGTGCCACTGTCTGCAAAGTGTAGCTATTTTAAGGTAGACTTCATAAAACGTAACTGAAATAGTTTTTATTTTACCAAACTGTTACCACTTCTACCTTAAAATGTAACATGTTGTATTACACTGATCAAGCCAAACAGTGCCATTGTTCCGTAGCACAACTGTAAGTTTAAGAGGAACATGACCAGGGTAATAACAGACAGGTTTCAGGATGTATTTTGTTTTCTTACAACCACGCACATGGCAGTTTGCATCCACCGCACCCTGAAATTACTCACCAACATTCCATGTCATAAAAGAGATAGGGTTTGTCAGGTTTCAAAAATAATAATTGGCCTACTTGATTTCATCACAGGAAATTATATCACAGGACCTCTCGTCTTGGTAACATAAAGGGAAATGACAGAATACAATATCTGACTCTCTTACTGTCACCAAAATGATATAACAAAGCATGGCTGTCAGAAGTAGAAATGACATACACGTGAGTGAACATTATTCAAGTGCATGCAGCATTACTCCTACTTGGCATAATGCCCAGGGTAATTCAGTCTAGCTTTCGAAGCTCTCTCAGTTCTTAATATGACCAACAAATTCAAGCTATTGATGAGATGCACACGCACACAGTTGTCTATTCAGCACTGTCTTACTCCGCTCTGGACAGAGCCCAACCACACTCTACTTTTGTCACACCCAAGGGTCACCTTATTGTTGATGCACCCAGTGACACTATGCTCCACATAATGCACAAACACACCCAATTTCCCATAGAACCCAAAGCCACCAATATTTTAATGATATAACCTGGCTCAGGTTTTAAATTCCAGGCCCACTCGGCCCTTCTTAAAGTCCAGACATACCCAACTTTTGTAGCGAGCAGGGCAGTCAGGTTTTGATAATTTAAAGACATTCAGCTTCTGTTAATGCCCAGACCAGCTCAACTCTTGCACTTAGCTCTGACCTACTTGGGATTAATAACAGAGTTATTTTTAAAAGGCAAAACAAACCTAACTATAGTTCTGTAATTGCATTTTTATAGCACTTAATAGCTGTGATGAGATGTTGATTCACTTTATGGCGATGATTAGTGATTAATTTAGTGGTTTTTGGTAAAAGATATTAGTTTTGTATTAATCGAAGAAATTCTCACATGCATTTACCCAGTTTCTGAATGGTGGAGTCAAAGGACGGTGGATGTCATTCGCAGGGAAGGATGGGGGAGGGTCAGGAGTGGGGTATCTTAGTTCTTGCAAATGATCGGTGGGTCAGTAGACAGTAGATAAAGTTCTCAATAGGGAGTTAAATGTGAATTAAAGCCATCGACTGAGGGGTATGTTAGTTTATGCAAATGCTTGGTGAGAGTGACAGAATAGGGTAAGGGAAGCTTAGAAGATTGGTCGATTACAAGTAAGACATTACATGTTTGTGAGAAGTAAGGGGTTATGAGCTATGGTTAGAGACAGGACAATTCATACAAGTATATATAAAAAAGTAACCTGTGTCGTAGGCAGCGGCGTTTGCTGCAAATATCAAGAGGATGGGGAGGGGGAATGACGGGGACAGGATACAAACAATAAAAATAAAAAAAACGTACCGCTCGCCGCTGCTGCCATCATATCCTGCCGCCTCACTCGTCATCCTTTCCTTGTGGTGTCCCAGCATTCACTGGGACACCAGAACAGGCTCCCCAGCAATCCTGGTGCTGCTTTCATGCTGAAGCTAGCACGAAAGCAGCATCAGGATTGGTGTGAGCAGCTTAGACTGTAGCTCAGACACAACCCTGGGGCCTCTTCAGTTTCTCCAGCCCAGCTGTGTACACTGCTGTACTGGAGAAACCTAAATGCGCATGTGTGTTTGGCCGGCTGTCTTAGGCCTTCAAAATACACATGCACACTTAGTGCACACAATTCCTCATCCTACCTCCCATGGCCCAACCCCACCCCTCCCTTCACATGCTGGCTGAACCAGCAGCAGAAAAATAAAATGATATTGAAGAATCGTTTTATTTTTCTGCTGCTGACTCTTAGCCAGTGGGGCAACGCTCCCATGCCATTGCGGAGGAGCCACCCCTGGTTGTAGGAACCCCTCCCCCCCCTTACTTTAGCAGCTTAAGCGTAGGGTGCATCTTGGCTCGATGTCCCTCTACAAAATTAATTGGTTATTTTTGGGTCTCTGGTCAGCAGACAAAATTCTCAATGTCACCATTGGGGACAGATAGATGTGGGCTTTAGGCTGTTGTACAGTGAAGGAAGCTAAAAAGAACAATGATGAGAATAGGGGAAAACACAGCGAGGACAAATTGAGAAAGTAAACAAGAGAAAACGATAAGAAAGGAAAATGTATGGATAAAAAAAAGATGGGTAGATTGAGGTAAAGAACGGCAAGATTGGAGAATGGTGAAAGAAGGGAAGGAAACATGGAAGGGAGAAAAGGAGAAAGTTATGATTGGAGGGTGCAAGGATAGATAAGTGGAAGGGTGAAAACATGAACGTTTAAAATGAAGAATAGATGTAAGGGTGAAAGGATGTATGAAAGAGTGAAATGGTAGGTGAAAGGGTAAATGAATGGAAGGATAGGCAGACGAGTGAAATGATAGACAAGGAGATAATAAAATAATGGATGGGTTAACAAATATATTGATGAGTGTATCTCTGAAAGGCAGGATGCATATATGAAAGGGTGGCGGGATGAGTGAACAGGAGAAAGTTGGTTGGATGGGTAGATGAAAAGGTGAAGAGAAGGACAGATGGATGAACGCATTCATGAAATTTAATAGCTGGGAGAGTGAAAGGCTGGATGGATGGAAGTATAAAGGGAACGATTTTAAGAAGGTTTGGTTGGTCCATTTCACATTCTTTGTGATTAGAAATACGGTTTGTGGTTTAAGTGGGGGTTGTATTAATTTGGTTACTCTTTTCAAAGTGATGTATGCAATATGGAGGACTGTAAGTAGCAGGATTTTCCCTTTCAGTCTCCGTAGTGAGCAGTAAGTATCGCATGAGATAAGCTACTCCTCATTTTGTCATTCTGGCAGACTCAGTATATTTTTTGTAAGGGACATGTGCCACGAATCTTCTGACAATTGGTCAGCATGATTTCTGTGTGCTGTTACCAACAATGTATTAGATGCTGTTATGTGAAGGGTTACACCCAAAAGGGTACTCCTTTTAACATGGGTAGATACTATTAATGTTTTGTGAGAGATCATTATAGTAGTGGGTTGCCAGCATTTTTACCTGCATTTCAGTGGGAAGGCTGCCTACCAGCTTTTCCTGTTAAAACAGTGTAGTATGTCATGACTGGTCCCCTCAATCCCACTGGTTATATGTACTGCATGTAGTGTTTGAGTATATGAAAGTTGAGGTACCTCTTAGAAAGCCCATGCTGGATGTATGTATCCCATAAGATTGTTTGTATGTGTGGTCAGTGCTAGTTTATACCCTTCTTACTGCATGCTCCCTGCACTGTTCTCCTGCTTAATTGTAAAGCCAAGTTTTGTTCTATAGGTTTGAATTCACATCTTTTGAATGGAGCAGATAGGAACATTTCTGGTCACTTGGCCTCGACCAAGGGAGTTCCAGCCAGTCAACATGTGACCTGACAAAAGCAACACTGAAATATGTAAAGCAAGTTAAGAAGACTCAGCTTCATAAACCGGTAACATTTAGGGACACCAGACTCTGTCCTGGGGAACCCCCTCCTTGACTACGAGGAGGACTAAACCAAAGGCTTCAGAATGCTTACCTTTCCAGTCTGACACCTTCAAAACCCGCTTAAACTAGTCACTGACATGTTCTAATCCCTTGACCTGGCTCACCTCTCTGACAGAATTGATCATCTAACTAATGTGAGGATTACATTCTCCCTTCCTCTGTTGAGCCTTCTCTGTGCACTGCTTTCAGAAGGTCACTTATTACCACCACTTAACTTGTGGTTTGAAGCTATGCAGACTGTTCCAGGAAGCAATCTCAACCTACTTTCTTGCAGAACCTTCACACCTCTCAAGAATGATATGTGGGACCTTCTAGAAGATTAAAACTCTCAAACTTCCTCCTCTGACTTTTCCTTCGCCAACTACAGTGTTTTCGTATTGGAACTTAACCCCCATTGAGGGTGATTCTAATGGCAATGCTGGCAAGCTCACTACCTTGTTCCATGCAGAGAATTTATCTTACCCAACACTCCTACCAACTAACTCACATCAGAGCCTCTATCCTACATTTAATAATCTCCAATGATTTCTTGCTTCCTACTTGCTTACTTATAGCTTATGTGCCATATTTGGGACAACCATTAGCAAGTCTTTCCATGCTTGCTTTTACACACAGCAAAACCTTTGGACAAGTGAAAAACAAGCTAAATTGTTTTTATACCAAAACAATGTATATAAAGATACTAGCTCAGAAAGTTTCAAATTATCTCCATCCCAACCAAAATGTCAGTGTCTACACTTCCTATTACAAGGAACGCCTGTCTGAACTCTTTGAGTTCGTTTTTTTGAAAGGTACAAGACCCAAACTGCCTGCACTTGGTTTTCCAAAGTTTGGTTTTATGAAAGAAAATCGTCAAAAGTGATCGAGAACAATTAGAAACACTCACACATCTGCCAACCCTGACAATTTAAGGGCGTCTAGAAGACTATATAACGGAAACACATTCTGTGAGAAAGGCGTCCTTCATTAAATCTTTTATTGACTGAGCCAACAGCTGCTAAAAACTTTTGGAATTAATTAAAATGACTAATCCGCCTCCAGTGTCATTCTCTTTTGAAGGTCTTGTTTCCCAACCAAAATAATTAACTAATTACTTTGACAGGAACATGAAAACTATTGATCTGTCTCTGCCTCCTGCTTTTGATTATGAAAAACCTATGACACTCACTTGTAAAACTAAGTTGGGTTGGATCCAGTTTGATGAAATTTCAGAGAACATCCTCCTGAAATCACCAGTAAGATGCATCCCTCCACCCACTTCACCATTTCAAATCCAGCTAATATTGCTCAAGACCTCTCCTACCAACTTTTACCTCATTGGACCAGACAGGTAAAGTTATCCCTGAAGTGAGGGTGTTTTCAGGCTGCCTCAAAATTGGCCACGTCACTCCCCTACTCACCTGAGCTGATGATGGGAACCATAACAATTGTAATCTGGTATCAGTATTACCTTTTCTTGCAAAGGAAATGTGTGTAACCTCTCAAGTCACACAACACTCAGAAAATTAACTACTTGATGACTTTCCATCAGATTTAAGACTAAGATGCAGCAAAGAAACAGCCTTGCTTCGCAATGTTGATATTGCACTTTGCATCTTTGACATTGGAAACTCTTGTCCAGGTGTTCCCCTTGAATTATCAGTTGCTTTAAATAGGATGAATCATGCAGTGCTTATTAATATTCTCAGAGCATCAACGCACAGTCCTTCAGCTGGTTCACTTCCTCTATGACAGCTCAATCTCAGCAGATCAAACTTGGTAACTAGTTTTCCAGCTCTTTCTCTTGACATATGATGTTCATAGGTATCTATCCTGGTCTCATCTCTCTTTGACCTCTTTATAAAACCTTCTGGAACCCGACTCAAGAACGTAGGCATCATATATCACGAGTATGCTGACAAGACATAGCAATATCTTAAAAACTCCTCACCAGGTGATGTTTGGTACCAGGCCCAAACTTTTCAAAGTGTAAATGACCTCCTGCCATGTGAATCTCTAGCCTGAGTTTCCCCTTGTTTCTTGGAATACCCACCAATTGTTTATTGTATTCTAATTGCATTTCTATATTGCTTACTACTCCTGATGAGTTGTTGAAGTGCCTTAAGCTGGGCAGCATAGTGCTCTGGAACCCAAGGTTAGCGGTTGATCCACTGTCACTGGGTATTGTTGTCCATGGGTATTCATCTGGTCTGCTTCAGCAAACCATTTCATAAATTAGTAGATTAAATTAATAGACGTTATGTATGATCATTAGTGGGACTAGAAGTGTATGTGTGTTTTTGAAGATGATTTGTGAGGTTAAAAGATGCGCAAGAGGCGATTGGGTATTGTTAAGTTGCAGGGGCACTACTTGTAAAGAAGAAGAGTTGTGATGTTTGAATTGAGTTGTAGGAAATTTGCAACTACACCCACAAGGCTAAAGGGGAAAATGCTTCTGCTGGATCTGAAGCAGAGGAGGAGGTAGACTACCATACTTCTAGAGAAACTGAATTTTCAACCCAGCACCCAATTCTAGCAATCCAGATTGTTGCCCTGATGAGGTCAGAAGGATCCAACCTTCCAAGATCATAAGTACGCAACAGCTGTACTGTCCGACCAATGTTTTTGCTTTGATCGTACCCCAATGTCAGGGTGAGAGCCTTAATGCCTCTGCCACTTTGCTGCTCCGTTGAATTTTTCCTTCAGTGACGATGACATCAGCATAAAGATTTGGTGCATGCATTCCTGTACTGTAGTACGTCAGTGATGCCAGTGTCAATGTGAGGCCCATGTGTTTCAACTTTCTCAATTTTCAGCAAGGAGGACTATGTGCTCACAGAAGAACTGCATTGTTGTTAGTGACCTTTCTGCAATGAAGATGTTAACCTGAAGTCCATGTACCTTCTCATGCATTTGCCTTTTTTTCAGAGGTGCCAATGTTCATTTGAGGCCATTGTCTACTCCTAGTACTGCCCTTGCGAGACCTTTATCACTGGGCTGCCATTACATGAGGGCACTTGTGCCTTAGGCACCACTGTTTGACATCTCTAGATTAAGACTGCCATAGCCTCCCTGCTCCACCACTGTTTCTCCAGCAATACAGATGTTGGCCTGAAGCCCATGGACCTGCACTCCGCCTTCTCATGCATGTGCCTTTTTTCAGAGGTGCCAATGTCCGTGTGAGGCCGTAGTTTGCCCCCAGTACTGCCCTTGTGCAAGTAGGGCACTTGCACCTTAGGCACTGCTGCTTGACTTCTCTATATTAAGACTGCCATGTCATCCCCAGCAACTTGCAGTTAGGAGACTGTATAGCTGCATCCAAACTGGGACAGAACTGAGCTGCGCTGTCCCTGTGTGCATGCCTGAAAGAAACTGCGCATGTTACACTTGCAGCCATCTGAATCGGGTATAAAACTGCACACCTGGGAACAATCTTCAGCAGACACCACTCTTGATCATAGATTGACTTACCTTGAAACTGTATCCTTTGCTAGAGTGCACAGAGAAGTTACAGATTATCTACATAGGAATTAAGAGTAATGTTCTTCGACAGTCTTAATCATTGTAATATCTTACTATACATTAAAAAAAAACCTTAGAAATTCACAGAAAAAAACAAAGGTTAAAGGGACGCTATACTTGGGTAAAAACATCAAAACTAACAAAACCACTGAAAATGACCAGTGACAGGTATCTTAAGTAGCTATGACACGTGCCCTAAAGTAACCATAATTTGCAACCCCACCATGCAGTGTTGTCATCAGTAATGTAATTTCAGATGTTGCAGTGATGTTATCAATGATGTCATTGTACACATCATAAGTGATGTAATATGTGAGTTAGTTAATAGTGCTTGACAAGGGTACAAGTTATGCTTACTTAAGGCATAAGCTCAACCTCCCACTGGTGCGCACAGCCAACTATGTCATGTAACAACATAAACATTTTAACTAAGGTAGCCTACTGGCTTTTTCAGAAGGTCAGAACACCAAAATATAAAAAGCAGTCGGTCTATTGGTTTTATCAAGAAGTCAGCACATCAACATATATAAAGCAGACCTATAGGCTTTGTCAAAAAGGCACCAATAACTGTAATCAAATGTATATTTTATAAATGTACACATTGCAATATTTCATAATAGTGATTGTGACATAATATTTCAATAGAATGCATTCAACATGCATTTGAGTCTTTTAAAGACATTTTTAGACCACAAAGTGCAGCCATAAAACCAACCACAAAGGGGTCCTGCACTCCAGCTGAAGTGCTTAAAAAATATGGTAGGCTGTTCTGGGTCATGGATTCAATGCCCCTGGAGACTTGCTGTGTTTTTGTGATGTTCCTGGGAAGATGCAGTGCTCCCTGCAACCCTTCAGAGCATTAAAATGAGTGTTATGGTGCCCTCTCTTCTAGGAGCTTCTCCAGCATAAAAAATAGCACTCGCTCTTTGCCTGTATTAGTGAATAATAAATTAGCAGCCATTGCTCATCATTTATTATTTCTGTTTTTTATTGTTTTGGTGTCCCAGTCCCTCCTGGTTCATCCACACTTTTTTTCAGACTTGGGGGACCTGCTTCCCAGCTAGCACCCACTGTGGATGCTGATGGGAGCAGGACGTAGTTCTTCTTTGGGTGCTCCAGTTAAAATAATTACATGACGCACCATGGGAAGTTTGGATTTTTGTAGCAGAGCACTGTTCATTTCTTTTCCTGCTAGGTGCCCTTGGGGGACCGAGCTTGCCATATGGATTTCTATGACTCTGCGGGGCCAGCTTGATTGATTTTTGGCCTAATTTTCTCCTGCTCTTGCCACAAGGAGCATTCACATCCAGTCTCCTGGCCTCTAAATGTGATTTTCATCGGGGAGCTGATTTACCTCTGCCTTTGCCAGACTTGTCTTTTGCCTGGCCTTCTGATGCTCTCTCTAACTTGGCAGGCATCCTCCACAGCCCACATGTAGAATATCCTCCCTGTCACACTTCCCCAGTCCTACTGCCTCTTAGCTACTTGTAGGACCCTTGTATATCAACAGAGTCAAGACCAGTACACAAAGTCTCCGGGGAACCCTCCAGGGTCCCCCAGCACATCCATATCCCCAGCTATTCCACAGTAGGGCCTGAGGGGGCACTGACACTGGCCCTGGAGAAACCCATCCTACACCTGGATGCCAGCTGAAGTCAAAGTCCTTCAGTCCATCTTTCAAGTGGGGTTAGGTGGCTTCTCCTTTCAACTGGGCATTCTTTCACCATCATTGCACCAATGTTTTCTCAAGTGTCTCTCCCTTGTGCAAGGGTTTTTAAGTTTAAGTGGGGGTTGAAATTTCTGGAAGCAAGGCAAACCTGGCCTATCCTATGATGCCAGATCATCACTCCACCCCTGCCCAAACCCTCCTAAACAATATTCCGGGGCAAATTCAGGTGGTCTATGAAATGTCTTCCCTGAGAGTTTCAGCCCTCTGCCCAACTGACAGAGCTGCCTCATCCTTTCGACCAAAATTTCAAATGGGAGCCCTATTTGTATTTGGCTCCATAGGTCTTGTTTCTGTGGGCTTGGGTTTACCCGGGTCAGTTGCAGTGTGAAGAGTTAATTAACACATGCAGATTTCCTCTGCATCCCTTTTTTCCCAGTATTGGGGCTAACCACTGTTAATGGCTCTATTCTATTATGTGGGAAGGCCTTTGATCCTCCTGTTGGCCAGGAGCGTAATTAACTTGGCCTAGTAAGGGGGACAGAGACCTGCAATCTGAGTATGGCTGAGCCAGGGAAATGTGACAAATCTTAAAGTGCCATAAGAGTACAGTTATAACAAAAATGCCAGTGGAACCTGATTAGTGTTTCCAGCTCACTCTCTATCGCAGTCAACATCAAATTGCATCTAGGTCCTTTTCTACTTCGACCATTGACTATGATTGCCACTTAGGGCCAGATGTAGCAACTTTCCAAATTGCGACTTGCAATTTGCGAGTCCCTGCGACTCGCAAATTGCAAGTCGCAATTTGGGATGCAGAAAGGTGTCTCAGACACTTTCTGCGAGTCGCTATGGGGTCGCAAAGACCCACCTCATTAATATTAATGAGGTGGGTCGCAATTTGTGACCCCATAGCGATTCAGGGCACTCACGGGGATGGAGGCCTGCTGGGAGTAGCAGACCTCCATGTCCGTGACTGCTCCTTAAAGGAAAACGAGCTGCACTTTGAAAAATAAACCGAAACCTTTTGTTTCGTTATTTTTCAGGGCAGGTAGTGGTCCATTGGACCACTGCCTGCTCTGAAAAATTATTTTTTGGTCCACTCACAAAGGGGAAGGGGTCCCATGGGGACCCCTTCCCGTTTGCGACTGGGTTACCATCCACTTCAAGTGGATGGTAACTGCGAGTCCATTTGCGACCGCTTTCGCGGTCGCAAATGGAATTGCATACCAGTGCGACTCGCAAATAGGAAGGGAACACCCCTTCCTATTTGCGACTCGGAAATGCATTTTGCGAGTCGGTTCCGACTCGCAAAATGCATTTCTACATACCAGATGGGCTTTAGCGACTCGCAAACGGCGTTTTTCGCCGTTTGCGAGTCGCTAAAGCTTTCCTACATCTGGCCCTTAGTTCTTCTTGATGCTATTTCTATTCAAATCTTTAGAAATTCAGATTTGCAGTTTCCATTATAGCAATTTTGTCATTTTGGTGTCATTTTGTTATATTCACTTTTACTCTATATTCTAATTCGTATGAGGATTTTTATTGATTTGCATTTCAACATTATTACTGTTTATGTACTGCATATATACTTTACACATGTCCTCTTAGTTATGCCTGTCCGCTCTGTGTCATAGCTACCAAGGGGTTAATCTCAAGGTTATTTAGTATCTTTTGTGGTTCACCCTGACAAGGATTGTGATTATTACTTTAGGTTGGTACTTACTCCCCTCCACTAATAACCCAATGTCTTTACCTTTTACTATCACCTTCGAAGGGAATGGAATGCTGGGGTTCATAAGTCGTGCTTTAAAAGAACCAAGGTTATCTGGTCTGATTTAATCGAAATCAGTGCCATATTTCAAGTTGTTGTTATTAATTCTTCCATTTCCATTGTCTGTCTATTGTTTGGACACAGTGAGAAACAGTGATTGAAGTTGCCTCATCAGATTTAATTAATCGGGTGCCGATTTTGGATCATTTGCGTTGATTGTTCTGATGGATACAACTACCTGTGGATTCCTCACCTCATGAATACTCCCATGGCGCCAGCATTCGACGGAAATCTTCTTACTAGTCTCTGCACGTCGACGAGGACGTCACTGTCTCGCACGCGACGCCGTCTGACGTCGTACAGGCAATAAGAGGTCCTCGACGACGTGCGGACGTCAGTTCCCTTTTTTCCGTGCATTCGAAACGGTTATCTTCGAGGGAGCAACTGTTACTCTTGCGGTTACAGTGTATATCTTGCTGCGTACTCTTTCTCTGTGGAAATAATGTCGCAGAGAAAGTCTGGATTTAAGCCTTGTCGTGAGTGTGGAGGCAAGATGTCGGTGACGGATCCTCATTCCGATTGCCTTTGGTGTTTGAGCTCCGACCACGACGTCTCGACTTGTGATTCATGTCAGCACATGAATCCGAAGGCCCTTAAAGAACGTGAGGCGAAGCTGTTTATGGCCAAGTCAAAGGAGAAGCATAACAAGAAGTCTTCTCCAAGACATCGGCGTCATCGAGACTCCCGGCGCCGTAGAGAATCTCGGCGTCATTCAAGGGAGGCTCGTTCCAGGTCTCCGGATCGGCGCCGAAAGACATGGGAGGTCAGCCCCACGGTGACGCCGCATCCTTCGACGCCGTTGCCCTCTCCGGCGTCACCAACTTCGCCTGGACAGGCGTCGGTGATTGAGGTATTGGAGCCTCAAGTGTTTTCTCCGGCGCAGACGCCGAGGCCGGCGTCGGGGTCGCCTCCGAGACAGGCACCCCAGTATCCGGCTTTTCCCACCCCTGGAGCCGATAGTTCCGCATTCTTGAATGCGATGTATGCCATCTTCCAACAGATGGCTCCAGGGGGTGCTCCGGCTGGGCCTTTGGCCTTTTCTTTGGGTGATCCTGCGCCTCTTCGGCCGGCACCCTTTATGCCCTTTCTCCCGTTTGGGAACGTGGGCTCGGCGCCAGTGTCGGCGCCGGTGGCCGCTCCGGTGGCTTCGGAGGGATTGGCCCCAGGGATTTCCATCCCGTCGACGTCGAGATTTCGGCCTGTGACTCCGGTGGGTCCATCTGTTTCAGCTGCTCTTCAGTCGGCGCCGAAGTTACCCGTGGCGCCGGATGCGGCGTCGGTGGCTTCGGAAGATCGGCGCCGATCTCCGACTTCGGCGGAGGCATTGTCGACTCCGCGGATTGAGCAACGACTGCATTCAAGGAGGCGTGCTCTCCGGGTACTAGAAGAGCAGGAGTACCAACGAGCCCTAGAGGAAGGAGAGCTAGAGGACTCGGGTGATGGGCTGCGTGGACTGGAGTCGGCCAGTGGGCTGGACACTTCCCCTGAGTGGGACCTTTCGTCCCCGGGGGAATATACTGAGGAAGCTGCTTCCTTTCATACAGTGGTACGGAAGGCAGCTAGTTTTTTGGACCTGCCTTTGCCGGTGGTGGAGGCAAAACAAAACCTTTTGACGGAGGTGTTGCATCCGGCCTCAGCCGCGGCGGAGCCTCTGTTACCTTTTAATGACGCTCTGCTGGATCCGGTTTTAGAGGTGTGGAAGAGGCCGGCATCTTCCCCAGCAGTTCACAGAGCCGTGGCCAGGAGGTATCGGACGGCTCCAACTGATCCTGGTTTCCTATCTAGGCACCCTACGCCGGAGAGCTTAGTAGTGCAGGCCTCCTGTTCGTCCAAGTCAGCGCCTGGTTCTTTCCCGACGGTGCCTGGGGACAGAGACTCAAAAAAGCTAGAGGCGCAGTCGAAGAAGATTTTTTCGTCCTGCAGTCTGGCGTTAAAAGCCACTAATGTGACCTGTATCCTGGGGAGGTATATTCATGCTCTGATGGATGACATCTCCTCTTCGTTTACAGAGCTTCCCCAGGGTCTTTTGGATCTTGTCTCTGATGCCCAGGCTGCTGCGACCCAAATTATCCAGACGGGACTGGATACCACCGACTCGGTAGCCAGAGCAATGGGCACAACTGTGGTGGAAAGGAGACAGGCCTGGCTCCGTAACTCGGGCTTTTCGGCAGATGTACAGTCCACATTGTTGGATCTCCCGTTTGATGGGGACAAACTGTTTGGGGCTAAGGCTGATTCGGCCTTGGAACGTTTTAAGGAGAGCAGGGCCACGGCTAAGTCGTTGGGACTCCAAGCTCCTTCTTCCACGGCCTCTTCCAGATTCTTCAAGAGGTTTCGTGGATTTGGGCGTGGCTCTTCCTCCTCTTCCTTTCGGGGAAGATATCAGCAACCTGCCTCTTCCCATCCCTATAGATCTTTTAGGGGGAGGGGTAGGGTCCGCACCAGGGGAGCCTCTCAGCAGCACTCTGCCTCTTCCTCATCCTCTGGCGGGGTGCAGCAGGGGAAGCAGCCTTAGGCTTCCACCATTTCCCACTCACTCCTCTCCTGTAGGGGGAAGATTACAGCATTTTCTCACCAAATGGGAGACTGTTACGTCGGACACTTGGGTTCTCAGTGTTGTGGGAAAAGGCTACACCCTTCCCTTTCGGGAGTTTCCGCCCCTCATCCCGCCCCGCCCTTCGTATTGTTCACAAGAACACCTCCTGTTGCTAGAACAGGAGGTAGAAGTCCTCCTTTTAAAGGGCGCGGTGGAGTTGGTCCCGGAGCAGGAAAGGGGTCAAGGAGTTTACTCAAGGTATTTCCTGATTCCCAAGAAGGATGGTCGTTTGAGACCAATTCTGGACCTGAGGATCTTGAATTGGTTCCTCAAGCAGGAAAAGTTCAAGATGCTGACCCTAGCACAGGTGCTTTTGGCGTTGAACATGGAAGACTGGATGGTGTCTGTCGACTTGCAGGATGCTTACTTTCATATCCCGATACTCAAGTCACACAGGAAGTATCTCCGGTTTGTGGTGGGATCGCAACACTACCAGTTTGCGGTCCTTCCGTTTGGTCTTACTTCAGCACCTCGAGTCTTCACGAAGGTGATGTCGGTGGTTGCGGCAGAGCTCAGAAGGAAGGGGATAGCAGTATTCCCTTACTTGGACGATTGGTTGATCAAAGCCAAGTCCCCGGAGCTTGTGTTGCGTCATCTGCAGTCAACAACCCAGTTGTTGTTCGACCTAGGCTTTTCGGTGAACGAGCCCAAATCTCACCTGGAGCCCTCTCAGCGCCTCCTGTTCATAGGGGCAGTACTGGATACAACATTGGGTCGGGCCTTTCCTCCGCCTCAGCGGATTCAAGATATTCAGGATTTGGTTCCAATGTTTCGAAATGGAGCGGTAGTTCCAGTCCTCAAGGTCCTTCGTCTGCTCGGTCTTTTTGCCTCCTGCATTCTGTTGGTCACGCATGCTCGCTGGCACATGAGGGCTCTTCAGTGGTGCCTCCGAAGGCAGTGGTCTCAACACAGAGGGGATCTAGAGGGTACTGTCAAGATCTCCAGAGATGCTGCTGTGGATTTGAAGTGGTGGATTGCAAGCAACAATCTTTCACAAGGAAAGCCGTTCCAGCAGTCGCCACCAGTGGCCACAGTCATAACGGATGCTTCCACTCTAGGGTGGGGAGCTCATCTGGGGGATCTGGAGATCAAAGGTCTTTGGTCTCCAGAGGAACAGATTTTTCACATCAATCTGTTAGAGTTACGGGCTGTACGTCTGGCTCTCAAGGCCTTCCTCCCTTCCCTTCGTGGTCAGTCGGTACAGGTCCTAACGGACAATACTACCACGATGTGGTACATAAACAAGCAGGGAGGAGTGGGGTCGTACCTTCTCTGCAGAGAAGCTCTTCGACTATGGTCCTGGGCAAAGGACCATCGGATTTGCTTGATAGCAAACCATCTGGCCGTAGTCTTGAACGTGCGTGCGGACAGTCTCAGTCGCCACTTCTCGGCAGACCACGAGTGGCGTCTCCATCCAGATCAAGTCCGTTTAATCTTCCAGAAGTGGGGGTTTCCTCGGGTAGATCTGTTCGCCACTCGAGAGAACGCGCATTGTCCGTTGTTCTGCAGCCTTCAGTATCCGATGCAGGAAGCGTTGGGGGACGCGTTTCAAATGACCTGGTGCGGCCAGTTGCTTTACGCGTTTCCTCCCATACCCTTGATTCCTCGAGTATTGAGGAAGATTCGCCAAGACCGGGCTCTAGTAATCTTAATAGCTCTGGATTGGCCAAGGAGGGTGTGGTACTCCGACCTTCTCCAACTCTCAACGTGCCCGCCGCTCCGTCTCCCTTTCAGGGCAGACCTCCTCTCACAGTCGCAGGGGCAGGTTCTACACCCCAACCTCCAGAGTCTGCACCTACATGCCTGGAGATTGAACGGGGCAACCTGAGTTCCTTCTCTCTCCCGCCTGAGGTAGTGGATGTTATATTAGCGGCCAGGCGACACTCCACTAAATCTATCTACGCTAATAGGTGGTCTAAATTTGTTGCGTGGTGTGGAGAGAGGCAGATTGATCCTTTACATGCTCATCTATCGGACGTTTTGTCTTTTGCTCTATCTCTGGCGCAGAAAGGTTGTGCAGTGGCTACCATTAAAGGTTATTTATCGGCCTTGTCAGCCTTCATATGTCTTCCAGACCAACCATCTTTATTTAAATCCCCTATTGTTATCAGATTCTTGAAAGGTCTTCTAAATCAATATCCTCCAAAGCCATTCGTTATGCCGCAATGGGATTTGTCCTTAGTCCTGACTTTCCTTATGGGGTCCCCTTTTGAACCTATGCATTCTTGCCCCTTGAGGTATTTGGTTTTAAAAACAGTCTTCCTGATAGCTATAACATCAGCAAGGAGAGTGAGTGAGTTGCAGGCCTTATCAGTAAAACCCCCTTATACAACTTTTTATGGGGATAAGGTGGTGTTGAGGACCAAGGCTGCTTTCCTCCTGAAGGTTGTTTCACCCTTCCATTTGGCTCAGGCAATTACTTTGTCCACGTTCTATCCTCCGCCTCATCCTTCCAAAGAGGAAGAAAGACTGCACCGTCTGGACCCAAAGAGAGCGTTGAGCTTCTTTATCGATAGAACAAAGGATTTCAGGCTGGAGGATCAGCTGTTTATTGGATACGTGGGCAAGAGGAGAGGAAAGGCAGTCCACAAGAGAACACTATCCAGGTGGGTTGTTCTTTGCATTAAAATATGTTACTCTTTGGCAAAGAAGGATCCTCCTGAGGGCATTAGAGCTCATTCCACCAGAGCTAAGTCGGCCACTTCGGCCTTAGCCAGAGGTGTTCCTGTGGTCGACATCTGCAAGGCCGCAACTTGGTCGTCCCTTCACACTTTTGCAAAACATTACTGTTTAGATTCTGAGGTTAGAAGGGACGGCCATTTTGCACGGTCAGTGCTGCAGGATTTCTTGGTTTGACCATTTAGGCACCCACCGCCGGGCGTGGTACTGCTTTGGGACTCTATTCATGAGGTGAGGAATCCACAGGTAGTTGTATCCATCAGAAGAACGAGTTACTTACCTTCGGTAACGACTTTTCTGGTGGATACATTAGCTACCTGTGGATTCCTCACGGTCCCACCCGCCTCCCCGTTGCCTTTATGGTCTTGCCAAGTAATCCTTGAGTGCGCTCCTCTTGGTCTTTGAGGGTGCAATAGATGTATATATATAATATATTTATATATATATAGGTATATGTGTATATATCTTTATGTATATACTTGGTGTGTGTATATATTTTAAAAGAGAGAGTTTTATATATATATATATATATATATGTACATAAAAAGATTTACAGTTATTCATACAATGTGGTGTATTTTTACAATATAATGGATGTTGCTTTGTTCTTTCATTGCATTGCCTGGTTGTTCTCATGCACGTAAAAAATGATTGGTACTGACGTCCGCACGTCGTCGAGGACCTCTTATTGCCTGTATGACGTCAGACGGCGTCGCGTGCGAGACAGTGACGTCCTCGTCGACGTGCAGATACTAGTAAGAAGATTTCCGTCGAATGCTGGCGCCATGGGAGTATTCATGAGGTGAGGAATCCACAGGTAGCTAATGTATCCACCAGAAAAGTCGTTACCGAAGGTAAGTAACTCGTTCGTCTCACTTATTACCTCCTTGTTGGTCTCCTCGTCACAGTTTTTACCCAATGAGTAAAAACTTCTACCACAATAATAGTTACCAAGCTAAAAACTGAAGTGTTGCCCATCCCTCCAACATGAAGGTATACCCCTTTGTGTCATCTAACTTAAAACAGGAAGCATACTATCCACACATCCTGTTTTTCTTTCTGCTCTATGTAAGGTTACTAAGGTTTAGGTAAGTGGGATTTTTATTTTTTCAAGAGTTTCGAACATCTCGGTCTGAGGCGTCTGATGTGCTTCTCAAAGGACATTTTTCCCCACCAGTTACCTTTTTAAGTGGCAAAAAAAGCTCAACAATCGACTATCGACTTCACGTTAATTAGCGAAGCAGCTTTGCCTTTAATCACCTCTTACCAAATCCTTGTATGTTGAGAGAGTGATCACTTTCCACAATCCACCAAGATTCAGCATGAAAGCAAGCAGCTTCCTCCAACAAACATAATAATTTCTGCTCCAGTGACCTACAATACAGAAAAACTAAAATGGCAGTGCCCTGGAATTAAGAAAGTGATGGATGACGTTTCTAAATGCACTGGATCCATTGAAAAGGTCAAGCATGAA
This sequence comes from Pleurodeles waltl, assembly GCF_031143425.1. Lineage (NCBI taxonomy): Eukaryota > Metazoa > Chordata > Amphibia > Caudata > Salamandridae > Pleurodeles > Pleurodeles waltl. Next base: position 91,090,055 of record NC_090445.1, on the reverse strand, counting down.
CTAGAAAAAAAAAACAGGAAAAAACAGGATCTGAACCGGTGAGGCGGTAAGGGCATGGCTGCATTTATGACTTTTTACTGACAGACTTTCCCACAAAAAAAGTCCTTCAACATTAATAAAATAAAAACAACAAGGGTGGTCACGTAAGACCACCGTGGTTCAACTGAATGTTGTGCAAACTAAAAGCTCAAGTCTCACGTGAAACAAGAAAAGTGGTAAAGGAACTACGACGGACAAGAAGACAGATAAAATAAGGCTCCTTAAATAGAAACTGCAATACAAGAAAGATTGCTGGTCAGAAAAACAGTGTTACCAAGAGGCCCTGTGGACCAAGCTCCTTATTTTTAGCAACCAGCAGAACGGCAAAATGTTCTGCCACCTGGTGAACGGGCTGTCTTTGGGAAAATCACAACAATCTAATGCAGGGATAGATGCAGCTTCCTGAGAAGGCCATGTGCTCTTGATGTATTCAGCCCCAGTTCATTTTAAGGGTGATGACCCTTTAGTTACGATGAAACGCAAACTTAGTCGGGCTTCAACCAACTTTGGTTTCAAAGTGAAGTTGGAAATTGAACTACCTATAAACGATCATGAACAAGCCTCCATGGTCACAGACTTTGAACAATTGACAGGAAATATAAAGAAACCAAAACTGGAAGGGGCAGAAGGTCAAAACGGAATTCCGAACTCCCTTTTTAGAGGTGATGTAACCTATTGGACCCACTACTCAGTGCATCTTTTTAATGATCTTTACCATATCAAGTGTTTGCCAGACTCATGCAAAGGAAACCTCCTCCATCTGATCTACAAGAGTGATAATCCTGCTTCTCCTTCAAACTATAGACTTGTAGCTTTAATTGAGGTTGAAGCAAAGCTCTACGCATCCTGTTTTCTGCACTATTTAACAACTTGGATGAATGATAAACATATTATACCTCGAAGTCAGACAGGATTTAGAGCTTGTATGGGGACACTAACTAATTTAACAGCACTATCCTTGTTGGCTGTGAAGGCCAGACACAGGAAATCAGTTATATGCATGTTTTATTGATCTCAAGTCTGCCTTCGATCGTGTTCTCAGAGCTCGACTGTGGCAAAAACTGGATGAGTGGGGTATTCCCAGTGGCCTACTGAGTGCAGTCACTGAACTACATTCAGATACCTGGGGGCAAGTCAAAATCAGAGAGGGAGGTCAAGTTACTAATAGACTTTACACAGCTAATGGCCTCAAACACAGATGTGTACTGCCACCAACATTGTTCAACTTATATCTTGCAGACTTGACAGCCATCCGCCCATTCTGTCCTCTGGTCCAATAACATAGCTACAATATTCAGATGATATTGTTCTACTGAGCCAAACACCAGTCGGCTCGCAGCGTAATATTGAGGCCCTTATCAGCTATATGGACGAGCAAGGTTTAGAATTAAACTTGAATAGACCATGGTGGTTCCACTGGTTGATTCAAATTTCAGATCATTTGCATGGTTTATTAAAGTAAATCGGGTGGAGGTAGTCCTTTCATATAAGTATCTGGGACTTGTAGTGGATCATCAAATGACTTTCAAACCACACCTTGCTGCCATTCCAGCAAAAGCACAGCCCCTTATTCATGGGTTCAAGATACTAAAACAAAAACTGAGTTGTCCTTCACTTAGCCATTTGTTTTCGGTAATGTTGGTGCGCTTAATGTCAACAGTTACTTATTGGGCTGAAATTATGGGGGGGCCAGGAAACAATCTCCTTGAATCAAATCCAAACAAAGGTTTATAAAACAGTGTTTCAGATCCCAAATACAGACTCAACAGCACAGGTACGTTTAGAATTCAGATTGAAAAATCAAGCGTTCCAGTGCAAGTCTGCCTCCATTAAACTTTGCTGGAAACTTTGAGCCACAGAGGTAGGCTCCATCAACAACCTATGCTGGTTGGAAATCAAGGAACAACAGCACCGCAACGTAAAAGGCTCATGGGGTAATTATCAAAATCCTGCAATTAAGAAACTAGGTGTGCAAGATGCATGGGCCATGAACCTGGGAAATCGTAGTTCATCCACATAGCAAACGTTTATGTCTGTCTTTTCTAACAGATAAGAACATGTTTGCTTTAAGACGCATGCTTGGTCTGTACTTTCATCATATAAAACTTTACAAGCCAAGGAATATTTATCAATGCACTTTTCTCAAGTTTTGAAACAACAATTCATGCTATTTCGTTCTGGTATAATGGATACCAAAGACATTGTCCCTTCTTGGAAATTTCAGCCGCAGTCTCAATTCTGTCATCCTTGTGGGTACAAGTGAGAGACAATAGAACATGTTTTTTGTGTGTGTTCGACGCTAGAAGTACAAAGGAAAATATACCTGAAACACATTTGTAGGATAGTGAACATTCATTTGTGTAGACAGGCAGTTATCAGATGGCTAAGTGGCACATCAGTTCCTCTGGTTTGTAGGGGCACAACGTTTATAATGCTAATTTTTAAAGGAATGTCATAAATTATTGAGTAAGTGCAGGTAAAAGCCAAGAGCCTTTTTGAGTATCTTTATGCTAATGGATGTAGAATTAATAGGTATTTTAAAAAGTGGCCTGTGGCAATCTTAAGAAAACCACATATTTGAATGGTCGACTGTTTCTTGTAGTGGAGTTTACAAGAGCACTAGCTGTAAAAAAAAAAAAAAAAAGAAATGTCCACAGCTAAACTCAGTATTCATATGGATGTTTTAATGATGTTTACTGTAAACTCTTTCCTCAATTTGTGACGTGGAGGAATCCATTGCAGGAGTTTACAAATGAATTTTCAAATCATTGTTATGGTTGATCCTTTTACGGCAGGTCTACCTAAGCAACAATCGTAATTTCTAAGGATATTGTGCTTTCCGATCCTGTGAATAAGAGTGTGAAGCTAAAGAGAGCATAAGCTGCAGCTAATTTTGCAATCAGGTCAACGGCTTAAGGCAGCTATTCGGTCCAGTCTTTAATTTCCAAGGGCTGCCAGAGATTTTGGAATAAGGTGCAGGTGAAACCCCTAGCCTGACAATCATGGTAAAACAGGTTCTTTTTTATTTCTGATATCCCCTCTGACTCTCATATTGGAGCTTCTGCAGCAGCAGGGTCTTCGATGGCAGCACAATGGAAATTATGGATGAGGTCTTTCTTGGAAGGCAGATGCCTCAAAAAAGAACCTATTAATGAAGATTCCTTTTTCAGGAACCAGGTTGTTTGGTGATCAACCAGAGGCCCCAATGAAAAAATAAGCGGAGTACAAAACGTTGCTGGGGTCCGTGAGATAGCCTACAAGAGGAAGAGCTCTTTTGAGCTTGTAGGGCTTTTGGACCAGCATTCCAGTCAACAATGGATGGTCAGCCATTTTGAGGAAGGGGGCATGTCCAGTTGGTTCCCTTGGAGAAATCTCAGTTGCAGCAGCCCAGCAGTTCAAATCGAGGTCAAGCAGCTCCTAAGTCCCGACTATACCAGCCAAAGACTTCTTAATGTGAGAAAATGCCAAAGATTTTTCTTGGATCTTTGTCAAAACATGGGTAGCACCACTTCCTCTCAGTCTAGAAAAGAAACGTGCCTTCCTAAGTTAGATTCAGAAGTTGCTGGAGCAAAAACAATTGTGCAAGTTCTTTTCCTTCAGACTGGAAATGGGGCATTTTCGATCCTGTTTCTGGCCAAGAGACAAACAAGGGATTACAGGACTGCTTCAGATATGAAGGCTGTGCTCTCTTTCATTCTGCACAAAACCTCAAAATGATAACTCTTCAACTAATTCTGACTTTTCTAAACAAAGAAAATTATTTTGCAACACTTGACCTCATAGATGTTTAACTTCGAGCTGCAGTGCATCCAGCCTTACAATACATTCTATGTCTTGTGCCCAAAGGGACCATTATCTATTCTCTCTTCCTCACCTAGGTTTTTCACTAACTTGTTAGCCCTGTTGGTGGGGTTTATATACTCTAAGGTATTTCAGTTATTTCTGTATCTAGATGATTGGCTTATCTATTCTTTTTCCAAAGCTCAACTACAGATCAGAAAAATAGGCTACTCGAAAACCATGCCAAGTTGCATTTGTTCCCAACACAAGAACTTAAATTTATGGAGGGCTTTTTCAGGATAATCCTTGGAAAAGTGTTCTCCCCGTCTCAAGAGTAACAAAATGTATGCAACATTGTGCTGTTACACTACACTGTGTAATTTAAGGATGAAATGTACCACTCTGTGTAATTTCAGGGAGAAATTTTAACACAAGGTGTACCGTTTGGGTAATGTTTGGACGCAATCAGCATTTCAGGTAGATTTTTTTACCAAGCAGACCATACTGGTATGTTTTGAGCTCAAAACTACAAATCCTAATATGAGCTGTAGTGTCTTAAACATGAACAGCAATTCCGTTAACTTGAGCAGTTAAGAATAATTTCAGATAGATTTTTCGGATGGAACTTAACGCCTCTTGAGCTGACCACTGTCCCTGAATTGAACTGTGGTGTAGAACTGCACCCATGCCCAATTTACTGGCGTCCGTGGTTAATACCTTTGTTGAGATACCCCCTTTCACTATGTGTTCCTACCTTGACCACGACTGCATGTCCTGATAAATCTCTGCAACATGGTTCATAGTAAAATCATAACTGTGGATGCCATAAGTCCCTGTACACGTAACCATTCTCTGGCAGAAGAACATTTGTTTGAATGAAGCAACATCTAGTCTGATTTTAGTCATTAGCAAGAGTGTGTCTGAATAATAAAATATTACAATATTGGAAAATAAATCAGTTGATTTATCTGATTAACAAAGGAAAGGTAAACTTACACTTGATAGTAAGTTTACTACTTTCTGAGAATTCAGAATCTACATGTGGAGTTTTACAAATCCACACGTCCTATACTTACATGTGCAAAGTTTTCCCGCTCACAGAGACTCGCCAGTCAGGACGGAGAACTCTGCACACATAAGTATATAGGAAGTGCAGAGTTGGAATACTTTCCATGTAGTTTGTGAACTGCATTTTGTAGTACATTTTGTAATACCACAAATCTTACCAAGAAGTGCAGTTTGTGGATCAGGCCCTCTGTTTAACAATGATGTGCTATTTCCTTGATTAAGGAATCTTACAGAGCCCCATATGATGGTATAGAATTATCGGTGATAACCATTTGCAGTTGCCTATCCCATTTCGAGACTCGATTCGTATGGATTGACTCAAACATCCACTTGCAAATGTGTATGTGGCTCTCTGTTCTTGCATGGAATTGTACTGATTTTATCTAAGCTCATACTCTCTGTTATGATGTGTGCTCAGTTCTGTAGTCTGTGTACTAGACCGGTGGATTTGGAGTTTAGATTTCTGTTGAGAACTGTTTTTGCTGCATGCAAAGCAGTACTTGGGAGTAATACTGAATCTATAGCTTGAGCAATTGAAATTTACATCTACGGAATGAATGAATAACCGTCTGCTTGGTGTAGCTCTGCAACCGAGATTGCTTCAAGGTGCTTACTCATAGGAGGGATAAGCTTGGATAGGATTCTGGTAGGATGGCTCACTCAGTGAGCTGATATTCTACGCTGACATATATAACATATTGGAGTTCATGAGTTTGAATCTTGGCAAGGAAGGCTCAGACCTACATCTTTCAAGGGTTGGTATACATTTTTCAGTGGTTGGTTTACTGAGTACCCTGGAATTGGATAGAAGTAGTATCTGGTATTTATAATGCTTAGAAGTGGTTCAGAAAACAAATTGTTTTAAAAAATGAGTCCTAAGCCTTTTCCCTGAGGGCGAAGGAGTTGACTTCAACAGGGTACAGGTCATAGGTGTTCCCTTTCATAGTCTGGGTCTCATAACAACAAAATGCCAGATATATAGTCTGGGTCTCATAACAACAAAATGCCAGATATATTTTTATGCTTGGTTTTGTGTTTACAATATGCAAGAGGCAAAATAGGTAAAGTTTAGCAGAAAGGTTTAGTGGTAGAAATGCAGATTACTAGCCATTACTATTTACTACAGTGTAGGGCAGATCTCTATATAACTAAGCATGTGCCAGATGTGACTTCCCAACAAAATTCCCATACATTCCTGCAAGTACTTCTGGACATCTTCAGAACAGCTCCAATGCAAACGTTTTGCTAATATGGTATAATGTGGTTGGTGAAACTCTGCATGACTCATTTACTCCAGAGCTCATTATAGTACATCAGGCCAAGGCTGTGGCTAGGCAGCAAGTTATGCTTTGGAGAACATGCACCTTTCTGCCCTAGTTCCTTGCAAAGCCCTTGTGCAGGCTTCTCTAACAACTAGCTCATGAGCTACTAATAGCTCTCCAGCTACCTGTGTGTAGCACTCCTGTGTGCAGACCTGCCTACTAAATTAGATGTTTTCGCTTGGCTGAATGGATATCCATGAACCAAAACTGAAAGCGTATATTCTACATGAAAATGTGTTTATTTTCAGAACTCCTCCGCTGATGTTTGGAGAACAATGGCTGAGTTTCCAAAATATATTTAAGGCTGATATTTGAGTAATTAATAATGTGACACTGATGAGACTTTTTACAAATGTTACTACCTTGGTGCCCGATGGCACTGCAGCTGTGGTTGCTATTTATTATTCATATAGAGGTATTCCATATTGGCAAATATTTTTTATATTACTGCTTGCAGCCATATCTGATGCACTGAAGTCAATAGTCTAGACAATTATCTTGCATATGGTGCACACTAATGTAATCTCATCTGATGTGGTCACTATTTCAACACGAATAATATTAGTAGCTCCTGATGAGTTTCATTGAACATAATGTTCAACATAAGGTTGAACATTCCAGAAAAGGTTGGAGACATCTGCCGTAGTGACATTATAAGTGTAGGTTACACAATGGCAGAAGTTCAGAAATAGGAACCCCACTTTCATTAAAAGTGAGGGCCTAGATTCTGGCATAAATCCAGAGGCTCTCTTTCATTATAAATGAGCGTCCAAAACTAGGAACACACCGTCACTTTGCTGAAGGCCTAGACACTAGGCCTGGGTGAAATTTTAATTACGCTGGCGTAATTAGCTTTATTGATAATTTTATGTAACAAAATTAATGCAAAATTACTGAGATTACGCCACATCGCGTAATTTCAGGGAGGAATTTTAACACGTTTTACCATTCCGGTAATTCCTGAATGCGAGCAGCATTTCAGATAGATTTTTTTTACAGAGCGGACTGTCTGGCAATTTTTGAGCTCGTAACTACAAATGCGAACAGTGGTGTTTTGAACTCGAGCAACAGTTCTTTTAACATGGGCTGCCAACAAACATTTCAGATAGCGTTTTTAACCAAGGGGACCATTTGCATTAATTTGTAGTGCAAACTACAAATATGAATGCAAGCAGCAGTGTTTTAAAGGCAAGCAACTGGAAATCAACTCAAAATTACATTTTTAAGTGGAATTTTTATCTGAACAGACTGGGTAATTTTTGGAGTACGAGGTGCATTTTGAGCAGTTTCATAAAATGTTGCTATTATTTTGCATAATTACGCTACAGCAAATTACCCGAGTTTTGCACGCTCATACTAGGCACCATCAGCAGGTCAGAACTGGAAAACCGCTGCCACCACAGTACGGGCCTAGACACTGCTATCAGGTCATCTCTAGAAACCCACTACACTGAGGACCAAAGGCACTGCTACAAGACTATAATTATGAACTCCACATATATGAAAAGGGAGGGTTGAGACAGAGGCAGCAGACCAGAGTCAGGAAGCCCACTTTCATCTAAAACGATGGCCTAGACACTCACAGCAGGCCAAAACTACGCTTCCTCTAAAGTGAGGGCCGCAGGCGCGGGCAATCGACTGGTCGGTCAGCACCACAACCCATGGGCGCAGCTCCATTGGTGCAGTGCACCAGAGCCCTGAGGTGCCCATTGATAATTGCTGTATTTTACCACAGCAATAGGGAAATGGACCATTTTCCTTTCATGCACCAGGGCCAGTGGCATCATTGCGACGACACTGCCACAACCGCTCAGAATATTAAACTTTTTTTAGGCGCGTTAGTGGTGAGAGATGCTCACTGGTGGTAGGGCAGTTTCACTGTGGACGGCAGAAATCTTAAGGGCCCCTCACTTTGTTTTGCATTGCTCTGATCATATTGTGTTACACCACTATCTGTGCTGCAAATCAGCGGACAATTTATAGGAGCACGTGCATTACTGAATGGTAGTTTAACAGTGAAGACCTGTGCGTCATAAATGTAATGCACGCAGGGAGGTTAAATCTTAGGTCACAAATATGCTGGTAGACATGTTTAAATATGCCTTGTATAACAACACAGTGGATCCCCTTTAGTACAGCTAGCGTCAAAATCCATCTGGGGCTGCTCAGAGAATAACCGCTTTGACTCATAACACCCATGTCAGTGTTCCTAACTATGGGCTAACCTGTCTGCACACATAAATAGCTGCTCAAACTTGTATGGAACCAGGTTGAAACCGTTTTCCCCTAAACTAGAATACTATGAGCAATCCCTACCTATTTGTATGAATTATAGCTAGCGATATCCATGGGTAGCCTGCTACTTATCTGGAATGGGCTTTCATGGCAATGTTGCAAACGCTGGGATTAACCTGCCTGCTCACGTAATCAGCCACCGGAAATGATTGTTCTTAATTGCACTAAATTCCCAGAGAAACCTGCTTAAACCTGTTTACACTGCAGTGCCTCTAAACTAGAATAACATGAATGAGCCTGTCTCATATATGTAGTAGCGTGCTGCACCTCCTGAAGGCTCTTCACCGCGTCATCGGGGCTGGTAAGCGCTATACACATACCATCCCAATAACTTGATTCGAGCCACAGGGGCCTGTGTTACACCCCTAGAATAGATCCAGTGCTGGCCAGAAGCGATGGAGACTGCCATGAAACATCGAGGCGCTCAGGGGCTTGTATTTACAACACACCCTTCAGGGGGTCAGTTTAGTATAGTTCTTCCACCCGTGGCCCCTCTACCTTTGTCGGGTGTTGCACTACCTTTCACTAGAGGTGGGTGGGTCACTGAATCACTAAACAAAGTGGCCGGCTGTGGCTTGGAATGAGGACCTCTGCGACCCTTGAGCCAAAACCAAGTCGAGCGGACCCCCTCTAATCTAACTATACCCGGCCCATGTTGTTACTGCTTTCAGGTGCCCCCACCCCCTGAGAGTACACATGGTGTGAGTGCGAAAGAGAGAGGGAAACACAGGTGAGGGAGAGCCAGGCCAGTGTAGGATGGACAGTGGTTAAGAGGAGATAGAGCAGAGTGGATGCTGGTGGCAGCTGGGTGAGGCCGGGACATGTGGGCAAGAAAAGAGGAGCGTTCGGAATGGAGAGAGGTGAGAAATGGGAGAGGAGAGACGGATGAGGGGGAGAACTCATTGAAGAGGAGTGAGACTGTGACGGGCTGGCGTGAAAGGCAGTTGGGACTGAGGAAGAGTCTTTAGTATAAAATGACTGACTGTGATAGCCTTCACTACTACCCAAGTCCGGTACACCAGCACGGCCTTATTCAACTACGGGTCAGTCAGCCCTCCCAGCCACCATGCCCCTTCCACGGCGTTATACATTTTTAGTACATTTTTAGCACGCCTGGCTCGTGTTTAGGCTGTTAGAACGAATCCATGCTCCCGGATTGGCCTCTCCATAATCTCTCTTGGCTTGTTTCGTAGTCATGCGGCGCCAAGGGGCTCCATGGCATGTGCAGCCTGTGAGGGCGACGGGGAGAGGCGACCGCCTGCCACCTGTTGCCATGTGCGGCCCCGCGCCCCCACCTCGCGCGCCACGAGCGGGAAGAATACAGCACGCGCTCAGGAGGCGGAGGCGACAAATAAAATAAATATATAAATACAAAAAAACGTGCCTGCAGGCTCAGCTCGACAATCCGTCTGACCTATTTTCGTGGCCTTCCCAAAATAGTCCTGGCTGGCACGGCACATGCAACTTTTCGCCAGAATCAGTTCAGAGTATCTGGGAGGAGAGCAAAAGGAGGCCCAGAAACCGGGCTTTGTGCACCAGTACAGAGATACACAGGCCAGTCACCGGGCTCTGGGCACCAGAACAGAGGGACAGAAGAGACGAGTCACTAGCCTAATTGCACAGGGGCAGAAGACGGAGGAGGCCAGCCACAGACTACCTTGGTTCGGTGCTCCAGGGTTGTTAGAGGACAGAGGCACGGTCAGGCCTGGGAAGAAAATGGGCCGGGGCAAGAAATTCAGGGGGTCATTCTGACCCCGGCCGGCGGCCAGAATAACCGCCAGAATAACACTGCGCGGTCAAAAGCCTTCCGCGGGTATTCTGGGTTTCCCGCTGGGCTGGATGCCACCCGCCAGCCCAGCGGGAAACACCCTTCCATGAGGATGCCGGCTCCGAATGGAGCCGGCGGAGTGGAAGGGGTGCGACGGGTGCAGTTGCACCCGTCGCGATTTTCAGTGTCTGCATGGCAGACACTGAAAATCTTGGTGGGGCCCTGTTACGGGGGCCCCTGCAGTGCCCATGCCATTGGCATGGGCACTGCAGGGGCCCCCAGGGGCCCCGCGACACCCCATACCGCCATCCTGTGTCTGGCGGCCAAAACCGCCTGGAACAGGATGGCGGTATGGGGGTCGGAATCCCCATGGCGGCGCAGCAAGCTGCGCCGCGGCTGTACCGCCGCGGTCAGAATGCCCAAGGGAGCACCGCCAGCCTGTTGGCGGTGCTCCCGCGGTCGTTGGCCCTGGCGGATTTTACCACCAGGGTCAGAATGACCCCCTCAGTGTTCCAATTAGCGAATAAGGTAGCCAAAAAGGTGTCTCACAAGCCCTGCCAAGTGTCACACATCCTGTTACACTAACTCACGCATTTTAAGTCACAGTACTACATGTAAAAACATTGTCACGCAAATCAGCTTATAAACCCCTTCGCTGCCAGGCCTTCTCCACCCCCAGGAATCAAGCCTTTTTTTGGCTGTTTGGGGCAGTTCGCACTTATGCCATCATAACTTTTTGTCCACATAAGCTACCCACGCCATATTTGCGTCCTTTTTTCCAACATCCTAGGGATTCTAGAGGTACCCAGACTTTGTGGGTTCACCTGACGGAGACCAAGAAATTAGCCAAAATACAGGGAAAATTTTGTTAAAAAAAAAAAAAAACTGGAAAAAAGGGTTGCAGAAGACTGCTTGTGGTTTTTCCCCCTGAAAATGGCATCAACAAAGGGTTTGCGGTTCTAAAATCACCATCTTCCCAGCTTTCTGGAACAGGCAGACTTCAATCAGAAAACCCAATTTTCCAACACAATTTTGGCATTTTACTGGGACATACCCCATTTTTACTATTTTTTCTGCTTTCAGCCTCCTTCCAGTTAGTGACAGAAATGGGTGTGAAACCAATGCTGGATCCCAGAAAGCTAAACATTTCTGAAAAGTAGACAAAATTCTGAATTTATCAAGGGGTAATTTGTGTAGATCCTACAAGGGTTTCCTACAGAAAATAACAGCTGAAATAAAAAAATATTGAAATTGAGGTAAACAAAAACAGCCATTTTTCTCCACGTTTTACTCTGTAGCTTTTTCCTGCGATGTCAGATTTTTGAAAGCCTGCTGGACTCTTCTGGTTCCGGGGACATATAGGGCTTGTAGGTTCATCAAGAACCCTAGGTACGCAGAGCCACTAAATGAGCTGTACCTTGCAATGGGTTTTCATTCTTTACTGGGTATACTAAGAGTGAAAAATAGGTATCAAGAAAACCTTTGTATTTCCAAAATGGGCACAAGATGAGGTGATGAGGAGCAGGGGTTATTTGCACATCTCTGAATTCCAGGGTGCCAATACTAACATGTGAATTACAGGGCATTTCTCAAATAGACGTCTTTTTTTACACACTATCTTACATTTGGAAGGAAAAAATGTAGAGAAAGACAAGGAGCAATAACACATGTTTTGCTATTCTGTGTTCCCCCAAGTCTCCCGATAAAAGTGGTACCTCATTTCCGTGGGTAGGCCAAATGCTTGCGACAGGAAACGCAACATGGACGCATCACATTTTTACATTGAAATCTGACGTGCTTTTTGCAAAGTCCCTAGCTGTAGATTTTGGCCTCTAGCTCAGCCGGCACCTAGGGAAACCTACCAAACCGGTGCATTTTCTGAAAACTAGACATCTAGGGTAATCCAGGATAGGGTGACTTGTGGGGCTCTCACCAGGTTCTGTTACCCGGAACCCTTTGCAAACCTCAAAATTTGACCAAAAAAAACACTTTTCTCTCACATTTTGGGGACAGAAAGTTCTGGAATCTGAAAGGAGCCACAAATTTCCTTCCACAACAGGAAATGCCCCAAAACACATTGTGGACACATCAAAATTATCAAATACAAAACTACCTGTTTTTGCACGAGGGGCACCTGCGTTTTTGGTCCTGGGCTCAGCAGCCATACAAGGAAACCTACCAATCCCAGACATTTCTGAAATTTGGACACTCAAGGGAGTCCAGTGAGGCGTGACTTGCATGGATCCCCCAGTGTTTTCTTACCTAGAATCCTCAGCACAGCTCAAATTTAGCTAAAAACAAAAATCACATTTTTCCCACATTTCTGTGTGGAATCACTGCACCGGGACAAATTTCCTACCACCCAACGTTCCCCTCAGTCTCCCGGTAAAAATGATACCTCACTTGTTTAGGTTGGTCAAGTTCCTGTGACCTGGAAGAGCCAAAAACATGTATAGGTTGAGGGGCACCATGTCAAAACTGAGGGGGAACCAAAGTGGGTCCAAAAGGGCAGTTGGAAAAAAAAAAATTTTGGGCTGACAAGTGGGGCAGAATTTTTATCGGTATAGATGAGACAATGCTGGGTGGTAGGTATTTTGTGGATTCCTGCAGATTCCGGAATGTCCCATTACAAAAATGGGGAAACAAATGTGTGATTATCTAAAGTTGGAGGTTTGCAGGGCATTGTGGGTAAGAGAATGGTGCGCGTGCATGTGAAGCACACCACCCTGCACTCACCCAGATGTTTCGTTTTCAGATGTGTCTAGGTCTAGTGGATTTTTCTACATGGCAGCATCCCAAAGTCCAAAAAAGACAGAAAATGACAAATTGTATTGTGTGCAATTGCATTTATATATAGCGCTTATTACCCATGAGAAGCTGGTGCAAGCACTATATAAATGCAATGAAGGGGAGACATGTTTCCTTTTTAAATGTGTTTGCAGTGGTTGAGTGACCACCAGATATTCCAGACTTTTCTGTCAATAGCATCACATCTAGCATTTTGTTGGGGTTCAGGGGGCTTATGGTTTTTCTGGTAAATAAAAAATCCAAGTAGTGGCTAACACAATAAGAACCTGCAAAGTGGTAGTGGCAAATAGGGTTACGGACAGTACTGTGTTTCTGTGGTTGCTGGTGCATGGCACTTACTAACAGGGCCACTGGAAGTATGCAAAAGGGAATGACCAAATTATTTGGCAGGGTGGACTAAATTATGCGTCAAGGACAGAAATACCATGCGGTGTAATGTGCCACATTGAAAAGTCGTTGAAATGTCACTTATAATTTTGTGATAGTAGTGCTTCATTAGTTCATCATTTTTAGGCATCTGAGCTAAGGTTTGACTTCACTAGTATTAGCCTACCTCCCTAATACAGGAATAAGCAACTAATGATGGCCAGCCAACCTTTGCGTAAGGCCTTCCACTGTGCATCAAGACGTCGCTGCATTTTCAGTGGTTAGATCCATTTGAGTTGGAAACACATTTTGCTGCTAAAATCTACAATATGTGGCGAATGCAAATCCATAATGATGCAAAACAAATCTGTGGCCGATTAATTACTTAATTCCAGTGGCACTGTTTATTAGTGGGGACAGGCTGTTTAAAAAAAAATGGTTCCACAGGCAGCAGTCCAGATCCTCTGAGCAAATTATCCCTGGCTTTCTGTTTTATATGCGAAGCAAGGCCAGCTAAGGCCCAAGCACTGATGTTGCCTGTGAGACTGTCATCTAGTAATGGCTTCATGGTGATGGCTTGACAATAACATCATGTCACATAGATACTCTAACAGTCAATACACAGACAGTGATGCAGAGCAGTCAGTCACTGTGCTCCTCTGCCTCATCTGTGCTCTTTGGATAAGTTGTTAGTTTGGCTAGAGCAGGCCATCTACACTACAGAAGGGATACGCATGAGGTGCAATATCTCCTTATACCTTGTCGAGGACTACTGGATGTTAACCTCTCTTAGTCCACTTCACAGAAGGTGCTTGTTTTCCTGTCCTCAAGTGTGTTTGGTGGACAGACACATAATAGACTGAAGAGATGGATCAGCTTGGCACAGTGCATGGACAGGACCTGGCACTGCACATACTGATGCTTTTTGCTACAGCAGCATGGTATGCCGCAGACAGCTCAGCAGTCATAAGGTCTACCTCTTGGTCATCTTTTCCATCTCTGCAAGTGACAACTGGTGCTTGGAAAACCTTGAGACGATGAGAGGAGGGAGACTTGCTCTAGATCTGAGGCACAGATACATTTCAAAGGCTCACTTGAATTGCATATTGTCTGGGCCTTGCTGCTGTTCTTAAAGCTGATAATTTTTTACAGTTTGCTGGTGGCTTCTTAACCTTTTACAACTTAATGCCAATTTCAAACCAGAAAGTGTTGTACTGTGAGTTAACACACTTGCTGCTGTGACACAGTTCAGGTACCTTGCCTTTTTTCAAGTCTACATGAAGAGTGGATTTTAGAGCTTAAGCTTGACGCAAAACTAAAACTTGAAATTTAACACATTTATTAGTTGCTTTTTGCTTTTCGGCCCAAGTACGCACTTTCCTTCCCAGGCCCTGCAGTTCATTAAAAAAACTATTGCATCATCCGTAGCCCGTCACCTGGGCGTTAGCACTGTTCACCCTACCCTCTTTCCTACCCTCTATCTCTGTCGTCGCTTCTTTCCCCATGCTGCTACCATCATCCTCCCTTTTCATTTGTTCTCGATCTGCCACTTCCTACTCCTTAAATTTCACTTTTGTCTTCTTTTTTTATTTATCATTGTCTCCATCCCTTGCCTCTATATCTCTGCTTTTTCTAAATGTCCTCACTACAAATGAAGGTCAAAAAGAATATCAAATTGACCTAAAAGCAATAACTGTCAACAGCATTCACAACAACGTGCAGATGGTGATGAAGATGGGGGAGGAAGAGGGGTGTGCAGGAGAGAGTGAATTAGAGGATGAGGTAAATATAGATGAGAGGTTCAACTGCAGTGCAAAGCATATCTAGTGTGTTGCTGCCCTGTGTACCAATTAAAGGGTTAGGACTGCTTGGTACTGAGAAGCACGTTTCTGTGTCTGTTTTATTAAGGAGTGGAACCTAAAATTAAAGTTGATTACTTGACTTGAGTTAGGGATGAACATCTAGTAGAGATACATTAGTTCCTGTGCTGATGAAAGTAGTTGTTACACATTTGGAAAGAATGGGACTCTGCCACAAACAGGTCCCATCTTCTTGAAGAGCAGAGCTCCATCACAGTTACTGCTGAGTACCTGCGTACATAATGCTGAACCCCTGTCCACACAGAACAGAGTCCAAGCACAGATGGAGCAGAGGTCATATATATTTTTTGTTGAGCTCATTTACAGACAGTTGATTTCTTGCACTGAACTACAGCTGATTCCCTGGTATGCATAGACAGCAAGTTAACAGGCCCAGATGAGCTATTTCAGAACTCATTCCAAAAAGGTAAAAACTGATCTCTGTGGGGCTTGAGATACTTGGCACCAGCTAATATTCAGTGGAAGTACCATAGACCTCTCTCCCAGGTTAGTCTCCAACATACCCTGTCTATGAAAGGAAGAGAGAAGCATGAGAGCGTGAGAGAGGGGTTTGACAGAAGAACTTGTGGAGTGAGATAGAAGAAATAGAGAATAGGGAAAAAGAATAAAGCTAAAGTGTGAGAGAATATGGAGGGAAAAGAGGAGAAAGAAACGAGAGGCAAATGCGACTGAGACAGTAAAGAAGAGATGAGGGTGAAATGAGAGATGACAGAGTGAATGATTTGTGAACAAGTATCACGACCATGGGGCAAAGGCAAAATATACAGAACATTTCACTAATTCCTTTTGCTTCCTTCTTCACCAGATGCATGGGTGTCACCTTGTCAATAAGTAAAGCCAGCCCTGGCAGTGGATGCCACAGATACCAATCTCCAATGCAATATTTTGAACATCAGCACCTTGACAGCTAGGGGCCTGGATTTCAATCCAGCTTGGCACTTAAATGAAAATTGTGCAGTTCTCGGCAAAACACCTAATCTCAAGATTCCTCAACTTTAAATATGTGAGATGCTAGTTTAAAAGTGTGTAATTCAATCTGATGCTCAGGCCCTGACTAAACTGTATGATTTAGCGCATGCTCACACACCTACCGCCCCTTCCACTTATTGTCCAGCATTAGTAGAACGACATGTGGGCAGCCATAAGGCCTGCTGACCACCACAACAAGATTTACTTCGGCCAGGCGGCAAGTGCAGTGGGAGTTAGTGCTGATGTCGATGAACTTCAGCAGTCGCCTCATTTGTGGAGTGGCGGTGACTAAAAAGCTCCGTTTTGCGCAGGGAGGATCATACTTTAAATTTCCAATTCCTTTTGGCAGCTGCCAGAACTAAGTGAAAGGACAAGGAGTGTCCTCTTTGACACCTGCTGCCTTGCCCTGCTCTTGGGGGGTCGCAGCTATCGGATGTCTAAAGGTGTAGGACATGGCACTTAAGACAGCATGTCTGGGTCCATGCCCTCTTTACTGTGACTTCAATCTACAGTTCAGCTGCAGATTAGGTGCAACTCAGTACTCTATAGTCTGCAGCAAAGAGCATCAAAACCCGACTGGCAACTCTCTCCAGCACATCATAGCACTAGTCTGAGCAGCTGTCTGCAGTGAGAGTGACTCCACAGACAGCAGCTACAGCGACCAGGCCCAGCAGGAGGCGGTAGTTTCCTAGCACTGTCAGTGACTCTGTTGGCAAGTCACAGAGAACGTGTTGTTTAATGTTCCATTAGAGACAGAGTTTTTGTCTGGTGCAAGTTTTGACTCACCAGCAGCGCAGAGGGTTAATGTGCCTGCTGCAAAAAATGTGTATCATGCATGCAACCTAGTTTTGCTAAAAAGGAGTTAGTTTGGGTACAAATGCATTTTTATGAGTAAAGCCAACCCAAACCATTGTGATACATTTTAAATCCTGAGTTTGTACTTTTCCAGAACAAACACTTTTGGAAAAGCGCCCACCCAACATGGGGGGAGCGCGGCCCCTTAGGGGTCGGGGACGCTGGGGGCCTGGCCCTCGCACTAGTTGTGCGTGGGCTGGCCTACGGCTTCCGCTCGCATCCCTCGCGAGGCGTGCAAGCGGAAGTAGTGCCGCACAAAGGACGTTTTGGTCGGCAACGGTGCCGGACCGGTTTGGGCCGCCGCAAGCCAGTGGGGGGCATAAAAGCACCCCCCCAGAAGGCTCGGCCTTCTTCTTCCTGGCGCGGCGGCCTGAACAGACAGGCCTGTTGTTGAAGACTCCTGCACCTGGAACTTCGTCGAGGATCATCCCTTTGTGAAAGGCGGCAGGTCGTGGGCAGAGGAGCGGTGATCCAGACGTGCGTTTTTTGGGCATTCTGCTGTTGATTGGAGGTGAGTGTGCGCACAGTGGCTGGGCTCTGTTTTTAGGAGTGTTGTTGGTCTGTGTGCGCTCTCACCTGCTAGGGGTCTCACCATTTCTTCTGTAAGCTTAAATTAAGGTGAGTGGGCGCACAGTGTCGGGGCTCTGTTTTTAGGAGTGCTTGCCGTTCTGTGCGCGCTCTCACCTGCTAGGGGTTTCCCCCTTTCCTTTTATAATTTAAATTTAGGTGAGTGGGCGCACGGTGTCTGGGCTCCGCTTTCAGGAGTGATTCTGGCTGTGCGTGCTATCGCCTGCTAGGGGTCCCCCCCCCTTCGCTTTTGAGTTAATAAGCATCAGGTATTTAAACAGCATCTTAGGGGTATTAACCCCTGCCTTTTGTCATCTGCTGCATAGCGCGATCGTATTGGCATCAATCGTTTTTAATGTAATTTTGTAGTTCTATGTTGTGATTAGTGGCACTTTTATTAACAAAAGCAAGTGTTTTTTAGAAATCGGGCCGTTAATTTCATGTTGATATTAAGTGAAAGCAATTTTAAGTGACTAATACGGTGTTACAAGCTTTGCAATTTTAATCTGGTAATGTGGGGTTAGACCATAAAGTAAAACGCTGAGCTTTACAGGAACCAGTCTTGCTGTTGAACAGTGGAATAGTTCTGTTAAACGCTGTGATTGCAAGATTACTGTTGGTGTTGTTTTAACAAAAAAATGTTGCTTTCAGGGTGATTACTGTTAGCAGGTTCTTTGCCACAGCTTGGGCCTTGTTTCACCTGTCTTTTGCATTATGGCATCTAATAGGGTGAGAGTGGGTAAGAGGAAGGGCACCGATCCTGAATTGGCCCAACTATTGAAATTGGTCTTAGCGAAATTGGGTGATGGTGACTCAGATGGGGAGGTTGTCCCTTCAGATGGAGAGGATTGTGGGGAAGGCCCTTCCCGCCCGCTCCGCACGCATGTAGCCCCGCGTGCAGCATTTCCTCCAGTCAAACGGAGAAATAAAAAACAGGCCGCAGCAGTCCAACAACCTAGGCCGGCACAAACAGCCTCTTCCCCGCACCTCCTATAGTTGATTCAGTCACCATGGGGGCCCCTATTCCTGCATCTGCTGCACCCTCTGTGGACAATCCTGTGCCTCTCCCGGGGGGGGGGGTGACGTCTATCCCGGGTCCGGTGGAAGGGGTGGAAGCGATTCTGGCGGACATACGGCGTTCTTTAACGGCATTGGCATCACCCACCAAGGATTTACCCGCCCAAGCAGCACCCACTAGTCAGGGGGTGGCACCAGGGGCGGGCACAACCACAGAACAGGGACAGGCGGCAATTGCCCTCCCAGGGGCATCCCAAGACCCAACAACTCAAGCCTTGTTGACGGTGTCCCAGATGTTAGCCAATATTACTGTGCCAACCTCAACTCCACCCCCCACAACCCCATGGGCTGGTGATTCATTGCAGAATACGGTACAAGAACTTAAGCGCCAGGTCGAGGCATTGGCAGCAGTGCGTAATGTTCCTTCATTACAGGTGACGACCTCAAGCCCGTGTCAGCCAGGCACTGGGCTCGCTGTCTCAGAATCCTCCAGTGGAAAAAGAGCATGGTAAGGTTATGGAACAGGGTGTTAGCGCCATAAAAACACCGGCTTCAGCTGAAGGGACGGGTTCGGACACATTGCTATCTAGGCCAGGGAAGTTAGCTGCACATGTGGCTTCTGAAATTAAAGATAAAATATGGAAAGAGGATTTTGTGGACATTTTCAACCTAGTGAGGGCTAAGAGAAGGGAGGTAGAACCAAAAGATAAAGACTCAAAAGCCTCATCGTTTACGGATAAAAAGTCAAAGATTGAGGAGAATATTACAAATTGGTTATTCGGTTTTAATGTGTTTATGTCGGTCATGCTAGAAAAGAAGCCTGAAATTGGTATGTCAATGATATGATATGCGAACAAAATTCTAAAAGCCCACCATATGTATGGAGGGAACGCTTGGCTAGAATATGACAGGGATTTCAGGTGGGCAAAGGTAGAGGACCCAGCGATTGGGTGGGACCAGACTGAAGTAAATGTTTGGTTGGAGTGCGTGAACAACAAATTACCTAGTAAGCAGCCCTTTCGAGCACAGTATTCAAATGACAAAAAAGGATCTTGTTGGGCGTTCAACAGGAAAGTATGTTCCCGCCCCCCCCAGGGACGTGCAAATTCAGGCACTCCTGTGCATTTTGTGGGCATCCCTCCCACCCCGAATTTAAATGCCTTAAGAAATCAAGGGACAAAGTTAAAGAGGGGAGTAAGCCCAGTGTCTAGTCCCTCCTTGCCTTCTCCCATACATTTAGATGCTCTTATCCCTTGGCTGAAGGTTTACCCAGTTAAAGCTTCAGCTGAACTGCTGATTAAAGGTTTTTCTCAGGGCTTTAGAATTCCCGCCTCCCGTGTCCCCCCTTTAGGTCATTGCAGAAATCTTCTGTCTGCCGTGAGGAACCCCGGTGTAGTGGCTAGAAAAATTGGTAAAGAATGCACACTAGGGAGACTGGCAGGCCCTTTCCCTTCTCCCCCTATGAATAATTTTGTTTGTTCCCCCTTAGGGGTAGTACCCAAAAAAGATCCTGGTCAGTTCAGGTTGATCCATAACCTGTCAGCTCCTCGGGGTGCGTCAGTGAATGAGGCTATAGACCCGGCCCTCTGTTCAGTGTGTTATGCTACCGTAGACCAGGCTCTGGAGAAGCTGAGGGGTCTGGGGCGCGGTGCGCTGCTAGCAAAAACAGATATTGAGGCAGCTTTCCTGCTTCTGTCAGTCCACCCTGAAGATTACCATCTCTTGGGATTCCAATTTAACGGGGACTATTTTTATGACAAGTGTATGCCCATGGGGTGCAGTGTGTCCTGCAGGTATTTCGAACAGTTCAGTTTTGCCTTACAGTGGATTTTCACCAGGCGTAAAGGTCATGTAAATGTGATCCATTATTTAGATGATTTCCTAGTTTTGGGACCCCCTCAGTCTAAAAAATGCCTATGGGCCCTGCAGTCTCTAACAACCATGTTCAGTGAATTCGGGGTCCCAATAGCTCAAGATAAAACAGAAGGCCCCTCCACATGCATCACTTTTCTGGGCATCGAAATTGACACTGACGCAGAGGAGTGTCGCCTTCCTCTGGATAAGCTTCAGGTTTTTAAAGGGTCCATCAGAACTGTCCTATCCCTTAACAAGGTCACCCTTCACCAATTGCAGGTCCTGGTGGGACAATTGAATTTCGCCCTGAGGATCATTCCCATGGCCCGACCTTTCTCCAGATCCATAGCTAGGTCTATGGCGGGGTTGACCGAGAAGCACCACCATACCAGGCTGTCTGCTGAAGTAAAGGAAGATTTGAGGGTCTGGGATGCATTCCTACAAGACTTCAATGGGGCGGTAATCTGGCCTCATCTCCCAGTGGATAGCCCTTCCCTCGGCCTATTCACGGATGCTGCAGGCAGCGTGGGATTCGGGGCTATCCTAGGTTCCGCCTGGTGCAGGGCGGATTGGCCATCAGAATGGGTTAACCTAGGTCTCACCAAAAATATTACATTCTTAGAACTACTTCCCATTATTGTCGCGGTATCTGTCTGGGATGACATATTGAGAGACAAGTCAGTAGTATTTTGGTCAGACAACATGGCAGTTGTGGAGTCTATTAATAGACAAAAAGCTAGTTGCAGATGGGTGCTTAGATTACTTAAGCGTTTGGTGTTACAGTGTTTGAAACTCAACATCACATTCCGGGCAAAACATGTTCAGGGGTAAATAACAATGCGGCTGATGCCTTGTCTCGATCATTAATGCAGGATTTTCAGAGGTTCCACCCACAGGCGTCAGAGAGGAGGACAAAGTTTCCAACAACACTGTGGAGGATTGGTGTCCCGCACTATCAGCCCTAGTGGTGTCATCTTTGGCGACACGCACAAGGGGGGCATACGAAAGGGCCTTCTTGCATTATAGACTGTTTTTGAAATCCGTGAACTCTTTAGATTGGTTTTCATCCGAAGCAATCTGTGCCTTTTTGCAACATTTAAAGAGCAATGGTAAACCAGTGTCTTGCGCCATCCGTTTTTTCGCCAAGCTAAGGAGGCAAGACTCTAAACTCAATGCCTTTGTTATTAAGCAGGCGCTGGTGGGGTGGTCGAGAACGGACGGTCCCAGGGCAGACTCCAGGCGGCCCATAACATCTCAATTATTAGAAAAATTGCTGGGCTCGGTCACCTTAGTTACATCGTCACCTTTTGAGGCTACCTTATTCACAGCAGCCTTTTCGGTGGCTTTTTATGGGGCCTTCTACATTGGGGAAATGATAGGTACCTCCAAGAACGACCACACGGGGGGTCTCCAGTGGCCAGATGTGATAATCGATAAAAACTTTACTACCATACAGCTGCGTAAGTCAAAAACTGATCAGTTAGGCAAGGGGGCGAGGATTGCTCTCCGGGCAGCGCATGGGTCAATTATCTGTCCTGTAGCCAATCTAGCTGCATACTTAAAGGTGCGCCCTTTAGAGAAATCCACTGCACTATTCATACATGCAAATGGGGACTGTCTGTCGCGCTACCAATTTACAGAGGTACTGAAGATTACACTAATGGCAGCGGGCGTAGAACCTCGGGGTTACTCCCCTCACTCATTCAGGATTGGCGCGGCTACTTTGGCAGCAGGGGCAGGCTTGCCCATCTCAGAGGTGAAAGCCATTGGAAGATGGTCATCCAACTGTTACAAGCATTACGTTAGGCCAGAGCTGGTCTAATCAGTGGTTATCTGTGATATCTTAAAATCATTATCATTTCTCACGCATTTTTTCCCTTTATTACAGTAGATGGCTCCTCGTGTGGTTTGTGTACTGGGGCATTCATTCGTTCGTCGGCGGGCGTACCGGTTGCAGCAGCTCCGTAAACCGAATCCGGCGACAAGCTTAGACGTGGCCTTCAGGTGGTGCGGGGTTGGCACCAAAGGAATTAAACAGCTGCAGCAGCTGGTAGATCTGGCTCGTGGATGTGCAGGGCTCCAATCCCCGGACCTCATCATCATTCACCTTGGAGGCAACGACCTGGTACACTTAGGACGGAAGGCCCTCAGGGAGGCCATATTTTTAGAAATTACGAAGCTAGATAAGCAATTCCCTAACGCAGCCATCGCCTGGTCTCACATGGTGCCGCAGAAAAAATGGGGCCCAGGAATAAAGCCAAGGACAATCAAAGTGTCAGGCGACTTAACGCGGAGATGGCAAAACTATGCCATGGTCCGTTTGTGGAACATCCCTCATAGACAATTAAAAGGACCGGAAATGTTTCATAGGGACTTGGTTCATTTGTCCGACGCCGGTACTGACCAATCCATGGCTGATATGTGGTTCTTCGCCAAGTGTTTGTTTTCTGGTGGGGAGGGCGAAGGACCGCGGGGCCCTGGTCGCCCTCGTGGCGGAAGAAGAGAGAATAACAGAGGGGACCCCAAAAGTGGGGCCCCGGTATAACAACAGAGATAGGATCCTGAAGTCCTGGACCAACCTGCGGATGGACACACCTGATTGGGGGTAGGAAGCCCAGATCACTGGGGTGGTCACGGGGCTCATGCCCTGTGCCGCCCCGGTACACCCCTTGGCTGACTGGTGTTTGGAGAGGGGGCGGAACCCTGAGCATGGGGGCAAGGAACAGAGGAAGCAGGGGTACCGCCCCCCTCTAGGGATACAGGTGACGACCAGTCCCTGTGTGGTCCAAAGGAGGTTCAGGACAGGAAGGGATCCTGTCAAAAATAATTTATGGTTACAAATGAAAAAGTATCTATAACAGTATATATTAAGTTTGCAGTGAAATGTTTTTTAATAGAGTAATGTGCATATGATATTTTGCATAAATTGTTTCTCTGATTTTAATGAAAGTATATATACAAATAAATACTTCTTCCATCGAACTAAATTGTCTTGTCGGTTGGTGTATGACCGGTGTTTGGGGTAAGGGCCTACTGGCAGCTTCCGAGTCCTATAAAATATACTGCCTACCAGTATCTGTGACATGTGACTCCTACATCTTGTAATCCTCATTGTTTTATGTAACATTTCCTGGACACAATTTACTCACATATGATTCATTGTCTCTGTGTAATGTGTCTGTGATGCTAAGTGCTCCCACAACCTGTACTGGTGAGCAGTGCTATAAAAGAAATGAAATGTTTGTGACAGAGGGTCTAGGGACAGATGAGGGGCACTGTTGGACAGTGGTTGTGAGGGAAGCCGTGGAGAAGGTGGCCATGGGGCACCAAAAAAGATTGTTGCACCAGGTGCAGTCTGCGGTACTTAGAGGTTAAGTAAGTAATGTCTGTCACTATGCTGTTTGAGATTGATAGTATTGACAGTTGGGAAGGTGTTTTAATCGGTCTTGTATGTGTGGGCTTTAATACTACATTGCTTATTTTAGAATGAAAGTGACAATCCGTGGCAGTATTTTTTTAACTGCACATATGTTTGCATATATGTACAGAACCTTAATAAATTAATGACTCTGAAAGACTTGTTTAATATCACGAATACACAATTGTTTTACTGTATGATCAGCTTACAAGAGCACTAGGTTAGTGCCCTTCCATTTCGGGTGCCTTGCAGCAGTTTCAAGATCTATTTACAGTTCCTTATTACTCATAAGGGTGTAATTTCTGATATTTATCTGTTTTCATGGACTTCATTGCTTGATTTTGCACACGAGAAAGTGTCACACAGTCGCTGAAATGTCACTTATAATTACACTGAAATTATGAAAATGTAACACATAAGCAATCTGAAACCTTGGCAGCTATGCATGTAGGTTCTTTGCAAGATATGCAAGACTGTATCTATTTGTGCTTGCAACAAGCAATGTTTGTAGTAATATCAGAGAAATCAATAGTACAAACTGGTCCACCAGACTCTAAAAACGGTGCAGAAACTCTCAAAACCTGGCCCATATGCTGATCTGTAGGAGGAGCCCCTTGGGCACTGACTGATCGCCCTATAGGCCAGTCCAACTCTGGACAGAGGGGCCCCAGACACTGGGCCCTGTGCACCAGGGTGAAGATGGACAGATGGGCCAGTCACTGAGCTCCGGGAACCAGAACAGAGGGACAGAAGAGTCCATTCATTGAGCAAATTGGGACAGAGGACAGATGGGGCCAGCCATTGGCTACCCTGGTTCTGTGCACCACAGAAGACTAACAGACAAGGCGCAGTCATGAGGCTTCGGGTACCAGAGTGGAGGGACAGATGGAGGGTCAGACTGCGACAGAAAATACGGCCAGGCACCCAATTAAAAGTGGCCCAAAATAGCTAATTATATAGTTTAAAAAGTGACCCACATTTGCAAATCGGGCCACTTTAAAATGTGTAAAGACAAGCTGCATAGGTTCTGTATAGGTTCTTTGTAAGGTATGAAAGACTGTATATATTTGTGCTAGCAGCAGGCAATGTTTGTAATAATATCAGACACATCAACAGTAAAAACGGCCCATCAGACCATAAAATCGACCTAGAATCTCTAAAAAAAAAAAACTGTACCAT
Organism: Pleurodeles waltl; assembly: GCF_031143425.1. NCBI lineage: Eukaryota > Metazoa > Chordata > Amphibia > Caudata > Salamandridae > Pleurodeles > Pleurodeles waltl. Next base: position 91,064,870 of record NC_090445.1, on the reverse strand, counting down.
GTGCCCTAGGGCAGAGATGCACAGATGGGCCAGTCCCTCCGTAAAGGGCACGAGGGCAGAAGCCGGTTGGGCCAGTCACTGGGTTACCATAGTAGAAGGACAGAGGTTTCCCACTCCTCTGTCTCTGTGCACTAGGGAGGAGGCCGTTTTCACTCCGCTTTGTGTACCAGGGCGGAAGGACAGGAGGCCAGTCACCAAGCTTTGTGATGAATGGAAAAATGCCACTCACCAGGCTCTCTCTGTACAAAAGACAGAGACCAGAGAAGGCAAAGGCTCAAAGCGCTATGGTGGAGGGATAAAGCAGGGCAGTCAGTAGCATTGTGCACCAGGGCTGAGGGCAAGGGAGGTCGGAACTCACATTAGCATTATTAATATACACCTGCAGCAGCATGGGCTCAAAATAACGACTTGATGCAGTGTTAGTCGATACTGTGGGGTCGATATTTGTGCAAGTTGATTACTTTTGTAGTTAATATTGTGGCATACAAGCCTAGAGGAAGCCAGTCACCAGGCGATGCAGTACCAGTAGGCGCACCAGACGACCCGGATTTCGAGAGGACCGTCCCAGTGTTCCGACGCTTTCCTTTATTTCAACTACATGTCTCGGTTTCTAGTACAAAGGTTAGGCCAGCCTGCAAAGGACAACTGAAAGCTATACTACCATAAAGGAATTTACATAATATTAGCTAAGGCAAAACCTCTAACATGAGACCCCTCCTCCCCACTCTGTCTGCCCTCTGCTGGGAGCATGCAGCCGACTCCCACCCACCCCCCAACCCCCCTGCACTGTCTGAAAGAAACAGAGGAATTACTTAAGGATAGTGTAAATCTACTTATGGAGGACATCTATACACACACAGACGCACACACACTCCGGCCCCTCCTCCCCCACTAAAAAACCGGGACAGGCCAGACATGAATGTAAGGCTAAATACTTTAGTCCTAAGTTTATTTCTGTCCTGTTCCGGTTTTTACTTCTCAAGATCTGGTCACGTAAGTACCAGTCTACTCCCACTCTTAGACTCCAGCTTCTCCCCCAATCACACGTTGAACGTGCCTTTGTCCCTGTAACACATTCACTGCACAGGAGAGAGTGACAGCTAGTTCTTTGGACCTTTCACAGATGGAGCAAACTAAACTTGCTGGCTAGAAAAACCTTTGCCTCTGCTTCAGAAGCTCAGGGAATGTAATACATTAGACTAGGGGAAGTGGGTGAAAGAACGGATATGAGGTCTTTAATAGAGGTTAGAGGGGTCGGACGCTTCAAAACTATGTAGAGGCCAATGCCATGACTAGACTCCTGATCGGGCTGTCTCCACAGGGGCAGCTGCTGAGACACAGGACTGGGTGTAGGTCTTATACTCCTACGAGGAGCTGGTGGAGATCGGACTATCCTCCCACCACACAGGGCCCGGTGGGGTTCTCAACACCTCAGCAAGAGCAGCTGTCATGCATAATGCAGGCTTGCACTGGAAACCAAAATGAGCCGTAGTAAAAATGTTCCAACCAGTCCCCACACCTCAAGAAGGCATAAATAGAACAGTGATATGGGCCCTTTCAGGGGGGGGGGCTCACAAGTCTACCCCGTCCTAAGAGCAGTCTTCTAGCTGCAGCTCACTGGGAAAATGCCAGTAACAGAATGGCCATGGCAGACGTCCACAGGAGCAGCAGCTCAGGCATAGAGGATGGTGGTGGTAGTCTGAACCCTTCCACAGAAGCTGCTCGCCAGACACAGGGTTCAGAGAGTGACTCCTCCACAGGAGCAGCAGTTTAGGCATAGAGAATGGTGTTATGAAGCCTTCCACAGAATCAGCTAGCCAGACACAGGGTTCAGCGTGTGACCTCCTCCACAGGAGCACCTGTTCAGGCAGAGAACCAGGTAGGAGTCTGAACCACTTAACTGGAGCTGCTCCTCAGACATAGGGTTCAGTGGAGGTCTTAACACCTTCATAGAAGTAGCTGCTGAGGCATAGGCCCATGTGGAGTCCTAACCATCCTTTATCCCCCACTAACCCCATAACAGTGGCTGTTGGCTGCCTAACCCCTATCTACAGAAGCAGATGGTCAGATACAGGGCCAGGTGAAAGTCTGTAGCCCTTCTCAGAAGCAGCTTCTCAGGGACAGGATCCAGTGGCGGTCTAAACTCCTTCACAGGTACAGTTGCTCAGGCACAGGATCAGTTGACGATCTGAATGCCTTCACAGGGGAAGCTGCTCTAGGTCATAGTGGAGGCATGAATCTCCACAAGATAGGTGGGTGGAGGGCTAACACTCTCCACAGGAGCAGCTGTTTGAGCGTAAGGTTAGGCTGGGTGGAGATCTGACTCCCTGATAAAGGAGGGCTCAGGTTGGGCGTGGGTTTCTGACCCCTTCGGAGGGGCATCTGTACAGGCACAGGGCCACTTGGAGGTCCGACCTGTGGTTGTGTCAGAATCACATTAGCAGAAAATATGTCTGACAGAAATATTGTACCATAAATAATCATTAACAAAAATGTCACATTGGACTTAGATTTTCTCATATTAAACTCCAAATGGAGAATATTTTTTAAAACTATATCTGGCGCAGTATTTCTTTCAGATTATATTTTGGTTACTATATTCTGGTACCACATCAGACCCAGTCCAGTAGAGTAGCTGCGCAGGCATAGGGTCTAGTGCAGTGGTCTTCAACTTCTTCTGCAATAAGAGCTACTTTTGTTCAATAGAAGTCATCAAGAGCGACTAATATTATTAGTGTCGTAAAAATGTGACCACATCAGACAAAGTTGCATTAGGGGCCAACAAATGCAAGATTATCGTCAATGATTACCTCTGTGCATCGGACAGTGTTGCCAGCAGTAATTTATAAAAAGCTTTGTCAAAATAGATTGCCTCAACATGGGGAATACAAAACAGCCATAGCTGCAATGCTCCTGCCACCAAGGTAATAACATTTGTAAAAACTCTTCAAAATATCACGTGATTTGTCACTCAAATATTAACTTTACATATATTTTGAAAACTCAGCAATTTTTCCACAAATATCAGCTTATGAATTCTGAAAATAAACACATTTTCATGTCAACTATACAGCCTAAATTTGGGTATAAATATATGAATTTAACCAAGGAAAAGCTTCTAATTTAGTAGCCTGTGCAGCACAGAGGAGAGCTTCCTACTGTTTCCTGAAGAGCTACCAGGAGCTCACAAGCTACTCGTTGGAGAAGCCTGGTGTAGTGAATGTCTTAAACCTTTCCCTAGTGTGGCTAACTTCCCAATATCGCTTAACAGGATACTTTGCGCACAGACACGTTATCAACATTGACATTGACGTGTGTTCTAGTAGGCCTGACAGATCCCGGGTTGGCAGGTTTTTTGCATAACCTACAAAAAGCAGGAGTAATAGATAAATATATAATTTTAATTTGCACCTGGTGAAGGTGGTTTTTATTGAGTATATCCACTGAGAAGTGTAATTTGCACATTTCTTGCCACATTTGATTTTTGAAATTTTTAATAACGTGTATCAATTCAAAATCTGATGTGTGATGGAAAGTGTTGAGAAAAATATATATGTACTTAAAAAAAAACATGTTTTATTTGTTTTGTTGTAAATGCCACATACATCTTGGCCAACATTAAACTGTAAAGCACTGAAAAAAAGAAAGTTTAATAATAATGAACAGAAACATCGAAATATGCCTGCCCCCATTAGCCCCACCAACCCCACCCCCTGACTCCCTGACAATTTAAAGACATTTGAATTTGCAAACCCATCATTCCACCCAACGTGGCCCACCACCACCATGGAATGTTCAAGTGTTCGCCACCAGGCAAGTCATCTGTGCGAGTGATTGGCCCCAGATCTATACCTCTGTACTCAGCCCATCTCTTCCATATCTTATTGTGTTCATGGGAGCAGCCCCACACTCTGTATGCTGCTATCTCCACCACCATACAATGATCCATCCCCTTTTTCCTCCTCATCAAGGAGAGGGAGGATCGTCGCCCTACACTCCTTGGCAATATCACGCTTTGCTAGTGTGAGACCCATATAAAGCAATGTCAATATGTACCTATTCCCACCAAGGGTGTCTGTGAGATGGAGGGCAATATGGGGATAACACGGGCTCAGCCAAGACAAGACCCCACTCATGTACTTGAATACCCTCTGCCAAAATCTGTTGAACTCGGGACAGTTCCACACCGTATGGAAAAAAAGGTGCCCTGAAGCGAAGGTTAGCCGGTGAGGCAATCACCCCCATCTTCCACAACATGTGTTGCGTGTAATAAACTCTGTGTTTATATTTGAATTGAATAAGTCTCAACTTAGCTGCCACGGCTGCTGCATGTGGTGTTTCTAGGATTTCCGACCAGTCCTCATTTTCTGAACTCCATGCCGCCAGGAGGTGCTGAATGTGTCAGGTTAACCACAGATCAGAGACTGAGACTTTTTTTTTTTTTTTTTTTGTTTTTTTTTTTACTGATCCTCATTTACCTTCCAAAATGTCCCTTCACATACTGGGGTGGGGGGGGGGTTGGCGCAGCAAAGTTCTCACACAGCTGCTCACCACCCGTCTCCAACCACATCCCCCCTGTCTAGGAAAACCTTCCACACACAATCCGATGTGGAACTCAAAGGAGAGAGTATAATCATAAGATCACATCCTACCTATTTATAACTCCCCACTTCCCAGCCATTGCTTCAGCAGATTCCAAAATCTAATTCTCTTACAGTCTTTATGACAGTCTAATTTGAGATTATAGATTAGAAAGTTTTTCCATTCAACAAAAGTAGGGGGACAGGGCTGATCCAATTCCTACATATCTCCCTTCTTGCCACAAGCATCATATAGAACAACAGTTTAGCTCCATCTCTGCCCATCTTCTGTGCCTCATATGAGCAACCAAAAATCACTATCAACGGTCTTACCTTCGGACTTGTGGGAAGAATCTCCTTAATTGCTTCACCCACCTCTTGCCAGAATCTACGGAGTAGAGGACAGTCTACAAACATGTGATCGGCAGCTGATGCAGAACCACACTTCTTACACCTCACTACGTTATCCTGTCTCAGTCTGGAAAACTTTATAGGAGTCCAAAAGGCTCTGTGAATTGAAAATAAATGATTTCTTCTTAACGTAGCAGGTTTAACGGTATTATAAAGAAGTGTTGTAGATACTTGCCAAAGATCTTTAAGCTGAGGCTCCGGCAAGCACTCCCTCCAGATTTCTTCCAGAAGATTAAATTCACCATCCACGATAGCCATCATCAGCCAGTACCATCTAGCCACTTCTTTCTTCAACTGGATATCCAGCTGCATCTGGTCCTCCACTCCGTTAGTACTTCCCACTTCCTCAGTCACAATCCTTACCCAACTCTTCATTTGAAGGTATTTAAACTTGGACAACCTTCCACCTACCTCCACATTAAGGTTATCAAACTCCCTGATTTCTCCGTTATATCACAAATGTCTCCATTGCACTAATACTGCCTCTTTCAATGGAATGGCCAGGGCATCTTTAGTCCATTCTGGCGAGCCAGGAGAATCCCAGATCGGAGCATATTCACTATGATACGACAACCTTGTGATCTTCCTCACCTCATACCACAACATTGCCCAATCCTGTAATATGTTAAATCAATTTTTTTTAAAGAACTTAGGATCGCCAAATTTATACAAAAAACTTTTCTGAACCTTCTGTCCCTCCATCATAGCGATTAAAACCTGCCCCAACTCTGGATGATCTGGTACATTAAGAATCTGCCTTACATTTTTCAACAAAAAAGCCCATATGCATATCAGGAGCACCACCTTTTTCTTTCTTCCTTCTGAGTTTTTTCCACGAAATACGAACACCTTTGGATGCCCAAATAAAAATGCTAATTTTCCCTTGCAACTTCTTTAAAGCAGCTTTGTTGAACATTAATAGCAATGAGTTAAAAATAAAAGTTAATTTTGGTACAATCGCCATTTTTACAACATTAATCCGACCTGTAATAGTTAGTGGAAGATTAAGCCATTTTATCATGAGTAGGTCCACCTCCCTCATAACCCGACCAAGATTTATTTCCGCCATTTTACAAATATCATGCGTTACAATAATCCCCAGATATTTAACTTCTTCCTTCACATTCACCAAATAATTTACTTCCATATTCCATGCCATGATTTCGGTCTTTTGATTATTAATAGCATAGCCAGAGATTCCCCCAAAGTCCTCCATTAACTCTTGTAGAACTGGTTTGGCCTGACTTAAATTCGCAGTGTAAATCATTAACTCGTCCGCGTATAAGGAAACCTTCCTGACTAGATCCCCGCACCGGAAGGGACGTATTCTCTTATCTCTCCTAATTCTACTTGCTAATAGCTCGATATAGAGAACGAACAATAGTGGGGATGGTGGACACCCTTGTCTCGTCCCTCTTCCTATTTTCACCAGAGGAGTAAGCACACAATTAACCAAAATTCTTGCACTCAGGTCATGATAGATTTTTTGTAATGTTCTGATAAATTGGCCTCCAAGTTTATAAAATTCACATACCATAATCAAATAGCTCCAATTAACTCTATCGAATGCTTTTGTTGCATCCACCATTACCACGGCCAAAGGCATACGTAGAGCAGTGGCTAAATCAATCGACCCTACCAACCCCTGTGTTAATTCATGCATATGTCTACGCTTCAAAAAACCTTTCTGATCTATGTGTATGAGTTTCCCCATAACAGTCCCTAATCTATCATCCAGGAGTTTTGCAAACATTTTATAATCACAGTTTAACAATGATATTGGATGATATGAATCACACTTCCTAGGGTCTTTACCATGTTTTAAAATTAACGTAATAATAGCTTCTTTCCAAGAAGGAGGGAGATTCTCATTACCCCCATAATATTATCACATAATTGCTTAAAAAATTCAGAAATACTGCTACTCAAAGCTCGATAAACCTCAATGGGTAACCCATCTGGCCCTGATGCCTTCCCCAATTTACCAGCTAGAATGACCCGTTCTGTCTCTCTCTGCTGAAACGGCTCATTAACCACACTTCATTCCTCTTCATTCAAAGTAGGTAAATCTAGTTCCCCAAGCCATCCCCTCATTACCTTCAAAGGCGGCTCCAAGTCTTCTGTATATAAATCCTTAAAGAAATTAAAAAAACCTTCTTCCACCTGCTCGCCACCTTTTCTAATCTCACCCGAATCTTCATCTCAAATTTCTATCACACGATTTCTAACCATATCTGATTTTAACTTCCAAGCCAACAATTTACTGCTGTTCTCACTGTACTCAAAATGTGTCACCCTATTCGCTTCACATCTCAATCTAATCCTATGGTCTAAAAGAGCTGCCAACTCCAAACTAGCTGTCTGACGTTGCTTGTATAACTCATCGAATTCTTCGCCCTGCTCCTCACTTGACATTCTCTGCTCACTTTGTCGTATTTGATTCTCCAACCTACTTATTTCTTCGTTGTATAATTTCCTCCTATATGCAGCTGTCCTAATCAGTCGCCCCCTCAAAAAGGCCTTAAATGTATCCCAAACTATCGCTAAGGAAGCTGAGCCCATATTTATCCTAAATAATTCTTCTGTATCTGCCCTCAATTACGTAACCACCTCATCTTCCAAAAGCAGTGTTCTATCTAAAGTCCACCTTTTTTCCCTCCTTTTCGTTGGCAGCCTAAGATGTAAACTAACCGCCGAGTGATCTGATAAATGGGCACCAATATGTATTACTGACTCAACATAGTCCCTCAAAACAGTATCCATAAGGAAATAATCAATTCTGGACTGATGCCGATACTTCTTATTATTATAAGAGTAACCCCTCTCCAACCCCCTCTTATCCCTCCAGACATCGTATAATCCCCATTGGGCCATCATTACCAGAATCTGAGCCTGCACTTTCTCATTTATTTTTGACCTGCTACTCGATGTTCTGTCTAAATCATAATTCAATACAACATTGAAGTCTCCTGCCCATATTATTGGATCTGAATATTGCAGAAGAAGATCTGAAACTTCCCTTAGTGGACCTATATCATCCCTATTAGGACTATAGTATCCTACCAACGTGAAGGCATACTCAAAAACAGACAGCTTTCCCAACACCCACCTCCCAGAATTATCCATAGGACCTTCCACAAAAGTAATATTATCATGATTCTTGATTAAAACGGCCACTCCTTTACTACCATTCATACAATTTGAACTAGCTATCTGCTGTATCCACCCACATGGCTTAAAAACCTCAAAACATTCTTCCCTAGAAAGATGAGTCTCTTGTAAGATCAGCACATCAAACGGGGCATCTTTCAAATATTGCACCAACCTTTTCTGCCAACTCTTTACCCTAAGACCATTAACATTCCAAGACAGGAGTCTCAAATTCTTTACTGCCATATTCCAAAATAAAAAAGAGAAGGGAACATGGCGGCCATCTAAAGGAGCCGGTCGCAGAGGGCTCCGTTGCTTGAATAGAAATGTTGCGAAAATAATTTTTCCTTACCGGGGGCACGAAGGCTTGACGGGTTGGCAGTGTGTCCCGGCTGGGGATCTGCTTTTTTTTTTCTTGTGGTGGTTCGACTGCGGTGAAGGAGCTGGCGGGAACGTGGGACACACAGGAGTACAGGGTTGTGCCGCTGTTGAGAGCCTCCCTGGAGCTCTTTCGGGTCAGGGAGGCGGCGGCTCGTGTTCCCTACGGGGGAAATCATGGGAGAGCCAGCACAGGGCTGGAACCTTCGGGAAAGAAGTGTAGGACATTGAGGATTTCACGGCATATCAGGGACTTGTTTGACTTAGGTATTGAAGGGGAAAACAGTGGTTTAAAGGATTTGGAGGTTTTGTGCACAGGGGGCACGCTACTTCATATATAAACGGTACAGCAATCCATTCAGACCATATGGTGGACAGGGCAAGAGGGCTGGTTGGGGCCAGAAAGGAAGGGGGGAAGGTGGCATTTAAAAATGGTTTGGGACAAGTAGCGTACTCCCTGCGTAGTGCTAAAAAAAATAAGAAAAGAGTGGAAGTTGAGAGTTTGACCCCCGTCAGAAACCTTCTACAGCAAGAAGTACGGCGGAGCAAAATAGTAGTTTTGTTAAAAAGAGACTGGATGTCAATAGTGGTGGAGGTTTGAACTACAGGAAAGCCCGGGTTACCGCATCTGTAAGGACTTATTTTCGGGTATAACCAGGATCACCTAAAATGTCGACTGGGGGTGCGAGCATGCAAGAGGTGGATAAGTCGGACAAGCTAGAACCTGCTGCCTGTTTGGAGGGCATTGGCTCAGACTTCCAGGTGGACGGGAGAGGTGTACCGCAATTTTCTTTATCCAGGAGTTCTGTAGAGATTCAAGAAGAGGTAAATGCAGGGCAAGATGTCCAACCTGCCGGGGAAGATCATGGACACTCAATTGCAGATATGTTGAAGGCATTATCTGTGGAATTGAAGGGTGGCTTTGAGACTTCTAATGCTAATCAGGCAGAGATTAGGAGTCTTTGTGAAGACTTAGGGAAGAAAATTGATGACCTTGCCGGACGGACAGCTGCTCTTGAGGAGGAGGTTGGTGAGCTAAGGATGGTGGTAGAGGAAAATAAAGAGCAAATAAGATATCTAAAAGAAGGGGAAGTAGGGGTAATGGCCAAGGTGGAATCCCTGGAGAATAATCAGAGGTTTCTCAGAGTCCCGTAAGGTTTGGAAGAAGGTGACTTAAAAGGCTTTATGGCTCGACTAATAAAGCAAGAAGTGAATGTGGAAGAATAAGACGAGGACATTGCTAAAGATATCCAAAGGGTTCACCGGGTCCCGTCAAAAATGCCTTCCAATAGGGATAGACCAAGGAAGATTTTAGTTTATTTTCAAACATATACATTGAAGGAACATATTCTGGCCCTGGTGTTAAAAAATAAATCATTGTCAGTGAATGGATCCCCATTTGAAATTAGATCAGAACTAGTGTCTGTGACCTTAAACAGTGGGAGCTGGGTAAAAGAATAGACATACTACATACTAAAAAAGCTTGGCGCAACAGCTCAGTTAAAATTTCCTGCTTCCTTAAGGGTTATGGTGAATAACAAAATGTATAACTTTACGGATTGGAAGGAGGTGGACGAGTTGATTATGAAAATTGAGAAAGGGAGCGGGGATGGGAAAGGTTTGGTCTAAGTTTCTATTGTTCTCCACGGTAAGGAGGTTTTGTTATGGGGTGATGCCCCAATTTAGGTATGGTGACCCTCCTCTGACATTTGTCAGATTAAAGATTGGGTGGGTTCCCTGGGGAGGAGTGGGGATGGGTGGTGTGAAGAGGGATGGTGGTGGGGAGCAATGTGTGGGGAGCATAAAAAGGAAAAAAAAGAGATCCTCATTGATGTAGTTAGATGGGGGGGAAGAGGGTGAGGGGAGTGTAAGAAGGGATGTGGTTTTTATTTTGGGATATGGCAGTAGAGACTGATACATTTTTGTGATTTTGTGATCCTCAAGGTTGCCCATCAGGAGTTTACCCTCCAATGGGTTGAATTTCGGGAGGTCTGAGAATGCAGCAACTTAAGGGGACACCTCATGGCGGAGCTGAAGATATTTATGGAATTGGCTGCAGTGTAGCTGGAACTCTGTCTGAAGGGACTGGAACGTCTTAAGGCCCACACCCTGCATCACATCCCCCAAGGTGGAGATCCCCATGGGGTCCCATTTCTGAAATCGCTCTAGTGTGGCAACCTGAGGGAGCAAACGGCCCTGCCACAAGTGTGTCTGCTCTGTCAATCTGCCCCACCACTTAATGTTGCGGAGGTAGGAACGCCACAGGTTGAATACCACACTGGTGGCCAGGGGGAAGATCCTTCCACTCACCCCCACCGTGCAGGTAAATCTCGAGGAGGGGGTACTCCTCATTGCCCATCTATCCAAGGCATATGCTGGGTCTCCCTGCATGACACACCACCATTTATTGATAATAAGAAGGTGAGCTGCCTGATAATAGTATTCTACATCAGCCACTGCAATACCTTCACTGGAAGGCATTAAGGGCCTCATTACAACCCTGGCGGTCTAAGACCGCCAGAGCTGTTCTGGCGATTGTACCGCCAACAGGCTGGTGGTGCAATCTTGCGAACTACGAACGCGGCGGAAGCGCCGCGGTCGCACCGCCGGGACCGGCGCTTTCCCGCCATGGTTGTCCCGGCGGTTTTAATCCTCCAGGGCAGCACTGCTTGCAGCGCTGCCCAGGGGATTACGAGTCCCCTTCCCGCCAGCCTGTCCAGCCTGGCGGGAAGGGGAATCGCGGGGCAGTGCAGGGGCCACCAGGCACAGCCCCACTCTGCTTTTCACTGTCTGCAAAGCAGACAGTGAAATACGCGACGGGTGCAGCTGCACCCGTCGCACGGGCGCAACACCGCCGGCTCCATTAGGAGCCGGCTTCCATGTTGCGGCCGACATCCCCGCTGGGTCAGCGGGCAGAAACTTTGTTTCTGCCCGCCGGCACAGCGGGGATGTCAAAATGGGGCCGGCAGGAGTGTGGGCGCATTGGCGGCCGCTCGGGCCTCCGCCGCCCGCCAAGGTTGTAATGAGGGCCTTAGTATTGAATTTAGTTTGCGAAACTACCGCTGTGGAGTATCAATTGGGAAGTTTAGCAGTTGGTATATGGAGTCTGTGTAGAGTGACTGTAGGAAGCTGGCTCTGTATATACTATATCAAAAAGAGATATAGTGTGCACAGAGTCAGGGGTTCTCCAAGAGGCTTGACAGAGGCAATAATAGATAATACTAATGCTCGATTTGTGGTAGTGTGGTCGAGCAGTTAAGCTTATCAGAGGGTACTGTTAAGCATTTGTTGTACACACACAAGCAATAAGTGAAAACACACACTTAGGCCCTCATTACAACCCTGGCGGTCGGTGTTAAAGCGGCGGTAATACCGCCAACAGGCCGGCAGTAAAAAAAATGGAATCGCGACCATGGCGGAAACCGCCAACATAGACAGCCACTTTAACAATCCGACTGCCACTGCGGTAGAAACAAACACTGCGGCGGTAACCACCAACAGACAGGCGGAACACAATGTACAGCCCACTGTATTACAAGGCACCAATCCGCCACCTTTTCCGGGGTGGTACCAACGCCATCAAAAGCATGGCGGAAACAGTCTTTGGAACGGAAACAACTCACCTCTCGACACCCTATGAGGAACCAGGACGCCATGGAGCCCGAACTTCAGGTGCTACAAATGTTGGTTTACCTTCTCTTCTACCAGGAGCAGCAAAAACGGCGGCGACGACCACAGTGAGTACTGCACCTAGCACACAGGGGATGGGGGGAGGAAAAAGAGAGTGACACACACACACAACACGCAACACCCCCACCCTCAACCACAACACCATACACACAAATACATGCCGCAACATTACATATACACCCCGTAACCCCCTGGAAGAACGCAAGGACTAAATGAAATGATTGTAACGAGTGTAATCATCGAAAATTCAGATATGGAAACAAGTCTGTAACAGATCAGTATATACAAATATGTACAGCAACTACATAAGTCCGGATAGTGTTCCAATCATTGTCCGGGGACCAGTGGTCCCAAAATGCATGGGCGAAGCCCACACATGATACCTGACTGTAAACGGAGAGAACACTGCTGGGGCATCAGGTCGAAAATAAACAGGCACCTCAGAGGGAAGGGGAGGGGGGCACCTCAGACGGATGATGGGATGACGCCGCTGCTCCACGAGGCAGCTCCATGCCCCAGATTGGTCCTGCGGAGTGCAAAGCCACAGTCTCTCAAGTGGGTGGTTTGCCCACTGCTTTATCCTGGGGAGTGCTAAGCTACAGCCCCTCAAGTGGGTGGGTTGCCCACTGCTTTATCCTGGGGAGTGCAAAGCCACAGTCTCTCAAGTGGGTGGTTTGCCTACTGCTTTATCCTGGGGAGTGCAAAGCCACAGTCTCTCAAGTGGGTGGTTTGCCCACTGCTTTATCCTGGGGAGTGCAAAGCCGCAGTCTCTCAAGTGTGTGACATGTTCCACTGGTTCTGGAGGGGGCTTTGTGCCCAGAGTGCTTCATCCTGCCAAGGACTGGGGTAGTGGATGCAGTTCTCCACTGGTTCTGGAAGTGCTTCATCCTGTCAAGGACTGGGGTAGTGGATGCTGTTCTCCACTGGTTCTGGAGGGGGCTTAGTGCCCAGAGTGCTTCATCCTGCCAAGGACTGGGGTAGTGGATGCACAGTTCTCCACTGGTTCTGGAGGGGGCTTAGTGCCCAGAGTGCTTCATCCTGCCAAGGACTGGGGTAGTGGATGCTGTTCTCCACTGGTTCTGGAGGGGGCATGGTGCCCAGAGTGCTGCGCATACTGTCTGGCAGGTCCCATTCCCTCACCTGGGTGTGTATGCCATGAGATTGCCTGGGAACAGGTAGCATGATACTCCAGAGTCAGAGACACACTCCACCCTTCTGCGACTTTGCCTGCCAACTGCTGGTACTAACAGTGCTGGTTGTGGTGCCTCACGTACGCTGTGCAGGGTCCAGGATGTCTCCTGCAGCCTCGGACGGCTGTCCACTGGGGATGTTGTCCATGTCGGCTGTGGTGGCACTGTCTGTGCACGTCGTGGGGCTGGTGTCTGTGGCAGCGGTAGTGTCTGTGGCAGAGATGCTGCCGGTGGTGCATGTGTCAGCACCTGTGAAGGGAGACAGTCGGACGTCTCCTGCAGCCTCGGACGGCTGCCCACTGGGGATGATGCTGGGGACTGTTGCTGAGGCAGCAGACGTGCAGGTGGCGGTGCAGGTGGCGGGGCTGGTGGCGGGGCAGGTGGCGGTGCAAGTGGCGGTGTCCACCGCCGTACAGGTTGTGCTATGTTTGCCAGAAGGGGTGACACCAGTCCCTCAGCCGGAGGCTCCGTGCCCTGTGCTGACTTCCCTTTAGCCTTGTGTCCCTTCCTCACCTTGGAAGTGGCTGCTGGGACATTGGCACTGTCCCCTTTTGGCTTGGAGGAGGCCTTGCTGGGTCGTTGGTGCGGCTTTTCCCTACAGCATGTGGGCACCTTCTTCACCTTAGCAGGTGGCGGAATGGGCTGATCCTTAGCCTCGCTAGGTGGCACACTGGCAGCCCTGATGGGTGCCACCTTCGATGTTCCCGGACTTGCAGGGACCACAGTGCTGGGGGATTTGGTGGCTGAGGTGCTGGGGTGGGATCTGGACATCCTGGCCCTAGGGGAAGGACGGGGGGGGGAGGTGTAGGGAAGAGGTCAATGTAAGCCAGGAAAAGTTTTTTAGACACACTGGGACAGGAAGATGGAGGGGTTTTGGGAGTGGAAGAAGAGGTAGTGGTTGTAGGAGGTGTACGTCTGCTGCATTTGGGTGAAGGTGCATGGGCTGGAGGCTGTTGTGAGGTGGATGGCTGTTCAGTGAGTGTGTGCCTGCGTTGGTGTGGTTTGGGAGGAGGGCTCACAGACACACTGGGAGAGGTCACAGGGGACGTGTGCATGGAAGTGGGGTTGGTGATTGCATGTGAGCGGTGTGTGGTGATGGGCGTGCTGGTGATGGAGTTAGTGGCTGAGGATGTAGTGCATGCAGGTGTGAGTGGAGATGAGACTGGGAGGGAGGAGGAGGACGTGGAGGAGGGGGACGCAGTGGATGTTGGTGTGTCTGCATGGGAATGGTGCTTGTGTGAGTGCCTGTGGGATGTGTAGTGCATATGTTTGCCATGTCCACTCTTGTGTGTTGATGAGTGTGCATGCTGGTCAGATGGTGTGCTTGGGATAGGCTGAGGTACAGGGGATTGGGTCTGGGTAGTGGAAGTTGGAGGGGGGAGGCTGGACACAGGCACAATGGCTGCCATCAGTGCTGAGGCCAGAGCCTGAAATGCTCTCTGTTGGGCTGCCACGCCAGAATGAATGCTCTCCAGGTATGCATTTGTTTGTTGCAAATGCCTCTCGATACCCTGGATGGCATTCAAAATGGTTGCTTGCCCAACAGTGAGGGATCTCAGGAGGTCAATAGCCTCCTTACTGAGGGCAGCAGGGCTGACTGGGGCAGGGCCTGAGGTGCCTGGGGCGAAGGAGATGCCCACCCTTCTGGGTGAGCAGGCACGGGAAACACGCTGAGGGGCTGCTGGGAGGGCAGTGCTGGTAGGGGGGGTGGTGGCTGTGCCTGTTGATGCGGTGGGCACAGAGGTGCAAGCCACCGCAAGGGAGCTCCCATCAGAGGAGGAGTTGCTGTCGCTGGTGTCTCCTCCTGTCCCCGTCGTGGAGCTCCCCTCGCCCTCTGTCCCACTGGTGCCTTCAGACTCCGTTAATTCACCCTCCAGGGCCATGTGGGTTGCAGCTCCCTCCTGCTCTGGTGCCAATGCTCCTTTGCCAGATGATGCTAATGCACACAAGGACAGGGTGACAAAACAAAAAGGGGGGGGGAGACAGAAGAGACACATTGTCAATGCCTGCAACACCACTACCGTTGGCGGACACAGCGCACAGGGAGCAGCCCTATGCACTAGCCCATGCACTAACAGTTCAGGGGAAAAGCGCATGCCCATGGGGGACTCTGCCTAGACCCATTTGATGCACAGCTGGAACCCACCGGAGCCTGACTAGGTGTAGAGGGCCACTACCAATTTTGGGGTTGGCTTGGCACTGTGCCTGCAAAACAATGGATCTACCTTGGTGCGTCTGCCCTGGCCTATGGGAACCCACAGCCCACTTCCCCCACCCAGAAACCTCATTAAGCGTGCAGAGTCAACTGAATGAGACTGTACTCACCCCCTTGTGACTGCTGTGATGCCCTTGAGCGCCCCTCCAACTCAGGATATGCCACCACCAGTATCCGGTACATCAGGGGGGTCATGGTGCGACGGGCACCCCTTCCACGTTGAGAGGCCATCCCCAGCTGTGCCTCCGCCGTCTTCTTGCTCCAGCGGCGCAGGTCCTCCCATCTTTTGCCGCAGTGGTTGCTCCGTCTATGGTAGAACCCCAGGGTCCGCACTTCCTTGGCGATGGCAAGCAAATCCCCTTCTTCTGGTGGGCGCTGACCTAGAGGAATAGTGAAGTAAGAATGGATGTTACTCCCCTGTCCGGTTCTTCTTAATCATTGGCCACAAACACCCCACCCTGGCCCAGAAAAACATACACTCACCATCCTCATATGCTGGCCTCTGCCCCCCCAGTCTCTTCCATCCACAACACTCCATACATTCATGTGCCATGCATCATGCTCACAGTGTACTCACCTGTTTGTCTGGAGGACCGTAGAGTGGCGGGGACTGGGGGAGGACCCCATCCACCAGTTTCTCCAACTCCTCTGCAGTGAAGGCAGGGGCCCTTTCCCAAGACAATGTAGCCATTGTCGCTTCCAGTCTCGGGTCACAGCAGCACTTGCAGTGTAGGTTCTCTCCTGTTGAAGGTCAGGTATCAAGTGAGTGAAGAGACAGAAAATGGCGGTCACGTCCGCAGCGGTGCGTACCGTCACCGCCGGCGTACATCGTCATTGGCTCCTGGAACCCATAGGGCCCAATGATAACCAATGCTGAATTGTGCCGCGGTCTTCAACCGCCTACTGCGACGCTGCACAACGCCAGTGCAGTTACCTCATTTCCCCTTACAGGTCAGGCAGCCGCCATTGCAGGGGGGCACATGGCAGGGCAACTAACTGCGTCACAGCACTTTTGGCCAGGAATACGAACAGACAGCGCCACACACCGGTTACATCACGATTGTTCTAAACAGCCTTGTGAAACCTATGTGGTGTATGACCCTCTGCTCACCCTTCTCCTCCATAGGGCACTTCCGCTGGGGCAGGTGATGAGATAGCGTCATCTTCCGGTATACAGACCCCTGGTGGACCTGTCGACAATGGAAGAAAGACACATCATTATCACCTACAGACTTGATCGTGCCACAATCCATGAACTGTGTGCCCAGTTGGAGCCAGACCTGATGTCAGCTATCCGCCATCCCACAGGAATCCCCCCTCTAGTGCAGGTCCTGTCAGTACTCCGTTTCCTGGCCAGTGGGTCCTTTCAAACAACAGTTGCCATGGCATCAGGGATGTCACAGCCAATGTTCTCTAACGTGTTGTCCAGAGTGTTGTCTGCCCTGCTGAAACACATGAGCAGCTACATCGTTTTCCCTCAGGTGGAGGATTTTCCCACAGTGAAAGGTGACTTATATGCCCTGGGACATATCCCCAACATCATTGGTGCCATTGATGGTGCACATGTGGTATTTGTCCCCCCACGCAGGAATAAACAGGTGTACAGAAACCACAAAAGCTACCATTCTATGAATGTGCAGATGGTGTGTTTGGCAGACCAGTATATCTCCCATGTCAATGCCAAGTATCCTGGCTCAGTGCATGACGCTTACATTTTGAGGAATAGCAGCATCTCTTATGTGATGGGGCAACTCCAGAGGCACCGAGTGTGGCTAATAGGTGAGCCCAAGGTCCCAACACAGTTGAGAGAGGTGTCTGGGTATGGGAGAGTCCCTAAGGGTTGGAGGATGTCTAACAGTAGTCCCTCCATGTTTGCAGGTGACTCTGGTTACCCCAACCTGTCATGGCTACTGACCCCAGTGAGGAATCTCAGGACAAAGACAGAGGAACGCTACAATGAGGCACATGGGCAAACTAGTAGGATAATAGAGCGCACCTTCGGCCTCCTGAAGGCCAGATTCCGGTGCCTCCATCAGACAGGTGGCTCCCTGTACTACTCACCGAAGAAGGTGTGCCAGATCATCGTGGCAAGCTGTATGTTGCATAACCTGGCTTTGCGACGCCAGGTGCATTTTCTGCATGAGGATGGGCCTAATGATGGTCTTGTGGCAGCTGTGGAGCCTGTGGACAGTGAAGAAGAGGAGGCAGAAGAAGAAGATATAGACAACCAAAACAACATCATCATGCCATACCTCCAGTGAGAGACAGGTAAGAGGATGGCACTGCTTCTCTCATATCATACTACTGTAGGACATTGCATAAATCTGCCTTTTTACCTCTGTGTATGGACCCTGACATGTCACTTTGGCTTTCCATTTCACAGATCTGGGTCCCACTGTCTTTCTTCTGCTATGTTTACTGCTGCCCAACAACTGTCTAACATTGGTATGTGAACATGAACATTGACATTGCTATATTTCTGAGAGGTTTCAGTTACACATTTGTGAAAGTACAGACTGACTACAAATTGATTTGTGATTCAAGGGTGTTTATTTTTGTGCAAATAAGTGGAGGGGGCTGTGCAATGGGCTGGGATGATGGTGGGGAATGTCCATGGTAGAGTCCAGTCTCTTGGTATCACAGGTGCATTGTCCAAGGGGACATAGGAAGTGGAGTAATGGCAGTTCAAACTTGTCAGGGTGACAAAGTGGGAGAAAAGGGTGACAATCAGGAGAGTGTTATTTCCTGGCGGGGGTCTTGGCAATGTTCTCTGTCTTGTTCCTGGATCTCAGGAACCGTTTGTGGGCTGGTTCTCCTTCTGCAGGGGGTGGGGTGCTGGTGGCCTGTTGGTCCTGTGGTGGGACCTCGTGTCCACTAGCACCAGCGGAGGTGGAGGGCTGTACATCGTTCCGGCTAGTGTCAGGGGCCCGTTTGTGTGCCACTGTGTCCCTCATGGTGTTGGCCAGGTCTGCCAGCACCCCTGCAATGGTGACCAGGGTGGTGTTGATGGACTTCAAGTCCTCCCTGATCCCCAGGTAGTGTTCCTCCTGCAGCCGCTGGGTCTACTGTAACTTGGCCAGTACCGTGCCCATGGTCTCCTGGGAATGATGGTATGCTCCCAAGATGTTGTCGAGAGCCTTGTGGAGAGTGGGTTCCCTGGGCCTGTCCTCCCCCTGTCGCACAGCAGTCCTCCCAGTTTCCCTGTCACCTGTGCCTCTGTCCCCTGAACCGTGTGCCCACTGCCACTGACCCCAGGTCCCCGATTGTCTTGGGTTGGTGGGTTTGCCTGGGGTCCCTGTAGTGGTGGACACACTGCTGATTGACGTGTCCTGGGGACAGAGGGATGGGCCCGCTAGGTCGGTGCTGTGCTGGTGTTTCCTGAGGGGGGAGGGTCTGTGGTGGTTTGTGACTGTGGCAGGGGAACCGACTGTCCAGAGGTCCCTGATGGGCCGGGCTGGTCATCTTGATCCAGGCGTGCAGAGCTGCTGTCATCACTGTGGGCCTCTTCTGGGGTGGGGGACTGGATATGGCTGGCACCTCCTGTCTGTGACGTTGGGTAGGGGTCCTGTTGGGGTGTAAATGCATAGTTATTGTATCTGTGTGTGCCATCTTGTGCAATGGGTGAGTTACCCTCTACTCCTGTGCTTGCATAATTGTGTTTGCCCTTGTGTGATTAGTGATTTTGGGGCCTGGGTGAGTATCTGTACTGGACATGCTTTGGTGATGGGTGTCTATGCAGAGGTGTTGCATGCAGGGCTTGGTATTGGGATGGGTGGGTTGTGATGGTGGGGCATATGTGAGGTGTTGGAGTGATGGGGTTGAGGGTGAGGGTGGGGGTATGTGATGGCATGCAGGTGGGGTGGGGGGATATAGTAGTAAAGATATGACTTACCAGAGTCCAGTCCTCCTGCTACTCCAGCGAGGCCCTCAGGATGCAGTATTGCCAAGACTTGCTCCTCCCATGTTGTTAGTTGTGGGGGAGGAGGTGGGAGTCCACCGCCAGTCCTCTGTACTGCCATCTGGTGGCTGGATACCATGGAATGCACCTTCCCCCATAGGTTGTTCCACCTCTTCCTGATGTCATCCTGTGTTCTTGGATGCTGTCCCACTCCGTTGACCCTGTCGACGATTCTCCGCCTTAGCTCCATCTTCCTAGCAATGGAGGTGTGCTGCACCTGTGATCGGAAAAGCTGTGGCTCTACCGGGATGATTTCCTCCACCATGACCCTGACCTCCTCCTCAGAAAACCTGGGGTGTCTTTGAGGTGCCATGATGTGGTGTGGGTAATGTGTGAGGTGCTGTTTGTTGTGCTGTGTGATGTGTTGTGTTGGGGTGTGTTGTTTGAGGTGCGTGGATGTTGTATGAGTGATGGTGTTGTGTGCCTGTGGATGCTGGTGTTGTGTTTGCTATTCTCTCTCTCTGCTTCTTCAAAAATAATTGTTGTAAGGGGTTGTGGGTAATGTGGGTGTGTGTTTTATAGTGTTGTGAGTGTCTGGGTGTGATGTGTGTATGTTTATCAGGTGTGTGTATTTTGAATTGTCCAATGTAGTTGTGTTTTGTAAGTGTGTGTGTATTTTGAGCGCGGCGGTGTGTACCGCAAATGGATTACCACGGTTGAAAGACCGCCACGTTGATTCGTGGGTCGTGATAGTGTGGGCATATTCCTGTTGGCGTGACGGTGTGGGTTTTGGTATCGCCAGTTTATCACTGACCTTTGGTGTGGCAGACTTGTGTGGGTGTGTGTATTGTGACGGATTCCGAGATGTGGGTCGTAATACCTGTAGCGGATTTCTGCCACGGCCACGGTATGTTGGCAGCCTTCAGCACAGCGGTAGGCGGGATTTACCGCCAGGGTTGTAATGAGGGCCTTAATGACTTAACTCCAGGCCAACAGGTTTTCATATAGAAAAATATTATTTTGTTAATTTATTTTTAGAACCACAAGATTCATTTAGCAGGTAAGTACATAAAATGTAAGGTACTTTGCATAGTAATAGTTGAGACTTTGAATAGATTCAATATTGTATACAGTTTTCATTAAAATGGCAAAAAGCTATTTTAAAAGTGCACACAGTGCAATTTTCAACAGTTCCTGGGGGAGGTAAGTACAGTACAGTTTCAGAGGTACGTACCACACTTACGGGTTCAATCTCCGGGGTGTAGGTAGTCCACTGTTGGGGGTTCAAAGCAACCCCAAACACCCAGCACCAGCGACATAGAGCCAGTCAGGTGCAGAGGTCAAACAGGAGCCAAAATAACATAGGTGCCTATGGAGGTTCCAGTCTGCTTGCAGGTAAGTACTTGTGTTGTCTGAGGGCAGACCAAGGGGGTTTGGAGGAGTACTGGAGGTGCCCCAGGTAGTCACAAAAACCACACCATCAGCGGCACGGGGTGGCCGAATGCAGTGTGCCAACAGGGCATCGGATCCTCACTAGAACTCTATGGAGGGACCCGGGGGTCACTTAGGAGCTGCAGGCAGGGCACAGGGGGGCCTTTTGGGCAAGCCACTGACTGGGCAAGGGTGAGGGCCGCTTGCTGGTTGTTGCTGCACCGGTGGTCGGTTTCTCACGGGCCTGGGGGCTGCGGGTGCAGTGCTTCTTCATGCGTCAGATATCTTTGTCCCGGGCAGTCGCAGTCAGGGGGGTCCTCGGGATTCCCTCTGCAGGCATTGTCGTGGGGGTGCAGAGAGGTCAGCCCAGGTTGGACCCGTCATCGGAGTCGCCTGGGTGTCCTCTCTGGATAGTTGGTTCCTCTGGACACAGGCCGGGGGCGTCGGGTGCAGAGTAGTGGGGACTCACGCTTCTGGAGTGAGGTGGGAGTCTCTTTAAAGATGGATGTCTTTTCTTCTGGTTGGGCAGAGCCACTGTCTACAGTAGTTCTTGGTCCTCGGTGATGCAGGCAGTCCCCTGGAAGCTTTTCAGGGGTCGCTGGACCTGTAGAACACATCGCTTTTCTTTTGGAGGGTCTTTGAAGCAGGAAACAGGCCGGTAGGGCTGGGGACAAGTCAGTTGTCGTCTCCTTTCCTTCTCTGCGGGGTTTTCAGCTCAGCAGTCCTTCTTCTTGTGGTTCGTCAGGAATCTGAAGAGCTGGGTTCAGGGTTGCCCCTAAATACTAAATTTAGGGGTGTGTTAGGGTTAGAGGGCAGTAGCCAATGGCTACAACCTCCTTGTGCCCACTCCCTCTTGGGAGGGGAGCACTTCCTATCCCTATTGGTTCTAATCCTCCAAACCAAGATGGAGGATTTCTCAAGGAGGGGGTCACTTCAGCTCTGGTCCCCTTACGGGTGGAGCCGGCTGCTGAGGGCGTGACTTCTTGTTTTTCATTATCCTGCTGGACTTGCTGCCAAAAGTGGGGGCTCGTCTGGGGGGCAGGCACCTCTACTAGCTGGAGTGCCCTGGGGCTCACTGCCAGGTGTTATAGTTCCTGCAGGGGGAGGTGTGAAGTACCTCCACCAGGACAGAATTTGTTTCTGACCACAGAGTGCCCAAAGGAACTCACCCCATGTGGTTAGAAACTCGTCTGGAAGTGGCAGGCTGTTACAGACCGGTCAGCCTTGCACTAGCAGTTGGGCAAACATACAGGGGGTATCTCTAAGATGCCCTCTGTGTGCATTTTACAATAAATGCCACACTGGCATCAGTATGGGTTCATTGTGCTGAGAAGTTTGATACCAAACTTCCCTGTATTCAGTGTAGCCATTATGGTGCTGTGGAGTTGGTAATGCCAAACTCCCAGACCATATACTCAGTATGGCTACCCTGCGCTTACAATATCTAAGAATTGACTTAAACACTGTAGGGGCTTAGTGTTCATGCAGCTATGCCCTCACTTGTGGTATAGTGAATCCTGCCTTAGGGCTGTAAGGCCTGCTAGAGGCCACTTACCTACGCCACAGGCAGTGGTTTGTGGGCATGGCACTCTGAGGGGAATGCCATGTTGAATTTCTTGTCTCCCCACCAGTACACACAAGCAGCAAAGCAGTGTGCATGCACTGAGTGAGGGGTCCCTGAGGGTGGCATAATACATGCTGTAGCCCTTAGGGACCTTCCCTGGCCACAGGGCCCTTGGTACCAGGGGTACCTTTTACAAGGGACTTATCTGTGTGCAAAGGCTGTGCCAATTGTGGAAACAAAGGTACAGTTTTAGGGAAAGAACACTGGTGCTGGGGCCTGGTTAGCAGGGTCCCAGCACACTTCCAATCAAAGCTAGCATCAACACTAGGCAAAAAGTGGGGGGTGACCATGCCAACAGTGGCATTTTCCTACACAGCCCCCCACCCCCAAACGAAAGAGGATGAGACTAACCTTTCCCAAGAGAGTCTTCATTTTCTAAGTGGAAGAACCTGGAGAGGCCACCTGCATTGGCATGGGCAGTCCCAGGTCTGTGTTCCACTACAAAGTCCATTCCCTGTAGGGATATGGACTACCTCAAAAGTTTAGGGTTACCTCCTTTCATTTGCATGAGCCATCTGAGAGATCTGTGATCAGTTTGAACTATAAAGTGGGTACCAAACAAGTATGGTCTCAATGTTTTCAGTGACCAAACTACAGCAAAGGCCTCCCTCTCAATGGCACTCCAACGCTGCTCTCTGGGGAGTAACTTACTGCTAATGAAAGCAACAGGCTGGTCAAGGCCATCATCATTGGTTTGGGATAGGGCTGCTCCTATCACATGTTCAGAGGCATCTGTGTGCACAATGAATTGATTAAAATAATTTGGAGCTTTTAGAAATGGTGCTGAGCACATAGCTTCTTTTAGGGTGTCAAAGGCCTTTTGACAGTCTATGGTCCAGTTTACTTTTTGGCCATTTTCTTGGAGGTAAGGTCTGTGAGGGGAGTCGCTATGGATCGATATCCCTTCACAAACCTCATGTACTACCCAGTCAAGCCAAGGAATGCCCTGACTTGAGTCTGGGTTTTTGGAGCATCTCAGTTCAGAATTGTCTGGATCTTGGGTTGTAAGGGTTGCACATGGCCTCCACCTACAAAGTTGCCCAAGTATACAACTATTCCCTGCCCTATCTGGCATTTAGATGCCTTGATAGAGAGGCCTGCTGCTTGCAGGGCCTGCAAAACCTTCTCCAGGTGGACCAGGTGATCCTGCCAGTTGGAGCTAAAGACAGCAATATCATCTAGATATTCTGCACTAAAGGACTCCAAGCCAGCAAGGACGTGATTCACTGACCTTTGGAAGGTGGCAGGGGCACTCTTTAAGCCAAAGGGCATAACAGTAAACTCATAATGCACATCAGGCGTTGAGAATGCTGTTTTCTCTACTGCTCCAAGTGCCATCCTAATTTGCCAGTACCCTGCAGTTAAGTCAAAGGTACTCAGAAATTTGGCTACACCTAACTTGTTAATCAGGTCATCTGCTCTGGGTATGGGTGAGCATCTGTCTTGGCGACAGAATTGAGTCCTCTGTAGTCCGCACAAAACCTCAGTTCTCTCTTTCCATTTTTGGTATTAGGTTTGGGGACCAAGACCCCTGGGCTAGCCCAGTGACTGTCAGAGTGCTCTATTACCCCTAACTCCAGCATATTGTGGACTTCCACTTTGATGCTTTCTTTGACTTGGTCAGACTGTCTGAATAGTTTGTTTTTGACAGGTAGATTGTCTCCCGTGTCCACATCATGGGTACAGAGATGTGTCTGACCAGGGGTCAAAGAAAAGAGCTCAGCATCCTGTTGTAGGACGTGCCTACAGTCAGCTTGCTGTTGGGCAGAGAGGATGTCTGAACAGACAACACTATCTACTGTCCCATCCTTAGGGTTAGTTGAGAGAAGGTCATGGAGAGGTTCACTCTCTGCTTCCTGATCCTCATCGGTAACCATGAACATGGTTAAGTCTGCCCTATCATTATAGACCTTAAGGCAGTTAACATGGATCACCCTCTTGGATGTCCTAGTGCCCAGGTCCGCCAAGTAAGTAACCTGACTCTTTTTCTCAAGCAGTGGGTAAGGGCCACTCCATCTGTCCTGAAGTTCTCTGGGAGCCACAGGTTCCAGAACCCAGACTTTCTGCCCTGGTTGGAATTCAACCATTGCAGCCTTTTGGTCATACCACAGCTTCTGGAGTTGTTGGCTGGCCTCAAGGTTTTTGGATGCCTTTTCCATGTACTCAGCCATCCTTGAGCGGAGGCCAAGCACATCTTGTTTAGGCTCGTGGAGAGGTCTCTCACAGCCTTTTTTTTACAAGTGCTAGCGGTCCCGTGACGGGATGGCCAAACAGGAGCTCAAAGGGGGAAAACCCTACTCCCTTCTGTGGCACCTCCCTATAGGCGAAAAGCGGGCATGGCAGGAGAACATCCCATCTCCTTTTGAGTTTTTCAGGGAGCCCCATAATCATGCCCTTCAATGTCTTGTTAAACCTCTCTACAAGGCCATTGGTTTGTAATGATAAGGTGTGGTGAACTTATAAGTCACCCCACACTCATTCCACATGTGTTTGAGGTAAGCTGATATACATGAAGTTGGTACCTCTGTCAGAAACCCCCTCCTTAGGGAAACCCACTCTGGTAAAGATACCAAATAGGGCCTTGCCTACTGCAGGGGCAGTAGTTGACCTAAGGAGAATTGCTTTAGGGTATCTGGTAGCATGATCCACTACTACCAGTATGTACTGGTTCCCTGAAGCTGTTGGAGGTTCAAGTGGACCCACAATGTCCACACCAACCCTTTCAAAGGGGACCCCCACCACTGGAAGTCGAATGAGGGGGGCCTTTGGATGGCCACCTGTTTTGCCACTTGCTTGAAGGGTGACACAGGAGCTACAAAACTCCCTTACTTTCTGGGACATATTGGGCCAATAGAAATGGTTCACTAATCTGTCCCAAGTCTTGGTTTGTCCCAAATGCCCAGCTAGGGGGATGTCATGGGCCAAAGTGAGGATAAACTTTCTAAACTCCTGAGGCACTACCACTCTCCTAGTGGCACCAGGTTTGGGATCTCTTGCCTCAGTCTAGCCTCCCAACAGTCCCAACAGACCCTGTGAGAGCCACTGACATCTCCTTTTTCCTGTTCAGCAGCTTGCTGTCTCAGGCCTTCAAGAATGGGACGCGTCTGTTGTCCCTGGCACAGCTGTTCCCTTGGGTGTCCCCCGGGCCCAAGACCTCCAGGCTCCAGCTCCATGGACTCAGTTCCCTCAGGGGATAGGACATCTTCCTTGAAAAAGGGATCCTGTTTTTTTGCTGTACAGAGGCTGGTCCCCCAGTCCTCTTACCTTTTTTCTTGGAAGGTTAGGCCATTATTCCAGGATCCAACACTTCTTTTTTACCTTGTGCTCTGCTCTGTGTTCTTGTTTTTACACACACCAGTTCAGGGATACCAAGCATGGCTGCATGGGTTTTTCCATGCTGAGGACTCCAAATCATTCCCTAGCAAACATTCTACTGGGATTGCAGAAGAGACCACTACCTGTTTCAGGCCAGTAACCCCTCCCCATTCTAAAGCCACCATTGCCATGGGATGGACCTTAGTTTCTTTGTCAGCATTGGTGACTGGATATGTTTGTCCAGCCAAATACTGTCCTGGGGAAACCAATTTGTCTGTCACCACGGTGACACTGGCACCTGTATCCTCAGGGCTTCTACCTTTGTCCCATTTATCAAGAGCTACTGCCTATATTTTTGCATGTTAGGCAGCCAGGCAGCTAGTGTAGCGATATCCACCCCTCTCTCAGCGACTAAAGTAGCTTCAGTGTGAACCCTGATTTGCTCTGGGCACACTGTCGATCCCACTTGGAGACTGGCTATTCCAGTGCTAACTGGAGTAGAAGTTGTGGGACTTTTCTTGGGACAGGCCTTATCTACAGTTTGGTATCCATGCTGTTTACAGGTGTGACACCAGGCCTTCTTGGGATCAAAGTTTTTACCCTTACACCCATTTGTGGACAGTGAAGAGGCTCGGGGCCAACCCTCCTGAGCAGGTTTTTGGGGCCCTTGAGAAGACTCTTTAGTTTTGTCCTTGGATGTCTCACCACCCTTCCCCTGGGGAGGTTTTGTGACCCCTTTCTTTTGGTCACCCCCTGTGGAAGTCTTGGTCACCCTTGTCTTAACCCAGTGGTCTGCCTTCTTTCCCAATTCTTGGGGAGAAATTGGACCCAGGTCTACCAGATGCTGATGCAACTTGTCATTAAACCAGTTACTTAACAGATGTTCTTTCATAAATAACTTATACCGCCCATCACAGTCATGCACTTCACTGCGAGTTATACAACCATCTAGTTTTTTGACTGAGTAGTCAACAAAATCAACCCAGGACTGGCTCTAGGTTTTGTGAGCCCCCTCCGAACCTAATTCCGAACTCCTCAGTTGAGAATCCAAAGCCCTCAATTAGGGTAGCCTTCCTGAGGTCATAGGATTCTGCATCTTTACCAGAGAGTGTGAGCAGTCTATCCCTACACTTACCAGTAAACAGTTCCCAAAGGTGAGCTCCCCAGTGAGATCTGTTTAATTTTCTGGTTGCGCAAGCCCTCTCAAAAAGCTTTGAACCATTGGGGGTTATTATCACCTTCTTCATATTTTGAAACAATCCCTTTGGGGATTTTTAGGATGTCAGTATTCTCTCTAACCCTATTTATATTGCTGCCACCATTTATGGGTGCTAGACCCATTTCTGCTCGCTCCCTTTCTATAGCTAGGAGCTGTTTCTACAAAGCTAATCTTTTGGCCATCCTTGCTAAAAGGATGTCCTCCTCATTGAGGCTGTCCTCAATGTTCCCAGAGGAACTGGACTCCCCTGTGGGAGAACCAGAATCTCTGAGTCTGATTTGTGGAGACAGGGGTCTTGGAACCCTCGTCTCCCTAGTTGTGGTAGGAGGGGGGATTCTACCTACTGATCCCCAACTTCTTCCCCATCTGAGGGGAGGTCTTCCCACTCAGTAGGGTGGTCCCTGGTGTACTCTGCCTGGAGCTTGACCTTGGTAGGGTTGGAACCAGTTTTCATTTTTCTTAGCTTACAGAAAGTCCTTATCTCTGTCATCCCTAGATGCAGGTAAGGGGTAAGGTTGAGTTCCATCACCATATCCTCTGAGTTACTCATTATGGTGGTCATTCCGACCTAGGCGGGCGGCGGTTGCCGCCCGCCCGTCGGAAGCCGCCTGAATACCGCCCCGCGGTCAATAGACCGCGAGGGGTATTCTGACTTTCCCGCTGGGCCGGCGGGCGATCTGATTCAGATCGCCCGCCGGCCCAGCGGGAAAGCGCCTTCCACAAGGAAGCCGGCTCGGAATCGAGCCGGCGGAGTGGAAGGCGTGCGACGGGTGCAGCAGCACCCGTCGCGCTTTTCAGTGTCTGCACCGCAGACACTGAAAAGCCTAGTTGGGCCCTGTTAGGGGGCCCCGCGATCCCCCCTTCCGCCATCCTGTTCATGGCGGCTTTCCCGCCATGAACAGGATGGCGGTAGGGGGGGTCAGAGTCCCCTCGGCGGCGCAGCGAGCTGCGCCGCCTTGGAGGATTCTAAGGGGCAGTGGAAAACCGGCGGGAGACCGCCGGTTTTCCCGTTCTGACCGCGGCCAAAGCGCCGCGGTCAGAATGACCAAGGGAGCACCGCCGGCCTGTCGGCGGTGCTCCCGCCCCCGTTGGCCCTGGCGGTAGAGAACCGCCAGGGTCAGAATGAGGGCCTATATCTCTAATAGTTGGGATTACGTTTTTAAGAACTAAAAACTACTTTTAGAGCTTAAATGCTAACTTTTACAAAACTTTTAAACTTAAAAAGAGATGCTAACAGGGACTTACACAAGGCACTAGCAGGACTTTAAAAAAAAAATGGAAAAATAGTCAAAATTCAAAAATCTATTTTCTAATGACAATTTTAGAATTTAGTCGTGTGAGCAGGTACTGGCTGAGTAGTCCAGAAAATGCAAAGTCTTAGACCCCACCGCTAATCCCCCAATGTAGGAAGCTGGCTCTATACTATATCAAAATGAGATATAGTGCGCCCAAGAGGCTTGACAGAGGCAATAATAGATAATACTAGTGCTCTAATTGTGGTAGTGTGGTTGAGCAGTTAGGCTTATCAGAGGGTAGTTTTAAGCATTTGTTGTACACACACAAGCAATAAGTGAAAACACACACTCAATGACTTAACTCAAGGCCAATAGGTTTTTATATAGAAAAATATTATTTTGTTAATTTATTTTTAAAACCACAAGATTCATTTAGCAGGTAAGTACATTAAATAAAGGTACTTTGCAAAGTAATAGTTGAGACTTTGAATGGATTCAATATTGTACACAGTTTTCATTAAAATGGCAAAAAGCTATTTTAAAAGTGGACACAGTGCTATTTTCAACAGTTCCTAGGGGAGGTAAGTTCAGTACAGTTTCAGAGGTAAATACCACACTTACGGGTTCAATCTCCGGGGTACAGATAGTTCACCGTTGGGGGTTCAAGGCAACCCCAAACACCCAGCACCAGCAACACCGGGCCGGTCAGGTGCAGCGGTCAAACAGGAGCCAAAATAATGTGGCTGCCTAAGGAGACAGGTGGTACTTTGGTTCCAGTCTGCTTGCAGGTAAGTACCTGCGTTGTCGGAGGGCAGACATGGGGGGGTTTGGAGGAGTAATGGAGGGGCCCCAGGTAGGCACAAAAACTACACCCTCAGCGGCACAGGGGCGACCGGGTGCAGTGTGCCAACAGGGCGTCGGGTTCTCAATTGAACTCTATGGAGGGACCCGGGGGACACTTAGGCGCTGAAGGCAGGGCACTGAGGGGCCTCTTGGGCAAGCCACTGACTGGGCAAGGGTAAGGGCCGCCTGCTGGTCATTGCTGCACCGGTGGTCGGTTTCTCTTGGGCCTGGGGGCTGCGGGTGCAGTGCTTCTCCAGGCGTCGGATATCTTTGTCCCGGGCAGTCGCGGTCAGGGGGGGTCCTTAGGATTCCCTCTGCTGGCGTCGTCGCGGGGGTGCAGAGAGGTCAGCCCAGGGTGGACACGTCGTTGGAGTCACCTGGGAGTC
The DNA here is from genome assembly GCF_031143425.1 of Pleurodeles waltl. Taxonomy (NCBI): domain Eukaryota; kingdom Metazoa; phylum Chordata; class Amphibia; order Caudata; family Salamandridae; genus Pleurodeles; species Pleurodeles waltl. The sequence goes on along the minus strand of NC_090445.1, from coordinate 91,035,305 downwards.
CTCTCTGGATAGTTGGTTCCTCTGGACACGAGCCGGGGGCGTCGGGTGCAGAGCAGTGGAGACTCACGCTTCTGGAGTGAGGTGGGAGTCCCTTTAAAGATGGATGTCTTTTCTTCTGATTGGGCAGAGCTGCTGCCTACGGGTGTTAGTGGTCCTCAGCGATGCAGGCAGTACCCTGGAGGCTTTTCAGGGGTCGCTGGTCCTGTAAAACGCGTCGCTTTTCAGTTGCAGGATCTTTGATGCACGAGACAGGCCGGAAGGGCTCGGTCCAAGTCAGTTGTCATCTCCTTTTCTTCTCTGCGCGGTTTTCAGCTCAGCAGTCCTTCTTCTTGTGAGGTCATCAGGAATCTGAAGAACTGGGATGGTCGCCCCTAAATACTAAATTTAGTGGGGTGTTAGGGTTAGAGGGCAGTAGTCAATGGCTACTGTCCCTGAGGATGGCTACTCCCTTGGGGGAGGGGAGCACATCCATATCCCTATTGGTCCTAATCCTCCAAAGCAAGATGGAGGATCTCTCAAGGAGGGGGTCACTTCAGCTCTGGTCACCTTAGGGGTGGACCTGGCTGAGCGGGTGACTCCTCCTTGTTTTTCTCATTATCCCTCTGGACTTGCCGCCAAAAGCGGGGGCTCGTCCGGGGGGTGGGCATCTCCACTAGCTGGAGTGCCCTGGGGCATTGTACCACCAAGCTTGAGCCTTTGAGGCTCACTGCCAGGTGTTACAGTTCCCACAGGGGAAGGTGTGAAGCACCTCCACCCAGGACAGGTTTTGGCCCTTAATATGAACACGGCGGTCGAAACCGCTGTGTTCATGCTGGTGGTCTTACTAGTGACCACCAGCGTCCCCGGAACCCCGCCGGCCGTATAAAGAACATTCCTGTGGGCCGGCAGGCGGAAACATTGTTTCTGCCCGCCAGCCCACAGGAATGCCTGGCCGGGACATTGACGGCAGCTCCACATGGAGCTGCCGCCAGTGCCTCTGTGCGGCAGGTGCAGCTGCACCCGTCACGCAGATCACTGCCCATAAACAGGGCAGTGACCTGCGCGATAGGGCACTGCACAGGGGCCCCTGCACGGCCCATGCCAAGTGCGTGGGCAGTGCAGGGGCCCCCAGGGGTGCCCCGGTGCACCCCTTCCACCAGCCTTTCCCTGGCGGGGAAACCTGCCAGGGAAAGGCTGGTGCCTGAGGGATCATTATCCGAGGGGCAGCACTGCTGCCCTGTCGGATGATCAATCAATCAATAATATTTATAAAGCGCGCTACTCACCCGTGAGGGTCTCAAGGCGCTCACGCCTGATGATGCTGACCGCCGCCAGGCTGCCTGATGGAGGCACTCTGGCGGTGAGTGAGGGCCGCCTATGGCAGCCCGCCATCAGTTCATTATGTGGCGGTGTGGCCTGCCATGCCAGCTGGCGGAATTTCCCGCCACCGCCGGCATGGCCGGGCCACACCGCCATGTTCATAATGGCCACCTTTGTTTCTGACCACAGAGTGCACAAAGGCACTCACCCTATGTGGTCAGAAACTCGTCTGAAAGTGGCAGGCTGGCACAGACCGCTCAGCCTTGCACTAGCAGTTAGGCTAACATATAGGGGGCATCTCTAAGGTGTCCTCTGTGTGCATTTTTCAGTAAATCCCACACTGGCATCAGTGTGGGTTTATTGTGCTGAGAAGTTTGATACCAAACGTCCCAGTATTCATTGTGGCCATTATGGTGCTGTGGAGCTGGTAATGACAAACTCCCAGACCATATACTCAGTATGGCTACCCTGCTCTTACAATGTCAAATAATTGATTTAGACACTGTAGAGGCATAGTGCTCTTGCAGCTATGCCCTCACCTGTGGTATAGTGCAACCTGCCTTAGGGCTGTAAGGCCTGCTAGAGGGGTGACTTACCTATGCCACAGGCAGTGGTTTGTGGGCATGGCACTCTGAGGGGAGTGCCATGTTGACTTTGTCTTTTCTCCCCACCAGCACACACAAGCTGCAAAGCAGTGTGCATGCACTGAGTGAGGGGTCCCTTGAGAGTGGCATAATACTTGCTGCAGCCCGTAGGGACCTTCCCTGGCCAGAGGGCCCTTGGTACCAGGGGTACCTTTTGCAAGGGACTTAACTGTGTGCCAGGCTGTGCCAATTGTGGAAACAAAGGTGCAGTTTTAGGAAAAGAACACTGATGCTGGCGCTTGGTTAGCAGGGTCCCAACACACTTCCAATCAAAGCTAGCATCAACGCTAGGAAAAAAGTGGGGGGTGACCATGCCAACAGTGGCATTTTCCTATGGTGACCATCTTAATTATGATGGACTGTCTAGTCAAGGACAGTGGGAGACCCTTCCAAATTTTAACATCCTCCCGGATGCAGGCAAACACCAGCTTGACATTAGCCTTCTCTTCTGGGGATATGTACACCCCCAGATTTTGGAAACCACAGTTGGTGACCAACAGTCTGGACGCCCACTTGAGTACCTGAGGGCTAGCATCCAGTGCAAACACTGTGGATTTGAAATGTTAAAATAAAGCCCGACGTCTCCCCAAAAATGTGCATGATTTGCAGTTGCCTAGACCCAATAGAGGCAGGTATAGTGAGAAAGAAGAGAACGCAATCCTGTCAGAAGGCCCGTCCCCCCATTCAAACCCTCGCACCTGGGCATCCATCCTCACTGATACAGCCAGCGACTCTATGGCAAGGATGAAGAAAAGGTGGAACAAGTAAAAACCCTGTTGGGTCCCCAGATGCAGGGAGAAAGTGTACAAACTAGCGCCTGCCACCCACACTGACACTGTTAAACTTGTGTAAAGCAGCCTGAGATAAGAAAGAAAGCGCAGGCCAAAGTTCAGGCATGTAAGGAGGGTGAATATATACTCCCAATTGACCGAGTCAAACGCCCTGTTGATGTTTGCCAGGAGGATGGCCGCCGATGCATCGAGTCTATCGGCCAGTGCCAGTGCTTTGTAGACTCACCGGATAATGTGATAGGTTGCCCAATGGGGCATAAAGCCAGCCTGGTCTTGGTGTACCAGATCCAGAATGTGTTGTATCAGCCTATTTGCTAGGGTCGTAGGAAAGATTTTAAACTCTAGGTTGAGTAGGGAGATTGGGCAATAAGATGAATGTTCATCTGCCGGGTGACCCAGCTTCAGAACATTACAGTCTCAGCATAACACCAGTCTGGGGGCAGGACAGCAGCAGACTTTGCTGATTGGATTACCTCTAGTAAATTGTCACGGGGCTTCGGCATAAAAGCTTTAAAAAACTAGCTCGGGAAATCTTTAGGCCCGGGGGGGCCTGCCTGTAGACATCTCCACCAATGCCACGGAAAGGTCATCAGCAGTAAGTTTGGCATCCAAGGACACACGATCAGTTGGGGAGAGGGTCTTAAGAGGTAGTGCCTGTACAAATTCCTCTATCACCGCTCTAGTTAATTCCTCCCTTCTAGTGTATATGTCCTTGAAATAGCAAAGGCAAAGCTATTTGAAATCCCCTCCTGGTATATAATCAAGACACCCAACATGTTCTTGATTGCAGGGAAGGTGGGCGAGCGGTGCAGGCCTTGACACAGTCTAAGGAGCATCTAACTTGACTTATCACCCTATTGGTAAATGCAGCTCCTGGATGCCTATCAGGCCATCTTGGCCTTTTCCAAAAAGAGCTGCTGATACTGCTGTCTGCGTCCCACTTGACCATCCCCCTCGTGACCTTTCTCCTCCAGTTACCTGATCTTTGCCTCAAGTTTGGTCAAGTCTCATGTCCTATGCAGTCACTTTCCCGTCCACAGGGTCCACAGTGAAAGACACCAGCCCCACCAGGATCCCAAGTGCCACCAGTGAGTAGTCTCACAGATCTCTTGGTAACCCTGTAACCCTGTATATATGAATGTGGGCGCTTGAGGAGAAGATTGTATAGCTCCACTCAGTAGCATGATGGGCGTGCCAAACATCAGTTAATCCCAGAGCCATAAGAAAGGAGGGCAAATGGGTAGGCCAAGTTTTTAGGGACCTCCCTGGATGGCGCCACCTATCCACCTTCGGGGACACCACCCCTTTCCAGCCACCCCCAGCACAGGGAAGCCCCCTGGAAGGTTCCCCCAAAGCCCTTTTATGCAGTCTGTGCCTTCCCCCACTTGGACAGTCCTACACAAACACACAGGAACGTACGGGTCTTGCCATAAAGCGTACCTGTAACAGCAATGAATTGACCATGTCTATCTGACCATGTCTTGGTGTGATAAAAAAGGGATTGTATTTTTAACCAATATGCCTGTGCCCCAGGAACCCCTTGCAAACTCTGCATGGTAAACTTGTGTGTACATATATCCTGTAACAAAAGGACATCTGCCCCTATCCACTTGGCCTGTTTGAGGATTGCACCCCTCTTGATTTTATCTACCAGGCTGTTAGCATTCCACGACACCTCCCGGATTGTGCCCTCAGGACCAGACTTAAATTGAGCACTCATATTGGAACTAGGTAGGAATGCACATCTGAGGGACAGGTGTGGGGGCTTGCCACAGTCAGGACAAAATAACCCAGAACTGGATATTTAACATGTAAACACCTGATTTGTGGATAAATGTCACATTTTTGACTGAATAAACAAACAGAACCATTCCAACCCCAATAGTTTGTAAACTAGAAGGACCTGTTGCTGGGCAGCTTGTCACCAGGCCCCAACGGGACACCCCACCCTGGCTGCCCCAATGGATCCTCATATCCAACACTGAAAGCCCGTTCCTAAACTAAGAACTACTCCTAAATGTTTGTTGCTACCTGTTTATATATATGTCTTGCAACCGCCAGGGGTGCCATCCTATGTTTGGATCACTGACATTATCATCACAATGATTCTGCATCAGACATCTGGGAGGGTCTAGACTCTTCCTCCGCATCTTGCTTGTCCATGGTTCGCTTGGAACTCTGCCAGTTTGAGATGGATCTATTGCGGTGCTTCCCCAGGGTCTTGTGGGGCTTACCCTTGTGCTCCTTGCGAGGGGAGTGAGAGTCCATACTTGGAGGAGTGTGAGGTCAGACCTGGATCTCTTCATTAGTCCAATGGAAGACCTCCTCCGGGGAATCAAAGAAGAGTGACTTGGACTGGTAAATTATTTTCATTTTAGCTGGAAAGAGGAGCATATATTGTATGTTCAGTCATTGTTTGGCTGCTTGAAACGATTGACACTGTTGTTGCACTATACGGGTGTAGTCTGAAAAAATTATTATTGTATGGTATGGGATTGGTACTGGAGGTTGCCATTGAGCCGAGCATGTTTAAGGATGGCAGCACGGTCCAAATAATTCAAGGGCTTCGCAATGACTGGGTGGGGTCTGTGCCCCGAGGGAGGGCGCATCTCCAAGGCCTGCTCAAGCATGAAATATGAGGAGAGGGCCTCCCGGGGCATAATCTTGCACAGCCAAGTGTTGCGGAAGTGTTCCATTAAGGAGCCTTTACACCCCTCAGGAAAATCGTCGCAGTGGCGGTTATTGCAGCGCATCCTGCCCACCATATCCTCCACCCGCATTGCTAGGTCCTTGGTTACAAAGGTGCGTTTGGACACTGTTTGTTGCAGGGACACTACTGAGTCAGTGCACTGATCTGCCTCCCGTGGCTCCACCTTGCAAGTAGTGCCCTTTCTCTGGCTACTCTGAACTCCTGACCCCTGTCAGGAGTTCGAGGCACTCCTCCACCCACAGCCTTCTGCCTGCGCCTTATCCCTGGTGTCTAGTGGGAGAGGTCTGCTTTCCTACGAGGCTACCTTCTGCCTCTCTCCTCCTTTTCTCCTCCTTTCCTTGCTTTGCTCCCTGCTCTGCTTCACTTCTGTCCCTTTGTGCTCCTTTTGCTTCACGCTACTCTCTTCCTCCTTTTTCTCTCACTCCGCTCTCTCTCTCACTTTCGCTCTCCCCCCTTTCTCTCTCCTCCGCCGCTGCTGTCCCCGTGGCCCGCCCGCTTTTTGCAGGCCCGCCCCCTTTTTAGTGCAGTTTGTCGCCCCCGCTCCCGCCTTCCAGCTGTCTTTTACTTCCCCCACCTCCCTACTTAATGCCCTTCACGCCAACGACCCACCCACCAAGGCAGGATGCAACCATCTCAGATGTATCCTCCTCAACACCCGCTCCATCCACAAGTACACAGTAGAGCTATGAAATCTACTCGACTCAGCCTCCCTAGACGCCGTCTTCCTGACTGAGACCTGCATGAACCCCTACTCAGCGCCTGACATTGCCATAGCCATCCCGGACGGCTACAAGATCACCCGCAGGGACCGCTCTAACAAACCAGGAGGAGGCATCGCCATCATCCAAAAGAACACCCTCAGGATCACAACCAGCACCGAAGAAACCCTCATCACTGCCGAACACCTGCACTACCAGATCCACAATGACCCAAACACCACCCTCCGAGGGACCCTCATCTACAGGCCCCCCGGACCCCAACAGCAGTTCAGCGACTCCATCACCGACATCATCAGCACGCACGCTCTCACAACCACTGACTACATACTCCTCAGGGACTTAATCTTCCACCTGGAGAATGCCAACAACACCGCCAACCAGCTCGACAACCTCACCAACCTCTGGCTCAAACAGCTCGATACGACACCAACCCACTCCGCAGGACACACACTCAACCCTATTTTCTCCGCCAGCAATCATGTCTCCTTCAGCCACACCACCGAACTCCACTTGACAGATAACTGCTGCATCTACTTCTCCTTCAAGAAACTCACAACACACCACCACCCACAACGGATCCCCCACCGCAGTTGAAACAAGGTCACTGAAGACCAACTTATCACGACCCTCTCCCGGAACCCTCCCATCGACACCACCGACACTGATGCAGCTGCCTGCAACTTCAGGCAATGGGTCGACATCTTTGCCAATACTCTTGCCCCAATCAAGAATCCCTCCAGCAGACGCACCAACAGAAAGGCCTTCTGGTTTACCGCCGACCTCTACGAATCTAAGCAAACCTGTGAAGACTCGAAAGAAAGTGGCGCCAAGATCAGACTCTGTACAACCACACAGCCTCCAAAAACGCCATCTGCAGACACCACCAACTCATCCGAGCCACCAAGAGAACCGCCTTCAAAGACCAAATCAACCTACAACGCACACAGCCACAAGGAGCTCTCCAACATCATGAAGGAACTCTCCTACCCCAGCTTCAATGCCAATGACATCCCACCTTCCCAAGACCTCTAAGACTCCGTAGCCTCCTACTTTCACCGCAAAATTGCAGACTAACACAACAGCTTCAGCACCCAGACCCCTCCCCCCGGAAACCACCAACACCACAGATTCATCTCCGGCCAACCTCCTGCTCTCCTGGACCCCCATCAACGACAATGACACCATTGAAATCATGAACACCATCCACTCCGGCTCTCTATCTGACCCCTGGCCTCACCACATCCTCAACAAAGCAAGCTCCGTCATCGCACCCCAACTACGGAAGATCATCAACAGTCCACCACCTTCCCGGAGAGCTGGAAACACTGCAAGATTAACGCCCTCCTCAAAAAACCCAAGGCAGACCCAAAGGACCTCAAGAACTTCTGGCCTATCTCCCTGCTCCCCTTCCGGGCAAAAGTCATAGAGAAGGCTGTCAACAGACAACTAAACCGTTCTCGAGGAGAACTGCACCCTGGACCCTTCCCAATCTGGATTCCGCAGCAACCAGAGTACCGAAACCGCCCTCATCGCCGCCACCGATGACATCAGAACCATACTGGACAGTGGCGAAACCGCGGCCCTCATCCTCCTGGACCTCTCAGCTGTGTTCGACACCGTCTGCCAACACACCTTCTGCTCACGCCTCAACAATGCAGTAATCCACGACAGAGCCCTGGACTGGGTCACCTCCTTTCTCACCGGCAGAACCCAGAGAGTCCGCATCCCCCATTCCGCTCGGAGGCCACCGAAATCATCTGCAGCGTACCCCAGGGTTCGTCCCTCAGCCCGACCCTCTTGAACGTCTACATGGCCCTGCTCGCTAGCATCGCCTGATCCCACAACCTCAACATCATCTCATACGCCAACGACACCCAGCTGATGCTCTCCCTCACCAAGGACTCCGCCAAGACCAACCTCCACGAAGGAATGAAGGCCTTCGCAGAATGGATGAAGAGCAGCTGCCTCAAACTCAGGTTTAACAAGACGGAAGTCCTCATCTTCGACTCCACCCCCTCTGCATGAAATGACTCCTAGTGGCCAACTACTCTTGGAGCCGCTCCAATTCTCACCGGCCACGCACGCAACCTAGGATTCATCTTGGACTCCTCATTATCCATGACCCAGCAAGTCATTGCCATCTTCTCCTCCTGCTTCAACACCCTCCGCATGCTCCAAAAGATCTACAAATGGATACCCACCGAAACCAGAAGAACAGTCACCCAAGCCCTTGTAAGCAGCAAACTGGACTATGGCAATGCCCTCTATGCAGGAACCACGGCCAAACTCCAGAAGAGGCTGCAACGCATCCAGAACGCCTCTGCACGCCTCATCCTGGCCATCCCTCTCCACTGCCACATCACAGACCACCTGAGAAACCTTGCACTGGCTCTCAGTCAACAAGAGAATCACCTTCAAACTCTTCACCCACGCTCACAAAGCATTGCACAACACCTGACCTGAATATCTCAACATATGGCTCTCCTTCTACCCCGACCTGACATCTCCGCTGTGCCGACCTTGCCTTCGCAACTGTCCCATGCTTCCGCAGAACTACAACCGGTGATAGATCATTCTCACTACTCGCCGCCAAAATGTGGAACACACTTCCCACCCACCTGCGCCAGACCAAAGACCTCCTTACCTTAAGGAAACTTCTCAAGATCTGGCTGTTCGAGCAGTAGCAGCACCTCCCCAGCCCCCCTTCCCTCTCCCCCTCATCAGCACCTTGAGACCCTCACGGGTGAGTAGTGTGCTTTACAAATTCCTGATTGATTGATTACTGAGTCCTGAACCCCCGAGACCCGGATTTCCACCTCCAAGATCCGCTTCACTTCAAGTCCTGGTGGAACATGGTGACGTCTGTGCCCACACCACCTATCTTGGGTTCCAGCGTTTCCTGTGACTGTGTGATAGCTGCCAAGAGAGCTACGTTGTCTGGGAGCAGCTGCGGCTGACCCTCTGTCCCCACAGTCAAAGCGGGCCCCTCAGGCTGGGTATATTTGTCCAGGGTGCTTTGTTTAGTACTTGAGAGCCCTCTATCCTTGTCCATTATGGGAGGGCATTAGTGGGTTTCCACCACGGTGGTCAAAGGTCTCCACTCACCAAGCAACCCGCCAGACCCACACTACGGCCACAATGTGGCGGCATGAGCAGTTGGACAACCAAGTTGCAGGCTATACCAAGGGGGCGGTTCAAAACCAATTGTCCTGTCCAGCACAGCTGCCGGCAACTGGTGACCACTGGAGTGGTGGGCACCGCAGTACCAGAGCCAATGCAGACTCTGGTAGTGTCTCCACTGCCCGGTACTTCCCCAGGCAATGTTGCCCTGTCAATTCCCAGGGGCCAGGATCACAAGTCTCTGCATAACTCTGCCCGCTCGGCAGTTACTTCTGCAATCAGACAGTGGGGCTACATCTCTCCACCAGGTCCCAAGTGGCACAAAACACTGAGTGCACCCCATTCCGCGGTGTCCGGGGCCACCGCTCAAACACACAATACACAGGAGGCACTGCAGCCCGGGGTTTAATATTCAGAGTGGGCCCCTGGCCCTGCCTTCGACGAGGCCAGTCACCTCCAACACATTACGCCGAATCTAGCCGGGCCGCCGGGATCTCAGTGGGGTCTATAAATTGCACATGAAATTGCGAGAATCTTCGGCAGCAAGCCAAGGCAGTCCCACTCCCGCAGGGATTTCCCAAGCCCACCCTCCACCTGCTGGCCCCGACTACGACCCCCTAAGCCACTACTAGCGTCTCTCACGCAGCCGCCGGGAACCTCGCAGCCGCGCTCAGCCTCAGCAATAGGCCGCTCTTCTTTGTGGCACTTTTTGAGGCCCTACACTCCAGCGGTGTGCCCCAGTAGAGCTCTGGGCCGTCCAGCCGCGCGAAGCAGGATAATCGAGGCCCTGGGGTAGCCTGGTTCAGGGTTTCTGCGTCCAGGCCGCACAACTCCCCACACCCCATATATGTACTTTTATGGAATTTTAGTTTAGATTCTGGGGTTTTGTCTTGTATGTCTCATATGGTCAGAGTTAATAAATCTATTCTTATATTTGGTGTTTTATATATTTTTGCACAGTCTGCACTTATGTAGCTCGTTTTGCTCAGGGGAGTTCTATTGTTGTTCTGTCTCTGTGACCCTGTCCCCTTGGAGTTCTGAGGGGTCTCTCTCTTGTTGTTTTTTGTACCTTAAAAGGGTGCCCATACAGAAAAAGATGGAAGTGGGTGCATCTCCATTTAATGGCTAGTGCTCCTTTCTCAATGTGACCATAGCGTTTCTCCGCGTTGGTGAGTGCTCTGCTGGTGAAAACTATGGGTTGCAGATCCTACTGCACAGTGTGCTGTACTAGCACAGCACCCATTCTGATAGGAGTGGTGTCAACAATGAGCTCTCACTCTTTGACCAGGTCAAAATACACCCTTGTTGTGTTCCACAGGAGAATCTCTTTTAGACTACGGAATCTCTGTTTTTCTTTTTTCTTCCCATTGCCCTGCTCCAGACGTCTTAGTGAGTTATCTTAGGGGGCCAGTAAGGGTGGCCAGTTTCGGGATGAATCTCCCCCAGTAGGTAGCAAGGCCAAAGTAATGTTTCATTTCTAATGGTGTCGTAGGAGGGTCATATTGTCTGGTGTCACTTTATCAGGGTCAGCTTTGATACTGTCCCCTGAAAATATGTAACTGTAGAACGTCACCTGTTGGTGTAGGAAATAACATTTTACTTTGTTGAGTGTCATGCCCATTTCTTTGATCTGCTAGAGTGTAGTGTGGCTGTGAGTCACCGTTGATTTTCTTCAATAGTGTATGCGTGGACCAGCATGTCATAGCTGACATTTAAGAATCCATCAAGGCTTGACAACATCTCCTGCCAAATATGTTGAGAAGGTTGTAATGTAGCAACAGACTCTTCTCAGCTTCAGCTGGTGATAGCCAGCATTCAGGTCGAGGGCCGAGAAGCAACGGGTGCTATTAAGATCATGAATTGGGTCAGGCAATTGTAGACTTGATATGTCTTTCTGTCTGAATAGCCTTTTTCGGCAGTCTTGTGTCAATACAGATGTGGATTCAGTCAGGTTGTTTGGGCTTTTGAGCTATATATAAAACACAAAAGGAGAGTACTGGGAGTATTAGCTAACCCACACCACCTCCCAAAAGAAATCTATAGAACCACTAAAGGTGTGGGGTAGTAGGGGTTGAGGGTGGAACTTAACCGGTGTTCCCTCAAAAGGCAGTATCAATTAGGTCGCCTTAACGTACGGGTTGTAGAAGGCATGAGCAAAGAGTGTCCCAGGAATGAGAAACTGTGTTGTCCTAGGGGGGAGAGAGAAAAGGGGGGAGTCCCCTTACCGACTAGGTGGTCTCACACACATAATAGTGTCTTGCTTCATCATTTGACCACCTAGCCCCACCCAAGTAAGATGATACTACTTGGGCGGACTCAACCTCTTAGTTAAAAGAACCAGAGGGAGTGCTGAAATTAAACTAGCTGGATAAATACGGGGATCCAGATGAGGTGGAGATAAAATTACCATACATATCACCAATTAATGCTAATTACATTTTAATGGAGGTGCATGTTGGTAAGGTTAAAAAATAGGGAGGAGGCTCACTGGAGAATAATGTCTCCTGGAGTCTAAAAAGGAATACGTACGACCAACATGTTTCTGCCCTCTCAAAGTGCTGGTAGGTCAGGGGCATTCGTCAGGGTCTAGGATCCTGGAGTACTAACAGTAAGTGAAGTGCTCAAAGTGAATCATAAGGAGCCTACCTGAACAGGTGGTTCATGGTGTGGTAGGTCTGTAATGGCCCGGAGTCACGGGCGATTGGCCTCTGGTCTGAATAGCGCCGGGGGGAGGGGTATTCCCTTGTAGTCACACTCACTCCAAAGGGATTACCGTGGAGAGTACCTACGTGCCGGTGCCGCGGTCTGGCATTATCTTAGCTTTGGTTGGGCACAGGTGGCTCTGCAACTGCAAGGTGTTGAATTGTTTCTTGCTTATCATGTTAACAGATGCTCCTGTGTTAATTAGGGAAGTGAAAGGGGTGCCATCCTCTAGGATGCAGCAGGTTAGTCTTAAACGCCAGTGCAGGTCATGGCTCCCTATCATGGATGAGAGAAGGAATGCCTGATTTGGACCATCAGAGGGCTCTGGTTAGTCCCATTTAGCTGATATGGATCAAGCATGAATGACACAGCTCGAACGCCGTGCTATGCCTTGATGCAACGGCCTCCTCTGCAAATGGAAACATTGTGGTTCAGCTGATGACAATTGGTGAACTGCTTGCTTTTCGTTGGACAGTCCTGCAGTGTATGCACCAAATAGCCACAGTACTCAGTGTCTCTTGTCAGTGTGCCATGCCCGACCGCTGCACGGACTGGGTATGAGGTGCCTGTTCTCCTCCTAGCGCCGCCGGGTGTGGGGTTCTTTGACTCCATCTTGGACCGGATTACGGTGATTGCCATCTCTGTCTTTTTATTGGATAGTTTGTGAGAGCTCACTGACAGGGTGTCCAAGTTTGCCTCTATCTGCACTCTTGGATCAGTTGGGCCTTCACTTGTTTCTGAGAGTCGTCGTAAGCGGATGCGCTGATGAGCTCGCATAGTCATGCGTAGAAAGCGTTGTTGGAGTCACCCTTCTGTTGCTGGGTCTCAAGCAATTTGAATCACTCAAAGTCAGGGTATAATTGTGGACTGAAGTGCTTGTTAAGCGCCGCTACTGCCTTATCATACTTGTAGTCTGCTCAGGTGTCTAAAAGATTGCAAAGGAGGAAAAATATTTCTTCCTCAGTGTAATGTAGAAGTAGCAACCTCATGATGTCATTGTCTTTTCTCTCGTCGGTTTAAACTAGTTATTAAGTCTGGCAATCCAAACATGCCAGCATGGTGCTGTTGTTGTCGGGTCACTACGTTCAGTGAACAGGGGAAGTGGGATGCAGGACCCCCACCAGATGGCCCTTCTGGTCCTTGTGTCAGGTTTAGGCGCCTGGTGTGCAGGCCGCTGGCATTGCTGCTGCCCTGCGACTCATGGGTGATGCAAGGTATAGAGCACAGCGAGGTACTAGTCCGCCTCTCCCCGGTGTCACTCGGCGGGCCTAAGGATGTTACTACCGTGAGGCACAGTGATATGGCAGCGCAAAACCCATGTCTTAGGTGAGGAAGCGTGCAGGCTGGCTCTGCCGTTGAGTGGGGTATGGCAGCCACAGCCTCTTAGCAATACTGGAGCTGGTGGCAGCTGATGGTGCAATGTGGCCCCTGGGCTGGCACAACCGGGGCCGCACTGGGTTGTCTGTGCACAGATGATGTCTTCACTGATAGACAATTCTGAAGCTTACACGCCGATTCAGTCACCAGCCGTTACAGCTAGGCCTGCTGCAGGGCTGTAAGTGGCCCAGATCTCGCTGGTGCTGAGCACTGGCAGTTTAGGGAAATCCTTTAAAAAGATACATTTTCTCTGGATTTCCCTTCTCTTTCTGCAATGCAGTAGCAGCAACATCGTAGTTGTGCCGGTCATGGGATTGGGGACATGGTCAAAACCACCAAGGACCAGACCAGCACGACCCTGCTTTGAAAACTTAAGTCAGAGGACCAGGACGACCAGCCACCAGTGCGACCCTGCTCTGACCTTTCACAGCGAACGTACAGACTGCAGTGGAATCCAGTCAGAAGTCAAACATTTCTTCCTCCACTTCCAGAGGAGCTTGCAGAGAAACTAGTCTGCATGATCCTACCCCAGCCCTAACAGCACCAGCAAGTTTAAAGCCTGCTGAACTTGAAAGCCACCTGATCAATAATTTGGAGGTAATTGTTTTTGTTATTTCGCTTGCTGACTGCAGGGCAACAGAACAGGCTCCATGGTTGGTCTGACTAGCAAAGCAACAAGCCTGCGATAGGATTGCACCCGGCCAGATTTTTGTTTACCAAACAAAGTTGCCTGTGTGTGGTTCTCATGATTTAGGCCACACCCCGAATTGGACTGACCACTTACCTTTAAGAGGTTTGCCATGCCCCTTTTAGAGACCCCCCTCCCCAGTTTTTGTATCCCACCAGAGCCAGTCTTTAGCATGGGTGAGCCTGGCCCAGGGCGCCAACATTTTGAGGGAAGCCTGGAGATGTGTGCATTTAGGTTATGCCAACAGCAGCACCCTTCTCATCTTGCTCCAGCCTGGTCCCTGCCTGTTTGCGTCTGTCTGATTTGCCAGTTTAAAGTAGTTTTAGTCACTCATTATCAATCGGTGGGAGATGTTTTTAACACCTCTTTAGCCCTCTTCCTTGCCCTCCCTTCACCCTCTGACCCTTACAGACATACATTAACAAAACCATCATCTGCATGAGGCAACTAAGCTATCAGTGATTTAGGTGAACTGGGGGAGGTCCAGGGATGTTTGGGTTTGAGGCCAGTTGCTGCACATTCAGGAACTGACCATTGAACACAAAAGGGATTCCCTTCTGCCTCATTTACTTCACTACCATCAGCAAGGGCGCCAAATTTATCTCTGCCTAGGTTGAGGGCGCTATCTTAGCAAAGGCCTGCTCTGTATCCCACTTACAGCTCTAGCCTGCTGTGCTATGGTTGCGGGAGCACTGGTTTGACGCAACACTCCCACTCTGATTCCACTCGAGGGCCCATGTTCGCTTGGCAGGTTTTGTCAGAGAAGGTTCTGTCTGGATTAAGGACATTCCTCATCACCACTGTGCATATAGCCAGATACTGCTGAGGCCTCCTGCCAACCCCACAAAGTCTGCCCTCCCGCGTGACCCAACATCACCTTTAGAAATTAAAATCACATCTTTTTGGGTTAGGGGGTCGCATACCCCTGGCCGTATTTTATTTACAACAAATCCTAAATTAGTCATCAATCATCACAATTCACACAGTAACTCCAACATATTTACATATTAGTTTACATTTGTTGATGTCTAGCCTTAACAGGGTACGCTAATACACCAGATTCCCTAGCATTATCTAAAGTCAGTTCCTGCATATCCACTTCAGTGACTGCGGATGAGATCATCACTGATTCCTAAGGTGACACCGCAGTCCCTGTTCCTCCCCACAGCTATGTGGCCCTGGGGTAGACCCTCCATATGGGAGCATCCTACCACCTCCCCCTCAAATCTTCTTGGGTACTAATCCTGTTCAGGGGGCCTGACTGCCCTCTAGGATACCTACCACAGGCACCCCTCCACCATCAGCCTCTCCCCTCCTTCCCCCCCAACATGGGCCAGTGCTAGCTTTGAGACCTTTGTGCATGCACGGGTGATTGGCCCTAGGGACCAGATGCCAGCGACCGCTCGCAACCCCCGCCACTGGATCTCATCTTCGATTCCCAGCCAGCACCCCTTGGAGGGTCCCACTACCTTGACGTCCTGCGCAGGTAAGAATCAGTAAACCTAATTGCCGCACCAATTATGATCTCACCCTGCATTACATACAATACGACAAACGTGCTTTGACGATGTATCCATCTACACTGTCAAGGACGCCAATATGGTGAATAGCGCATAATTGTCATTCCCAACAAGATAGAAGAAAGCAAGATAGCCTGGGAAAGCAAAACCAAACAAGATAGCACGAACAACAGAATCTGATCAAATGCCATGGAGGAGGTGGGTGGGATTCCAAATTTTTCTTTGGTGCAGCAGAGATCCTGGCATGGTCGGTGAGCGGGAGCAAAAGACCCGCTCGACGACTGGACTCCTTTTATGGGTGGGGTCTGCGCGCGTCACCCATGTACATGACCTGGAAGCACTAGAAGTGCTTCCGGGGCCTCGCCAACACCTCCTCCAATGCCGGGGACTCATGTTTGGGGGTTGGAGGCACATTGCGCCCTCTCCCCACCAACAAGGTCCTCCCGGCCCACCGTAGTTGCCATATGTGGACCCTCCTCCCGAAACAGGGGAGCCCCATGCACATGGCCAGGTACCGCCATGGCCTACCGCCAACCCCCTAAAGTCGGCCCTTCCACGTGACACAGCATCACCTTTACAAAATAAAATCACATCTTTTTGGTTTAGGGGTCGTAAACCCCGGCCATATTTTATTTACAAGAAAATCGTAATTTGTGTCATCAATCAACACAATTTACGCTGTAACCCTAACATATTTACATATTAGTTTGCAATTGTAGATGTCTAGCCTTAACGAAGTACACTAATACGTCCGATTTCCTAGCATTATCTAACGACAGTTCCTGGGTATCCACTTCAGTGACTGCGGATGAGATCATGACTGATTCCTAAGGAGACACCCAATTCCTTGTTCCTCTCCACGCCCAGGTGGCCTCACCACACATAAAAGTGGTCGATGACCCAAACATCCATGATCCTTGCAGCTCCTGCGTATACCCGAACCCTCTGGACTACCAAAAGACCGCACCGGACACCTAAGAGAGAGAAACGGTTAGGACAAAACGGTAAGAGGTGGAGCACTCACATCATAAGTAGTCTCACATCTTTTGTGACAATCTGAGAACCACTTACCAGTTCTCCTAACCACTGAACTTGAGAGCCGTATTCCCAAGGCCCAGTGGCAGCCCCAGTCCTAAAAGAGTGAGTACCAAATTCAGAGGAATCAAACCCTGCTACATACAGAGCATGCTTGAGTATTTGTGAGAACTGGTACCTGGTCAGTGGAGTGTCATCTGCATACACCAACACTGGCCCCCTTGCCCCTGGGGCTGCTGAGCTAAGAAGACCTCCAAATTATAAACCGGACTGCACTCACTACCCGTAGCCCTTTGCAACAGTTTGTGGTCACCCTTTCCCTCTTGATCAATCTTAGAAAGAGGATGTTGATCACAGGGTCCTCGCACCGTCCAGCCAATGAATGTCTACCAGCTGTAATCGCCCCGTAAAATCCCTCTTGTTTCTGGCCACTAACTCACTAAGCCTGAGGGCCCCATAAAAGGCCAAGGTAAAATCCACCCTAAATAGAGCGGTTTCCACCGTGGAGTTTAAATACCCCTGACAGTCCCCATGATAGCTGCTAGCTTCAAAGCATCAATGGGGTGCCTAAGATCCGATCTGGCCCCCTGGAGCAGCTGCCAGCCCTTCAAAGCCCTCCTTACAAGGAAAGATTGTGTCCATTCAGGTCCCCCCCCCCCATGGTTGAGCAAAGAAAAATATGGTTGCGGCGTGGCTCCTAGCGCATGCAACCGACCTCGCCTCCTCACCAAGGGCCCCAAGAATGTCATAACTGTCGATCCATCAGACCAGTTAGACAACCCTGCATTCCCAAGGAATTCCAAATAGGCCATGAAAGCCCCCTCATAGGCCCTCGTCGCTCCTGGGCGCTAATCTGGCTGCCATGAGGTTTGGTAATCTTGGGCACCGATCTGCCACAGATGCTCTGGGAAAGGCATTGAAAATTCCTCCACTTCTCGATGGTAGAACCTGAAAACCTGCATCTTAAAATAGGACATGGCATCAACGGCACTGCTTAGCTCTAAACAGGACATTCCTCTACAGACACAGAAATACAATTTCTTTCAGCAACCTCAGGATCATTTTGCACTTTGCAGCTTGTTGATTAATACACTCAACCACCATCATATCCTCCCAGAAAATCAGACTAATTGCAGAAATGCTCGGGCCACACTGACAAAGCCACAAGGATTGGGAACAGTTCCAGAAAACCAATATTTGCTACCAGGCCAGACTGCACCCACTCCATGGGCCTGCACTGCACACACCAAGCCGCGCCAAATATGACACCAAGTCCTTCATTACCCACTGCATCTGTAAAGAGACCTAGCTCTTCATTGGACCTAGGCTGACTCGGTCACACAACCGTCCCATTAAAATCACGCAGAAATGACTCCTAAATCCTCATATCCTGCTTGACCTCGCTGGAGAGCCTGGTGTGATGTTTCACTTTCAAGCCTGGCATGGCCTCAGCAATAGACCGCGAGAACGGGTGCCCCATGGGGATGATCCACAGAGCGAGTTGCCCAATAAGCCCTTGCAACTGATGGGGCGTGACCTTCCCAGCCCTCAGTCATGCCCGTAAGGCCTGTGAGAAAGCTTCGACCTTGCCTATCGAAAGCCTGGACACCCCAGCCACAGAATCTAATTTGATACCTAGGAATTCAATCGTGTTGGAGGGGCCTACTGTCTTGCCCTGTGCTACCCATCAGTTTCTGAAATATTTCCAAAGCTACTGCATACCACTCAGAGCCAGGGGGGCAGAGAAGCAGAAAATCAAGATAGTGAAGCCCCCATTGGTGTTGTGACCCACTCAAGAAATGTGCTAAATATTTCAAAATAGAAACAAGACACTGAGCAGACCATTGGCATACACTTATCAAAATAGTAAGCTCCCTCAAACAGAAATCCTAGGAGATGGAAGTCGTCGGGATGGACAGGTAGCAGTCAGAAGGCAGATTTAATATCCAGTTTTGCCATCAGAGCCCCAGGCCCCAGCTCCTGCAGCATCTGAATTGCCTGATCAAGGGACCTATACTTGACTAAGCATAAAGCCCCGTGAACAGCTTCATTCACAGAATGGCCCTTTGGCACTGACAGTTTATTGATCAATCTGAACTCCCCTGTATCTTTATTAGGGACTTCGGACAAACCTTGCATGGGGACTAGGCCAAAGGGACCCGCTATCTGATCTAAATTCAGCTCTTTGCCTTGCCACCTCAGGGTTGGATCTAAGACTGCTGGTTGCTACAATGGGCAGAGCCTCCATAGCCTGGACCGGGATCATAAAATTATCCTTAAAGCCTTCATACAGTAACTGTGAAGCCGCATGGTTGGTGTAAGTATTAAGCTAAGGGCCAATAGCGAAAAAGTTAACCAGGGAGGGAGCCTTTCCAAAAAAACACATCATCAGTCATGTAATTTTCTACCTTTATCTGTTGATTTTTTGACACTTTGATTCGGGTGGGACGCCTGACCACAGAATGAACAGCAGTGCTTGAATCTACAGATCCCAGGATATCAGGAGCATGTGCACTGGTTAAAATCCCAGCAGGCCCCTTTCCTCGCTGACAACCTTCTCCCCCCCCCTCCCCTACCACCACCACCACCATGGCTGAGGCAGGTCCTGTCCCCGACCGAAAGGGCCAACTCCCTACAACCCGCGGATGGATTATATATCGCAGTCGCATGTTTACATCAATCTGGTCCCACCCTAGGGTGGGCCTATTGGCCTTGATCCTCCTAAACTCTTTATCGTAATCCTTCCATGCCTTGCCACCATACTTATCATGCATGCCCACAATTCTATTGTGATAACAAGCCAGCTGAACTCCCATATCATTGAAATGATCTGCAAGAATGGCCTGATATGTCGAGAAAGCCCTCACCCAGTTGGCCAAAGACTCCTCAACCTTCTTCCTCTGAGGCCAATAGCCACATTCCCTAGAATGTGCACATTCCTTACAGCGCTTAACTTCCTCTTTTCAGATTTATCAACAAGTAGATCAAATATATCAACGTAAGCCTCCTTACATATCTTTTCCTTCACTTCCATTGGCACATGCAGCCCTAGGCGCTTATGCTCAGAGCGAATAACTCCTAGGCCCATAGGGGGTAAGGATGGTTCAGTACCTGAATTTGATATTTCCTGGTCAGGAGGAGATGTCAGTGTAGCCGCTGCTCCCCCTGGGCCGGTGATGCTCACTGTAATACTCGCCGGTACTGGTGTTTGACCTGCAGGCTGCGCAGGCGCTACTGCCATGTGGTCGGCCTGAGTTTCTATTGGGCCTAACAAGATGGGGGATCAGCGTTCTTTGATGCCCCCCTCCCCAGTGGCCTGGGCCCTGCCGCGCTCCCTGGCATCCCCTGCGCATCCTTTGCAGTACCTATGTGAGAAACCAGGTGCCAAGCTCTTTCCATAACAAATCTCTCACCAGTACCTGCTAGGGCGCCCCCATCTGGGGGGCAGAGAGCATACCCACCTCAAAGCCAAGGTAATATGGACGCCAAATGACCTACCAAGCCCTGCTCTGCTAAACCTCCGAAGCCATACCAGAAATAACATTCAGCACCCCACTAATAGTCAGCACTGCCTTGATACATTAATAATAGTACCCTGAGCAACCACCTAGCCAATACCACCCGCAACAGGCACGACTTCTGAGGACGGAGCACATGCATCCGTGGGCAGACTGTGTTGTTGCCTGCAGAGGAGGATCCTGGGCCAGGATCAGACCCTCTGAGGCCACCACCACACCACTAGTAACCTGAGTCAGAATGACCTGAGAAGAGTCCGTTGGGCCCAGTGGGGTCCCCCTACTCTTCTTCTGGCAAAGCACCCTCTTCGGAACCGGAGGGAATATCTCCTTGGGAGGCACTCCCCACCTCAAAGGCCTGTCATCCTGCTCAATGGGGACAGCACCTGGGACGAGGGGCAGCGACCTCAACGATGCTATGGCCTGATCTATAGCTTCCGTCCTAAGCATCATTGCTTCCAGCAGCCCCTCTGTGCGCGAGTGCTTAGAACTTCTATGCCCTCTTGCTGCCATGATAAAGAAAGACAAAACCCTACAAGGTACAATCAGTGCCACAGGGCCCTGTGAAAGCATACTAGGCCACTAAACCACAAGACCCTATGAAAGCGCACTAGAAGCAAAAAATCTACACAAATGCACCCTTACGTATCCCCAGCAGGGTGCAAACAATGCCAGTCAAAACAACCTGCTATGAAACAGGCAATAGCCCCAAACCAGGCATAAACAGCCAATAAAAACTCCTTTGCAGCTCCTAAAATCTTATCAAAGAATGCACCATTACTAGGCGATCAAACCAACAAAAAACTCTGGTGCAATCTGGTCACTCGAAGCAAGGAATGCACTAAGTGTCCCCCCCTTCAAGAAACCAGCAAAAAATACCTAGCTAAAAATCTGGCCCAAAAGACCCCTCACCTGCAGCACCAGAGACCCCACCGGAGCCACCACCGAGCAGCGCTCGGGTCAAGTGAGCGGGGCTCCAACCTGTGCGGCTCTCGGTAAGGCGTTCTGGACCGCTGCTGTAATATACAGCTCTGAGATGCAGAGAACGAGCAGAGCGTGCTCCCAGTCTTCCAGGCCCAATTTACTGCTGAGCGGTGCAGCACCTAAATGAAAAGGAAGATACAGCAGAACAAAGAAATCCTCTTCAAAATGCAAAAGTTCTGTTTGGCGCAGCGGAGATCCTGGCACGGTCGGTGAGTGGAGCGAAAGACCCGTGACTCCTTTTATGGGGTCATCCATGCACGGCTCGGAAGCACTAAATGAGCTACTTGGGATATGGCCATACCTCCTCCAATGCCCGGGAACCTTAGTTGGGTATCGGAGGAGCGTTCTGCCCCCCCTCCACAAGGTGCTCCAGGAGGTGCTCCTTGCACGGTGCAGTCGCCATATGCGGGGCCCCTCAAAATGGGGGAGCCCTATGCAGTCTATACTCTCCTGTGCAGGCCGCCAGTGCATGGTACAAACTGGAGTTAAACAGAGCTGCAGTAACACATCTGGACCGCAAGAGCACAGAGCCTAACTAACTTTGATTAGTCCCTGTGATGCCTCACCCGATGTCATAGATAACGTGGATGCGTTTGTCCTTTGCCCCTCCCCCTTAACACATAGGTGCATCACACAATACACTACAGCTAAGTCCTGTGCTTCTGGCCCTGTGGAAAGCAAAGAGAGGCCTCTAGGGATTGAACTGCCTCCGAGCTGAGTGGTGCTAGGAGCCTGGGGTGCACTAGAGCAGGCAGCAACCATTATCACAGAAGACCAAGCCAAAGGCTGGCGGTGTAGCCTTCTTGATTGCAGCGACCCTTGCTGATCCCTGCACTCCCTGGTGATTCCCAAGACTAAAAGGTTCTAGAGCTTTATAACTACAGGACTGGCACATTGCAGCCTGATAACCCAGTGGTGAGGGTCGTGGTGACCATATGGCAATCTTCCCACACCCTTCAATCGACCAGCCCATGGCTGCAAGCCTCTGCTTCTATTTGGCATTACCAACGGATACGCATTGGCAGCCGCACCATTTCCTGGCCTTTCCGGAGGTCAGCAGAAATACTGAGGGTTGATCAGTTAATTGATGGTCAAGATGTTTCCTGCACACTGAGTGGAGTTCAGACTCCACCATCCCAACAAAGGTCCTATGTTCAATTGCGCCACTGCCTAGAGGGCATTTGGGAGCAGTGCCTGAGATTTGCTGCTCCCCTGTAAAATTTTATCTGGAAACCACGGGGACACATGGGAGGGAGGTGATATCTGGTCTGTACAATTTACTCATAGGCCGCCAATTTTCCACTTCTACCAGAGGACAAGCGAAGCATAAGTGGCAACTCATGCTAGCCAGGGACCATATTGAGGAGGGCCACTATACTCTTCTCCACACACATAACACTCTCCTACGAGAAACTAAATAGAAATTTCACTACTTTAAAATGCTACATGATTGGCGTTGGACTCCCTATAGGCTGCAGAGAGCTGTTCTCCTACCCGCAAGCGGCTTGTAGATGTGGTACCGGGGATTTTCACCTCTATATATCCTCTCGGATCATCCAGCACGTCAGCCATTCTGGTCCGCGATGTGGTCGAACCTGACCATTCTGATGGATACAACTACCTGTGGATTCCTCACCTCATGAATACTCCCATGGCGCCAGCATTCAACTGAAATCTTCTTACTAGTCTCTGCACGTCGACGAGGACGTCACTCTAGCCCACGCGACGCCGTCTGACGTCATACAGGCAATAAGAGGTCCTCGACGACGTGCGGACGTCAGTTCCCTTTTTTCCGTGCATTCGAAACGGTTATCTTCGAGGGAGCAACTGTTACTCTTGCGGTTACAGTGTATATCTTGCTGCGTAGTCTTTCGCTGTGGAAATAATGTCGCAGAGGAAGTCTGGATTTAAGCCTTGTCGTGAGTGTGGAGGCAAGATGTCGGTGACGGATCCTCATTCCGATTGCCTTTGGTGTTTGAGCTCCGACCACGACGTCTCGACTTGTGATTCATGTCAGCACATGAATCCAAAGGCCCTCAAGGAACGTGAGGCGAAGCTGTTTATGGCCAAGTCAAAGGGGAAACATCACAAGAAGTCTTCTTCCCCAAGACATCGGCGTCATCGAGACTCCCAGCGCCGTAGAGAATCTCGGCGTCATTCAAAGGAGACTCGCTCCAGGTCTCCGGATCGGCGCCGAAAGACATGGGAGGTCAGTCCCACGGTTACGCCGCATCCTTCGACGCCGTTGCCCTCTCCGGCGTCTCCAACTTCACCTGGACAGGCGTCGGTGATTGAGGTATTGGAGCCTCAAGTGTTTTCTCCGGCGCAGACGCCGAGGCCGGCGTCGGGGTCGCCTCCGAGACAGGCACCCCAGTATCCGGCTTTTCCCATCCTGGAGCCGATAGTTCCGCATTCTTGAATGCGATGTATGCCATCTTCCAACAGATGGCTCCAGGGGGTGCTCCGGCAGGGCCTTTGGCCTTTTCTTTGGGTGATCCTGCGCCTCTTCGGCCGGCACCCTTTATGCCCTTTCTCCCGTTTGGGAACGTGGGCTCGGCGCCACTGTCGGCGCCGGTGGCCGCTCCGGTGGCTTCAGAAGGATTGGCCCCGGAGATTTCCATCCCGTCGACGTCGGGATTTCGGCCTGTGACTCCGGTGGGTCCATCTGCGGCAGTTGCTCTTCCGTCGGCGCCGAAGTTACCTGTGGCGCCGGATGCGGCGTCGGTGGCTTCTGAAGATCGGCGCCGATCTTCGACTTCGGCGGAGGCATTGTCGACTCCGCGTATTGAGCAACGACTTCATTCAAGGAGACGTGCTCTCCGTGTATTGGAAGAGCAGGAGTACCAACGAGCCCTAGAGGAAGGAGAGCTAGAGGACTCGGGTGATGGGCTGCGTGGACTGGAGTCGGCCAGTGGGCTGGACACTTCCCCTGAGTGGGACCTTTCGTCCCCGGGGGAATATACTGAGGAAGCTGCTTCCTTTCATGCAGTGGTACGGAAGGCAGCTAGTTTTTTGGACCTGCCTTTGCCGGTGGTGGAGGCAAAACAAAACCTTTTGACAGAGGTGTTACATCCGGCCTCAGCCGCGGTGGAGCCTCTGTTACCATTTAATGACGCTCTGCTGGATCCGGTGTTAGAGGTGTGGAAGAGGCCGGCATCTTCCCCAGCAGCTCACAGAGCCGTGGCCAGGAGGTATCGGACGGCTCCGACTGACCCTGGTTTCCTATCTAGGCACCCTACGCCGGAGAGCTTGGTGGTGCAGGCCTCCTGTTCGTCCAAGTCAGCGCCTGGTTCTTTTCCGACGGTGCCTGGGGACAGAGATTCAAAGAAGCTAGAGGCGCAGTCGAATAAATTTTTTTCATCCTGCAGTCTGGCGTTAAAAGCCACCAATGCAACCTGTATCCTGGGGAGGTATATTCATGCTCTGATGGATGACATTTCCTCTTCGTTTACAGAGCTTCCCCAGGGTCTTTTGGATCTTGTCTCAAATGCCCAGGCTGCTGCGACCCAAATTATCCAGACGGGACTGGATACCACCGACTCGGTAGCCAGGGCAATGGGCACAACTGTGGTGGCAAGGAGACAGGCCTGGCTCCGTAACTCGGGCTTTTCGGCAGATGTACAGTCCACATTGTTGGATCTCCCGTTTGATGGGGACAAACTGTTTGGAGCTAAGGCTGATTCGGCCTTGGAACGTTTTAAAGAAAGCAGGGCCACGGCTAAGTCGTTAGGGCTCCAAGCTCCTTCTTCCACGGCCTCTTCCAGATTCTTCAGGAGGTTTCGTGGATTTGGGCGTGGCTCTTCCTCCTCTTCCTTTCGGGGGAGATATCAGCAACCTGCTTCTTCCCATCCCTATAGATCTTTCAGGGGGAGAGGTAGGGTCCGCACCAGAGGAGCCTCTCAGCAGCACTCTGCCTCTTCCTCATCCTCTGGCGGGGTGCAGCAGGGGAAGCAGCCTTAGGCTTCCACCATTTCCCACTCACTCCTCTCCTGTAGGGGGAAGATTACAGCATTTTCTCACCAAATGGAAGACTTACATCGGACACTTGGGTTCTCAGTGTTGTGGGAAAAGGCTACACCCTTCCCTTTCGGGAGTTCCCGCCCCTCATCCCGCCCCACCCTTCGTATTGTTCAGAAGAACACCTCCTGTTGCTAGAACAGGAGGTGCAAGTCCTCCTTTCAAAGGGCGCGGTGGAGTTGGTCCCGGAGCAGGAAAGGGGTCGAGGAGTTTACTCAAGGTATTTCCTGATTCCCAAGAAGGATGGTCGTTTGAGACCAATTCTGGACCTGAGGATCTTGAATTGGTTCCTCAAGCAGGAAAAGTTCAAGATGCTGACCCTAGCACAGGTGCTTTTGGCGTTGAACATGGAAGACTGGATGGTGTCTGTCGACTTGCAGGATGCTTACTTTCATTTCCCGATACTCAAGTCACACAGGAAGTATCTCCGGTTTGTGGTGGGATCGCAACACTATCAGTTTGCGGTCCTTCCGTTTGGTCTTACTTCAGCACCTCGAGTCTTCACGAAGGTGATGTCGGTGGTTGCGGCAGAACTCAGAAGGAAGGGGATAGCAGTATTCCCTTACTTGGACGACTGGTTGATCAAAGCCAAGTCCCCGGAGCTTGTGTCGCATCATCTGCAGTCAACAACCCAGTTGTTGTTCGACCTGGGTTTTTCGGTGAACGAGCCCAAATCTCACCTAGAGCCCTCTCAGCGCCTCCTGTTCATAGGGGCAGTACTGGATACAACATTGGGTCGGGCCTTTCCTCCGCCTCAGCGGATTCAAGATATTCAGGATTTGGTTCCAATGTTTCGAAATGGAGCGGTAGTTCCAGTCCTCAAGGTCCTTCGTCTGCTCGGTCTTTTTGCCTCCTGCATTCTGTTGGTCACGCATGCTCGCTGGCACATGAGGGCTCTTCAGTGGTGCCTCCGAAGGCAGTGGTCTCAACACAGAGGGGATCTAGAGGGTACTGTCAAGATCTCCAGAGATGCTGCTGTGGATTTGAAGTGGTGGATTGCGAGCAACAATCTTTCACAAGGAAAGCCGTTCCAGCAGTCGCCACCAGTGGCCACAGTCATAACGGATGCTTCCACTCTAGGGTGGGGAGCTCATCTGGGGGATCTGGAGATCAAAGGTCTTTGGTCTCCAGAGGAACAGATGTTTCACATCAATCTGTTAGAGTTACGGGCTGTACGTCTGGCTCTCAAGGCCTTCCTCCCTTCCCTTCGTGGTCAGTCGGTACAGGTCCTAACGGACAATACTACCACGATGTGGTACATAAACAAGCAGGGAGGAGTGGGGTCGTACCTTCTCTGCAGAGAAGCTCTTCGACTATGGTCCTGGGCAAAGGACCATCGGATTTGCTTGATAGCAAACCATCTGGCCGGAGTTTTGAACGTGCGTGCGGACAGTCTCAGTCGCCACTTCTCGGCAGACCACGAGTGGCGTCTCCATCCAGATCAAGTCCGTTTAATCTTCCAGAGGTGGGGGTTTCCTCGGGTAGATCTGTTCGCCACTCGAGAGAACGCGCATTGTCCGTTGTTCTGCAGCCTTCAGTATCCGATGCAGGGAGTGTTGGGGGACGCGTTTCAAATAACCTGGTGCGGCCAGTTGCTTTACGCGTTTCCTCCCATACCCTTGATTCCTCGAGTATTGAGGAAGATTCGCCAAGACCGGGCTCTAGTAATCTTAATAGCTCCGGATTGGCCAAGGAGGGTGTGGTACTCCGACCTTCTCCAACTCTCAATGTGCCCGCCGCTCCGTCTCCCTTTCAGGGCAGACCTCCTCTCGCAGTCGCAGGGGCAGGTTCTACACCCCAACCTCCAGAGTCTGCACCTACATGCCTGGAGATTGAACGGGGCAACCTGAGTTCCTTCTCTCTCCCGCCTGAGGTAGTGGATGTTATATTAGCGGCCAGGTGACACTCCACTAAATCTATCTACGCTAATAGGTGGTCTAAATTTGTTGCGTGGTGTGGAGAGAGGCAGATTGATCCTTTGCATGCTCATCTATCGGACGTTTTGTCTTTTGCTCTATCTCTGGCGCAGAAAGGTTGTGCAGTGGCTACCATTAAGGGTTATTTATCGGCCTTGTCAGCCTTCATATGTCTTCCAGACCAACCATCTTTATTTAAATCCCCTATTGTTATCAGATTCTTGAAAGGTCTTCTAAATCAATATCCTCCAAAGCCATTCATTATGCCGCAATGGGATTTGTCCTTGGTCCTGACTTTCCTTATGGGGTCCCCTTTTGAACCTATGCATTCTTGCCCCTTGAGGTATTTGGTTTTAAAAACAGTCTTCCTGATAGCTATAACATCAGCAAGGAGAGTGAGTGAGTTGCAGGCCTTATCAGTAAAGCCCCCTTATACAACTTTTTATGGGGATAAGGTGGTGTTGAGGACCAAGGCTGCTTTCCTCCCGAAGGTTGTTTCACCCTTCCATTTGGCTCAGGCAATTACTTTGTCCACGTTCTATCCTCCGCCTCATCCTTCCAAAGAGGAAGAAAGACTGCACCGTCTGGATCCAAAGAGAGCGTTGAGCTTCTTTATTGATAGAACAAAGGATTTCAGGCTGAAGGATCAGCTGTTTATTGGATACGTGGGCAAGAGGAGAGGAAAGGCAGTCCACAAGAGAACACTATCCAGGTGGGTTGTTCTTTGCATTAAAATATGTTACTCTTTGGCAAAGAAGGATCCTCCTGAGGGCATTAGAGCTCATTCCACCAGAGCTAAGTCGACCACTTCGGCCTTGGCCAGGGGTGTTCCTGTGGTCGACATCTGCAAGGCCGCAACTTGGTCGTCCCTTCACACTTTTGCAAAGCATTACTGTTTGGATTCTGAGGTTAGAAGGGACGGCCATTTTGCACGGTCAGTGCTGCAGGATTTCTTGGTTTGACCATTTAGGCACCCACCGCCGGGCGTGGTACTGCTTTGGGACTCTATTCATGAGGTGAGGAATCCACAGGTAGTTGTATCTATCAGAAGAACGAGTTACTTACCTTCGGTAACGACTTTTCTGGTGGATACATTAGCTACCTGTGGATTCCTCACGGTCCCACCCGCCTCCCCGTTGCCTTTCTGGTCTTACCAAGTAATCCTTGAGTACGCTCCTCTTGGTCTTTGAGGGTGCAATGGAGGTTGTATATATATATTTATATATATCTATAATATGTATATATCTTTGTGTATATACTTGATGTGTATATATATTTTAAAAAGAGAGAGTTATATATATATATATAAAAGATTTACAGTTATTCATGCAATGTTGTGTATTTTTACAATGTAATGGGATGTTGCCTTGCTCTTTCATTGCATTGCCTGGTTGTTCTCATGCACGTAAAAAATGATTGGTACTGACGTCCGCACGTCGTCGAGGACCTCTTATTGCCTGTATGACGTCAGACGGCGTCGCGTGGGCTAGAGTGACGTCCTCGTCGACGTGCAGAGACTAGTAAGAAGATTTCCGTCGAATGCTGGCGCCATGGGAGTATTCATGAGGTGAGGAATCCACAGGTAGCTAATGTATCCACCAGAAAAGTCGTTACCGAAGGTAAGTAACTCGTTCCTCTGGAACAAACCATATGCCTCTCAATGCACTTAGCCCTCCTTCACAACCACTCTGCTGTAATACATCTTTTAGTTTCCTTTTGGCACACGCCTCACTCATTTTGTCACTGGAGAAAGCCCAAGGGCAAGCTTGTGGGGCCTCTGTTGTCATAAAATATCTTCCTAGGCCCGAGGATTCCAGCAGCACACAGCACCTTTCCAAGAATAGACTACACATGTATTGATAAGTGATTATTAGAAACCCTGGAATTAGTCGTCCGGAGCTGATTAACAATATCGTACCATGGCCTTGTAATAGGAACTTTATCCTAGCCATCTAGAGGGATTCTGAGGCACCAGGGTTCATGAAGATTAAACAATTCTCTCACCCAGGTTCCGGTAATGGTCGACACTGCAAAAATAAACTGAAGAATATCTATGGCATTCAACAATACAGGCGAGGTAGAGAGAAAATTAGTATGGGACGTCCTAAAAGTGGTAATATGCAGCACTCTGATTCAAGGGGTCATTCGACTAAAAGTGATGGGGGAATCTTTCTACACAGTGAACTAAAACTGGAGGAAGAAAAATATAAGACTACTCCCAACTAAAGTGCTTTTGCACCATTTTGCAAGTATAAGAGGCTAAATCTGTACTATTTCATATGCAAAGCCAACTGAATCCTCCCAAGATTTGATTAGGAAGGGAACAAACAAAGTAGACTCTTGATCAGGAAGTTACAAACACAACAGAATCGAAGCCTCATCTCTGAAATTAAGGGTAAGAATCAGGTGATGCTGAGGAAGGAAAGCTATAGGCCTTTGACGAGTTTTACCACTCCCTATATGCAGTTGAAGCATCCCAAGCAACACATCGGCACTCCGATTTGGATTCATCGCCCTGCCTAACCTTTAACCATTGAGGAAATGTTCAGAGCGATGGGTTCCTTGAAGCTAGCTAAAGATCTACAGCCAGCCTTTCAGGTATCTGCTTAACTAGCCAAACATCTGGTAACCCTTTGTAATAGCTTCAGTGCTATGGTTGGAGTAACTACATACGTGACAGAGGTGAATATTTTGCTACTAATAAAACCAGATAAGTACCCTGTGCAGTGCAGGTCATACTTAGTTTTGCTACATAATATAGACTTGAATAATTTTACAAAAGGCCTAGGACACTAATTGGAAAGAATGCTTCCTTTCTTGATCCACGCGGCTCAAATGGGATTTATCCCAGGACACAGTATTAGCAACCATAAGAAGGCACCCTATCTCAAAGATCAAGTAAGAAAGAGAGGAAGGGACACATTCCCCTTCACTCTAGGTGCTGAAAAGGAATTTGATCAATACAACAAGACTCAAATACAGAATGGCACATCGGTAGGAGCCCTGGAGCTTTGAAGAGCATTGGAGTTGCCTGACCCTTGGGGAGCAAACGATCCCTGGTTTCATCTGGTCTAAGAATATATATTTTATGACTACAGAAGACCCACATGCTTCCCTATGCCATCTGAGCCTTCCCCAGTGGCATAATGAATGGGGACGTTGCAAAAAGGATTTAGTGGGTTCCCATAAAGTAGTGGGCTTTTGCATTAACCTTCAAAGTCAGAGGGGCTAGTCATGGCCAGAGGCCCAACACTATCAAAACAACTGCAACTTTATTGGAATACATGTTGTATGTGTTTGTGTGAATACGTCTATGTATAGCTGCCGTCGAGGGTGTGACTTCATTTCTCTTGTTTGTTCTGTGTCCAAATATGTTTAAGTGTATATGTCTGCACCTACGTTTTTGTTTTAGTATATGTATTGTTATTATTGTGTTAATATGTGTATGAGTTACTGTATATATTAAGTTACATGTTTTTTTATAGCTTGATGTTCGCTGTTTTCAGTAGGCTATTGGCATTGTAAAGTATAAGCCTGGTGATGGGTTGGTCTAAAGAAGATTGTACTTCTCTGGGGGATGAGTTATCATGACCCTAAGGCTAAGCCTGTGTCTATATTTTCATGAAGGAGCAGAAGCCCTAAGCATGGCTTAGGAATGCTGTTTGCTCCTCTGTCCTGTGTGATGTCTTTCTCCTAGTGGTCCTTGCAGTCTGTGAACACACTGGAAGTTCTTATTGTTTAATGATGTATCTAGGTTTATAACCCCTACTACGACCTCATAGAGTAAGCATTCACTACTTCACGTCACTATCCCGGGGAGTTAACTTAGTTATCTAATTGATGTGCGCTAGTACTGGTGTCCCTTGGATATCAGTGATACATGAGACCGAGCCTTAGTCTAGAGTATAGTTCTTCCTCCTGTTTTTGAGGTTGTGTGGTTAGTTCTTTGTTCTTGCTCTAATTTATTAATCAGGACACTGGGTATTTGGTCTGTATTGAAGAGTTCGCCTCCTAAGTTGCATGGACCGGGTAAATGTGGAAAGTAGCCAAGGCCTAGCTCGAAGGAGGTAGTATATAGCTGAGTAGCGCAATGCAATTATCACAGTTCCAATAAAGAAGTTAATGTTCACCCAGGGTTGTAATCATTTATAAATACACAGAAGTGTAATATTAAACCATATATACAAATATATTTGCAGGAGAAATGGGGGTGGATGGTAAAAAGCACTACAATAAAGCTGTAATGCATCACAATACAGTGATAACAACAGGATCACTAATTATAAACATTTAATGCTGTCACAAGTGCTACATGATTGCAAAAACACCACGCCAACCAATGCAGTAACTGTAATGATTAAATAATTTCAGTGGTGTAACCTCAGTGATTTCTACCCAAAACAGTGCGTGAAACATGGAAACTTGCAATCCTTCTGCAAAAAAATACTTTATTACAGTTCACAAACCATTACTTATCATGCTCGTACTGACCACAAACTCTAAACATAAGCTGAAACAACAGCCACAGTGCAAATGAAATACAGTGCAACAGTAATATATAAGTGAAATGAGAAGTATCTAGGAGTTCAGGAAAGATAGCTTCAGAGTTTTAGAAAATATGCCTGCCTCCCGGTTTAAGGTTTAGGTGGTGGAGGTCTCTTTGAATGAGATATCTGATGACACTGGTGCCTTAAAAGCTTTGGGTCAGCAACCTGTCACTGAGTAGGGACCATCTTCGATGATGAGAGGGGGGTGCAAACCATAGTGTGATGACCCCAGAGCACATGTGTGAAAGCTTACACACACACACACACACACACACACACATGGTTCACCCTTTGCCATGTAGGCCCTTATAAATCCGACCAGCAAGCAGGACAACCTGGTACTGGACATTTACAAAAATCACATTTAAATGATGAACAAAACAATAAAAGGTGATACAGGAAGGGAGGGAGATAGCTTGCCAGGCTAAGTCCCTACTCAGCTCACGTACAGGCATAGTAAGAAACAGGAGAGTGTCTATTCTATTTGTGGATAAGTGTGGCACAATGGTTAGAGTGGCAGACCCTGATGCAGAGATCTGGTCTGGGACCAGGGTTCAATTCCCACCTCGGCGGGTCTTGGGCTCAATTCCCTTGGACTAGATAATTCTCGCCTCAGTGCCTAATCTAATTAATGGGTCCCACTCTGTAACTCTGGGCAATAGCTTGCTTAATCTCCACAACGGCCCTCACAGCGCTTGGATGCTTGGCTTTACCCTGGGGCTGTCCAAGATTGGGCACCTCACAGGGAAAAGCCAGGAGGGGTTCCACAGCGGTATGCGTACAGCACCTTGAGACCCTAACGGGTGTGTAGTGCGCTATACAAATGCAAAGTTTACAGTTTATTCTATTTGTTCTCTGAGCAGTATTTATCCTTCACTGTGCAAATGCAAAGCCTAGAAAAATACAGATGTTCACTATCACCTATGGTCAATCCCAACAACAGGTGCAAGGCTAGTGACCTTGAAGTATCTTCCACGCACGCACCCACGCACCCTCCAATGCTCACAAACTTTATTTATTGCACAAGAGGTCTGTAGATATCTCTCTCCTGGTTCAGCTTCTCCACTCCAAAAACCTACAATCGCTGTCACTACCCGTGACATGTGCAGAGGGTAGGTCAAGGGTGCTACCACTTTCAATATACAGGTATGCGATAACATAAGACGGTCTCCCAATCTCAGGGCACAGTAAAGGGTGTTTTGAGAAGCACTGAAGTGGAGTAAGGAGAGTTTTTTTTAGGATAGTGGTCTCCACAAGGTGTTGCCAAAAGTAAAAATATAAGTAGCTTACAGACACTGAAGAATAAAATGTGGAGATGGCACAGCTCCGCAAGTGGTCAGGAGCTTTTGTCGTCATAACTTGTTTCTCCCATAAAAGTCTGAACCGAGGAGAACTATCTTTAACAGAAGAGTCTTGTTCGTGTAGTCAGTTAAACAGCCTTAAACGTTAATCTGTATTCCAATGACATTTTCAAGGCTAGTACTCCTTGATGAAATCCAGTCCCCACAGAAAGATGACCCACTGCAGCCAGGTGATGGCCATGAGCCATTTGAGTGGCTTATGAGCAGTTTAAACAATAAAAGTTTGTCTCAAAAAAGACAGGATGGAACCTCTTCAGTGCCCACATGTTTGCAAAACATTCCTTCTAAGTTGCTGCACAGTTCTTCTGCAGTGTAGCAGCCACTGGCTGAAAAAAGCCAGTACATGTTCTCTGCCCTTCTTACTAAATCGGAAGAAACCTCTCTTTGTCAGTGCCGTGCCAATGTCTACGCAATGAAGAGTTTATAGAGAGGAGGTGCCTTCGAGACCAGTGCAATACTTTTTTACAGCTGATGGAAGGCCTGCTGACAGTCTGCAGTTCCGTGCCTTTTGAAACATCAGCACCATGAGCAGAGCAACAATGGAACTGTAGTTCTTCACAAGATTTGTGAATACCTTGTAAGGCCCAGAAATACCAGCGCATGGGTCTGGGTGATTAGGGTCATCCAAACCATGGTGGCCTAAGTCTTAGCCGTGAGAAACTCCACTTTTTTGGCATTTAATTGGTAACAATAGAAGACCACAGGCGTTTTACCAATCTGGCACTTGATTGCTTTCACAGTGAGATTAGTTCACTTCAGTATCTGCAAATTCTTCGTGAGATTAACCAGGTTACCTCTAAAGATGTCACTGAACACAGCCATGTTGTGTAGCCAGGCAATACAAAATACACCCAAAACACTTAGCCTTAGAAATTATTTACCAACTTCTGGATTGTGGTAGATGCCTTCTTTAGCGAAAATATGATCCTGAAGTAGTCCTCGGGGTTACAGAAAGCAGTCTTCCCCTTAGCACTACAGTTCAGAGCAACCTACCAATACCTACTAGTCAAGTCAAAGGTGGTCAGAAAATGAACAACCGCAAACAAATGCATATGTTGATGGACTTATGTGCTCCATAGTCTTTACTGACTAAATTGAGCCCTCTGTAGTCCACACTAAAGCAGAGTTCTGCCAACCCCTGATTGACTGCTGGGCTCGGCCATGAGCTTTGCAGAGGCTTAATGACTTCTGAGTCCCGCATCTTAGTGACTTCTAGTGACTTCTACCTTGATACACTCCTTGATATTCCCTTTCCTGACATCCTTTCTTGTTCCTAACAAGCAAGCTGCTGCTTGTATATATGTTAGGATTATCACCTGTATTTATGTTATGGTTACACCATGAATGTTTGAGGGGTCCTACCATATGAGTGCATCTTACAAACTGTGCCAAAAGCAGAAAGACTGGGGAATTCGCAGGGACAACAAAGTTGCAAAATGATGGAAATTTCACAGATTCACAGGTGGTGAGTGACCTTACCAGAGAGTGCAGGAAATTATGGGAACCGATGTGCATCCAGCAGTTATTATTGAGCAGGATAAACAAGCCAGGGCGGCCCCAATGAAATATATTTTGGCTCAGTGTAATTTACAGACACGGGACACATTCAGCAGTGCTCACACTCAGTCTGCTTTACTATCACTCCCACTTCCAGCAAGGCCTGACACAAATGCCTCACTTAAATGGTTATCAGCACTCCTTTAGTACAGGAGCTAACTACAGATTAACACCTTGATATCATTGTCATGAAGGGAAACAAGGACTTCGAGCCTGTTATTTCACAAATGCCTTGAGAAAACCATTACTTGGGGTCAGCTTTGTTTTACATATTCAAAGTACTTTATTCTGCAGATTGCTAAAAAAGTATAAAATAACACAAACATTTAAAGCTATGAGGTGAAAACATACATATGAAATAAAATGAGACAGCATAAAACAATTTATTACAACAAAAAAAAACACGGCCTTAGGACCAGACCTTGAAACAGCCTCCATTGAAACAGCCTCCATTAATTATGCAACTATCTTCACCTAAAGAAGAGGCTTAGAGTTGTGAACATCTGAGACACTCAAAATAGCTCTTGACCTGCTTACCTTCAGCCGTATTGTCCACATGGATAAGTAGAGGGGTAAAGCAAAGACTATACTTTGTTTAGTGTCTGATTTTAGAATGTGCAAAGCCTCAGCATGTCTCCTAACCCCAGTGATCCGGGAAACTGGTACCAGCCATTTCTTTCTGCCCACTTGATAAGTTGGGCAGAAGAACAAACATTGCCTTTCTGTTTCCTCTTTCGCCCCACAAATGGGACAAGTCTCTCTGGCTTGCGCAGTCACGCTACCCG
Source organism: Pleurodeles waltl (assembly GCF_031143425.1). NCBI lineage: Eukaryota > Metazoa > Chordata > Amphibia > Caudata > Salamandridae > Pleurodeles > Pleurodeles waltl. The sequence goes on along the minus strand of NC_090445.1, from coordinate 91,000,017 downwards.
TTCTAACAGTGAAAGAGGCAAGTGGGAGGGAGCTGTATCTAAACTGTAGGTACTGCTTCCTGGCTTGAGGGGGCTCAAATTCATCGAGGAACCGCTCAAACTTAAAATAATCCTTAATCGAGAGAAATTAGTCTGTGAGGCTGCCCCGAGAGACGGACATCTGTGACTGGCACAATATCATTTGCCTGTACCTCCCCCTTTAAGAATGATTTACCAAGAGCAGAAGCACCGAAAGGATAGTCCTATAAATTACTACACCCCATATCCACTGTAGACTAGCTGAACCAACAAAACTCTTTCATTTAGCCCTTCACAGTAGAATGTGAGCTCTGGTGTAGACCAAGCGTGTTTCCAATAAAGAACAGGCCTAACTCTGATCAACTACAAGATTGACCTAAGGCCCATGTCTAACCTGAGAGGCAGCAGCGCTGTCCTTTTAGGGACTGTCGTTAGCTGGTGTAAAAAGTGGTTCTATACTGCAACAAGTTTGCCCAGGTCCATTTGGTACCCCACTGCTCTGCTCCATAGAGAGCAGAGCCTAATGCTGCTGTTTGTAAATTGGTGACAATGGTCGAAAGGATGACATTTGTAGCTTTCTAATGAGAGCCCGTTTTTTGCAACAATTTTAACCTGCACTTATCTATGTGGCGATGCCATTCTACATTCTCTTTGAGCGTTAACCCAAGATAGTCGAATACCTGCACACGCTTCAAAGGAACCCCTTGTAACTTGAGATAAGTTTTGAAGTAGGGCAGGAATTTAAAACCATGTACTTCGTCTTAGCTATATTTATTTCCAGTCTCCTCTGGTTACAAAAGCGTTCTCAAAACAATATAGGATTTTCAGAAGCCCCATTGGAGAGTTAGATAACAATAAACTATCATCTGCAAACATTAAGGCCGGAGCCTTAATGTTAGTCAGACAAGGGGCATCTCCATCACATTGAGTCAAAAATTAAATTAAATCATTACCATAAAGTATGAAGAGGATAGGGGCTAAGACACAACCCTGCCTCACTGCTCTGCTGACCAGTAATGGTTCTGTCATCTCACCCATTTTGCCATATTGAACTTGTGCAAAGTTGTTACTATAAGGCTTTTTTAAGATTATCAAAAGGTCACTAGGACACCCATATCTTCCAGAACCTGCCAAAAAAGTCGCCCTGGGGACCAGACGGAATGCCGATCGTAGGTCAACAAATGCGACACAAAGTCTGCCACCCTCACCCCGCACAAACAAGACCACAGTTTTCCAAAAAATGAGCTGTAATCTGAGAACATGGTCCACTATGCTTGTTCTTTTTCAAAAGTCCGCCTGTAGGGGAGGTAAAACTTCCTTCTCATCCATCAAAACCAATAGCCCGTTTAGGAGAATTCTGCTATACACTTTTTGGGCGCAGTCAATCAGACTAATTGGGCGTTAATTACTTGGGTCTAGAGGGGCCTTTTTCTTATGAATTGGAATTATCTCGGCCCCTGCTCATATCGATGGAATGAGAGCCCCTAGCAGAATTGAATTGAAGAGTGTTGTAAGGTGAGGGCTCCAAACTCGGGTTCACCCAAAAACAGGTCCCCCGGCATTTTTTATCAAGGCCTGGGGTTTTATTCAGAACTATCTTAGAGATTGTGGAACTCCCTTCCGTCAGCAAGATCAGGGGAATCTCACCAGTAACCCTTTCTCTGCTCCTTGCCTCCCCAATAAGTAGGAAATATGCTCAACACCAATCTCAGAATATAGGGCGGAAAAATGGGAAACCCAATCTACAGCAGAGACATTTACCCTCTGGCTGAAAGCATCTTTACTTCCTGATGCAACCAGGTTCCAAAAAGCAATGTGATTGCCTGCACTCACGGCGTAAGGCAGGTTCTCCCATTTCCTAATTTCCCACTCTTGTTTTGCAGTTCTAATGGATTCCTTATGGGCCTCCTCTTTCTCTTTAAAAGCCCTTCTATCCTGTGGTTTTAAAGCAGAAATGAGGGCGGTCTTGCTCATCTTACAAGTTCTATTATACCAAGACCGACAGGGTTTCCTCCTTGTTGACCTCCTAATGGTCTCATAAAAATGGTCTTTTAGCCGAGCAAAAAGTGTCATTGATGGAACTAACTTCATCTCAGTGAGCTCGCCGGTCCATAGTCCAGTCCAATGTCTGGTGCTCAACTATACTACATGCAACAAGTTGGTAAACTGCCCGATCTGCTCTTCGGAACTGACCATATGGACCACTTCACTCTCTGCCTGTTGCTGAGCATATGTATCCTACTGTCAAAGGGCGCATCTATACTACCCCTCCCACCCTAGAACCAATGCATTATGATCGCTATCACTCCTATCCAGTACTATCTTATCGCTTATGAGAGGCCTAGCCTTTAAATCCACCAAGAAATAGTCAGTAGGGCTGTTAGCTGGGATTAGTTGAAAGTATGCCTCCCTTCCTTATCTGACTGAGTTCTTCCATTCCCAGCACATAACTCTTAGTTCAATGTTAGGACATTCAATTGAAGTGCCAGCGCAGTCCACCTCCTTATCGGAGCCAATTTCCAAATTGGGGATGGACTAGACGCTATCCTTATCCCGGATAAGTGGGGTTGCACTGGCATTCAAAAGCTCAAACTGACAGTTAAAATCCCCTCCCACAAGCTTCAGCACTTCCACTGGGGCAGATTCATATGGGAGTTCAATAGCTTAATGGTTGGCGAAGCATTTTGTGCCCCCCCGGCCTTAGATAACCATTGTAGATGTAAACAGAAAGGGATGGAAAAACCAGCCACACACAAAGAGTATCCTGTGAAGCTATTTCTTGGGCCTTGCAATTAAGGGCTCACCCAGGTTACCAGACCTTCTGAATGTCTGCTTCTTCCTTTTGTGATTGCTACTTTACTAAAGTTAGCATGCCCAGAACGGAAGCCCGTCTTAGTAAACCAGGTTTCTTGAAAGAGACAAATCGAGTCTATGTCTAAGAACTAAGCCCATCCCGGAGATTCAGCTTTAGAGGCTAGCCCAGCTATGCTCCAAGACAACTTTATATGGGTGTTAGGATGTTTACCTATCGAATCACCATTGATGTCGGGGCACGATTGCACAGCCTTGGTATTGGGACCTGGAGCTTGCAAAGGTAATGCAGAAGCTTCATAAACCCTATCTGCTCTACTTGTTTTTACTTTTCCGACTCCTGTGTGTAAGAGATATGCCTGTATTGTAAGAATGTCAAATCTATCTGATTATATGAGTAATTACACTAATATCCATTATTATCACTTACTCATTTATATTTCCTTATTTAATTCATTTACAGATCCACTCATCCCAGTGTAGGGTGTCAGAGCACTTTACATCACACAGGTAGTATTCAGAGGCAATGAGTCATGTAAGGTGTAAATCAATATACAGGAAATGTTACATAAAACAATGCTGATTATAAGATGTAGGAGTCCCGTATCATCCATAGTGATAGGTGTCACATGTTAAGAGTCTTTTTTGTGAGGAAAGCAAAGTCAGTATTTAAAACATGTATGGAGTCTTCACAATATAGAGGTTGGGGTGGTCTGTGGTAGTAAGTCTTTATTACTACCCAAAATAACCTTTCTTGGCAACAGTTGAAAAACCTTCTTCTTCCATAGATAGAGCCTCTTATCTCCGGCAGCAAAGCCAGACTCCAGGATTCAGAATTCTAGTCTTAATGGATAGTTTGAAATTACACCTAAAATAATCCACAGCAGGGAGGGAAAAATGGAGCCCAGAAAAAAATGTCCTACAGGCCAGGCCAATCAACGGGGTGAAATGCAGGGATTTAGAAAAGCAGGAATGCCAGTTTGCTGAAGAATCCCAATGAGTCCACTGAGCAATAAAACAGACAACACACACAATTTCCACTCAAGCTCTACTGATACTGGATCCTTTAAATAGAACAAAAGCAGGATAGGACCTAGAAGAAAACAGGAAGTGATTCACCTCCATTTCTGTTTGTGAATCCATTCTATTAAGCAAAGAAAAAAACACAAAATATATTGTCATTATAAATGTAATTAATAAACTAAATTGACTTCAAGTAATACTTCCAAATAGTATTACATAACCACAGACCTACAATGTTACAGAGAAGCCACAGGTCTGATAAACTGGATTTCCTATCAATGTAGTGCTATAGAGACACCATGCAAGGAACACCTCATGGCCACAGAGAGCATTGTGTGAGTATTGACCAAGACACAGAGTGACACAGCCTGAAGGAAATGCCATTGAGCGGGTAAGAAGTGGCAAAGAAAAAATATAGTAGAGCCCTCTAGAATGGAGGCCAATACCTCTGCATATATCCTCTCACTCTATAACCGCAACCACAGAGAGAACAAGGTAGGGAACAATTCCTTAATTCTCCCTTCCTTTAGGAACTCCGGATTTATAGGGAAATACAGAAAAGAAATGCTTGCTCACAAAGGGAGCATGAACTGCTTCCACTGGTTCCCAGGAACGGTTGCAAGGATGATATCACTTCCAATCAATGAGGAACTGCAGCTTTCCCTTAAAATACTGAGCATCACACATTTCTTGGACTTTGTACTGTGGTGTATCTTGGTGGGGATTTATTCTTGACCAAAGTACCTGCACGACTAAGAAACGTTTTTAAGAGGGAATGATGAATGAACCTTCCAGGAAGAAGGAAGCTTTCAGGTGTCATCAGTAGGCCTGACCTCTTTTGAGTTTCAGATTTAATCTAGACAGAAACTTTGCAATAACTGACATAATTTGCCACGTCTTGATGAAGTGGCAGCCACCACAACTTTCTTCTTAACAACTCTTCTGCTCTTATGTCCTGAAATCAAAGAATCATGGCATAATTGAAAACCATCTTTTGGAGTTTCTTTGGAGAAGTATATGGTTTGCCTTGAAAGAAGAGTAAACCATCATCATTCTGAAACTGCGATTGTGGACCCCAGATTTAAGGCGGTGATGATGAACCTATTTGGTGTCTTGATGAACTAAATTCTAAAAAGGTTAAAGTGGATAAAATAGTTTGGAGAGTGGAATAATCTTTTCAACACTTAGGATTAGTTTCTTTAGGATATGATTGGGATAAAAAATCTGCAGCAGTGGTATCAGTTCAGAGGTGTGTATGTGAAGAGAAAATCTAATTGTTGGAAAAAAAACACCAACTAGCGTGTTCACAATTCCAACACTCTGCCTGTTTCAACATTTACAAATTTAAATGGCCTGGCCAGACTGTCGTCTAGAATTGAGCATCAAGACGAAAGTGTTTCCATTCAATGAAGGCTAGTTTGATTGTGAGTAATTCCTTTTCTAATTTAGAGTGGTTGAGTTTGGCTTGGGTAAACTTCTGAGAGAATTAGATGACCAGATGGTCCATCCTATCTGGACCTATTTTTATCAAAACGCGCTTGTTGTTGATTTTGAGGCATCTATCTCCAGGAAGAAAGGCATAAATGTAGTAGCTTGTTAAAGGACAGGGCATGTACAAATTTATTATTTTGTTTATTAAAGGATATGATGGCTTGATGATTCCATTGAAAAACGTTATCTTTCTTAAGGAGGTCAGTAATAGGAGAAACAATCTTGGAAAAATTTCAGATGAACTTCCGGTAATAATTTGCCAAAAACAGAAAGCTCTGTTTCTCTTACTGAACACTGAATTGGCCCAACCAGAACTGCCTTAACTTTGTGGGAATCCATGGTAATTCCTTCAGTTGAAAGGACATAGCTCAAATGTTCTTGGGAATATTTATCAAATAGACACTTTTCTGGCTTTGCTTGTAACTTGTTTCCCCTCAGTTGTTGTAAAACTTCCTTCACGTGTAATCAATGGTCATTAGGGTCCTTAAAAAGCAGACAAAAATATCAACCAGATAGACCACCATAGCCTTAAGGACCAGATCAGATAAAATAGTATTCATGAATCGCTGGAAGATTGCTGGGGAATTACAAAGGCAAAAGCATGTTACTTGGTATTCATAAAGGCCAAAGGGTGTTCTGAAGACAGACTTCTATTCATCACCAGCCGTGATCCAAATTAAATTGTATTAACTTTTAGATCCGACCTGGTTATAATTCTTGTTCTTGGATGACTTCAAGTATGTTTGAAATTAGAGAAAAAGCATAATAATTCTTTATGGTCACATGATTTAGGTCTCTTTAATCTATGCAAGATTGAATATTGATGTGTCCTCCGGGGGAACAAACAAATAATAAAGCCCTTGCTGGAGATTCAGATGAAAAGATTAAGCCAATCTCTACATTGGCAGCTAGGTATTCCCTAAAGGCTCTTCTTTCCAAGGGATATAAAGACAAGATATGATATGACTAAGGGATCTATGGCCTCAGGAACAGGTTCAGCTATGCAATCAAATGTTTGGTGGGGCAGTAACCCCTTAGTAGTAGATTTTAGAAAGACATCAATGTACTTTTGGTAGGCCAGAATAGAGGTAAATTGGGCAACTGAAATTACAGGATGCTCCTGCAGTCCTTCAGAAATCTTAGCAGTTGAAGGTTGGTTAGAAGAGCAGTGCTGAACATAATATTGTGATCCAATAAATAAAGTTCTTGTGGACTAGTTGATGTATAGGTTATGTTTTGCCAGCCAACTGATGCCCACAATATCTAGATAACAAGGAGAAGAAATTGGACTAAGACCAATATTTTCGGCATAACGTCTCCTTCCACAATTACTAACCTATACGCAACCGAGGATCCATCTGCCGCTTAAACTGATAAAGTGGTGTCTTTTTTTTTTTTACCTGAATCTAATGAGCAAAAGCCCAGTAAATGTCCATATAAACATTAGAAGCTTGGAAATCTACAAGAAAAAGTACCAAATAACTGAGGGACTGTATCTTTAAATATCCTAGAAGAACAACGAATCCAGAAGTCTATTACCTGCACCAGGCATGAGCCTATTCGTTTTTTAAGTTCTTATATGGGCGAGAATGTCAAATAGAACAGGAATTTAGAAGATGTCCTTTTTGGCCAGAGTACTTTTCGTCCTCAGTCAAGGGGTTTCTTGTGAATCTAACTTGCATTGGTTCAGGAGTTTTGACAGTAGCCTTAAATGCAGGCTTGCAAAAGATCTTGCCCTGCAGCTGTTTGTAATGCTCCATTCTTCATTTTTGGAATTTGACTTTCTATTTGCATGGTGAGTTGGTTGAAATCTTGTAAGGACGTTGGACTAGGTGATTCTAGTAAGTTTGTCCTTTAACTCATCTTTCAACCCTTTATGGAATAGAGTGAAAAGGGTATAATTCAGTCAAGTCAACGTCCCTGGCTAGAGCCTTAAATTTGGAAATATAAGTGTGGAGATTCAATGAGCCTTGATTGATTTCTAAAATACCCTCCTGAGCTGATTATTTCTGATCTTGTCTATCGAACATCTTCTTCAACTTGGCGAGCAAGGCTGGGAAATAACTGAGGAGATGACTAGCTTCAGAAACTAACGGTGTAACCCATGCTAGGGCATACCTGACATTATTGCTTACTATAAACCCCACTTTTGATGTACCAATGGCATATATCTGGGTTTAAAAGTAAAGTGAATTTGGCATGTATCCAAAAAAACTTTTAAATTTCAAGCGTTTCTATTGATTTTTTTTGTTCTGCCAATCCAGCCAAGAGAGGATACAAAGCTTGTTGTAAGACTGCTTTAGATTGGCGTGAGGCAGTGTTTTCCCTAGTCAAACTCTGAATTTGGAGGGTATTATTGTTAACTGAGGTTAGTGGGTTCTGAACTTGGTCCATCTTCAAAGTTCGGTGGCGTCACAGCGTGCTGAAAGTAGGTCTTCTTGGCAATGGTTGAAGGACCTTCTTTGTCCACAGATAAGGCATTTTATCTCCAGCAACAACGCCAGACTGCAGGATTAAATTTGCTAGTCTGAAATTACTACTGAATTAGTCCGTAGCAGGAAAAAAAATGGAGTCCATAAAAAACCTTCCTACCAGCCAAGCCAATCAACCAGACGACAAGCAGGGCCTTGGAAAAGCAGGAACACAAGATAGTCGAAGAATTCCAAATGAGTTCAACAAGCAAGCAAACAGGCAACAAGCATGATTGTGACACGAGCTGCACTCAAGCCCAATCCATGGAATAATATTAGAGCACCGTCTGTCCAGGAAGTCCTTAACCTCTATTTAGGTTTGAAAATCCATTCTATTCGGCAAAAAGGAAAATATGTGCCCATCATAAATAAAATTATCCTAAGTTCTCTTCAAGTAATGTTTTCAAAAATATTAGTATAACCTTAAACCTACAACATTAGAGAGGCACGGTAGACCTAATAAACTACATTTCTTATGCATGCAGTGCTACAGAGACGCTACATGCATGGAAAACCAACTTGCATGTGGATCCACTGTGCAAGCATCAGCAGAGATGGCGATCTGCGCAAACAGGAAGGAGTGAAAAGAGTCAGTGATGAAAAAATAACAGCAGAGTGCCTAGAAGGGAGACCGATGACGCAGCAGATATTCATCCCCTTCACCACCACTTCTATGATGGCAGCCAGAGAGGGAATAAGATAAGGGAGAATTCCTTACTAAAAAAAAAACAATTTTTTAAACCGGTGCCTTACAATTTGCATGCAACTTCCTGATCATAGTTCATAACTCACTGCTAAATTACAAGGTTTGTAACTTATTAATATGCAAGTAGCACAAGGACCTCTGCAAAAAAAGTAGAAACCCACTGAGCTATCTACATAAAATACAAACCAGTGACCTGCATGTTAAACATTGTGAACTGCAGCAGGCACATTGACTTTCTGTGCGATATTGTGATGAGTCTGACCTGTGATTAGACTCCGAACAGATTTCTCCAGTAAGTGCATTAACTATCAGTTATCTTAATGTACCACTGGAAATTTCTGGATACACTAAGATGTCAAAAGGAGGTGCCTTAACCCTGTAAGATATTTTAAAACAAGGCCTGCTTTTGACCAATTTAAATAATCCAGAACAGATTTACTATCACGTGTTGACGGCTAGCCCCTGTTTTTCATGACTTACCCCCTGTCTCTCATAACTGGGAAGATGTAAATGCTTCTTTTAGCAGAGCCGAGTTGGGCTGAGGCTTGACGAACACAAAATACCAGAGCAAGAAAGGACGGAGTAGCACTAACCAATATGGTATTTTGATTGGTTAGAAATGTGTACGGTGAGGTGTGGTTATGGACGGTGTCCTAATAGCATCATGATCCATCAGTAGGAGGATAATTTACAGATCTACCTAACATTCTCATCTGGAAGGTATATCAGCTACCTGAAGGACTGCTTGCCATCAGTTCGACTGGGGATCGATTGCCTACTTCCAGTCCAACAATTTGAAGACTGAGTTTGACTTACTACTAATGTCAACAAGCAAAAGCCACAAAACGGTCAGTTGCTGTCAGTGATAGTGTTCTGTCACAATGTAGCAGGTCAACCACTCCAAGAGACTGTAAAAACCCATTTAGAAGACGTTTATTTATGTTTACAGCCCTCTTTGCTGCCATGTGTGCTGTTGAAATATGCAGGTTAGCAACATGGAAAAATAGGCACACATTTACGCAGTACAAAGAAATGCGGTAGTAGGACACGCAGTTCTGCATCATCTATTCCAGTAAGGTAAGCTTCTTTAGTCATCATTGCCCTCCTTCTGCGGGATAATATTTAATGAACATTTACTGCTTGCTATTCTGTTTCAGGAATCTATGAAATAACTAACATATGAAATATTCAATACTGAAAAATAGTTACATGCCTGTAACTGTAATTCTCCAGTATTGGTATCTTTCCTACGTTCACATGTGACCCACCCTTCTCGCCGATTCAGGTTCACTTTGTGTCCAAAGAATACTTCAACGCTTGTGCTGCCAAATCTGAACTGTGGTGACCTGGCTGATGAGAGGTGAATGCTTAGCTTTGCTCTAACTGGCTTCGTTTCAGCCCTTTTATAAGAATGTGAACAGGCTACTGTTGTGACTATGTTAAAGCTATTCTGTAAATGTTTAACATTGTACTGCTCACTAAGAGTCTTGAAGAACTCAAAGCTCGCTGATGGGAAGGATTCAAGCATGTGAATCTATGAAAGATATCAGTACTGGAGAAGGTCAGCTACAGGTAACTTTTTTCTTCTTATATAACAATGTGGATAATGGACACACTGCAAAGAGTCCCCCCCATGCTATATCTTTAAGGTCAAAGCCATTGTAATTCTCCTTCCTGTTATACCCTGCCTTCAGTTCTCTTCTTCCTATTGATAATCTGCTATCGTTACCTTTGTTGATGTTCCTGTATTGTACAGCACTCATTTCTAGTATTGCTCTTTAACTGCTGTTTATGTGTTGTATCCTTATGCTTCAATCTGTATATTAATATGTGTATGATTATGATTGTATTTGCTAGTGTAAACATGTATTTTGTGCTTAGTGTGTTTGTCTGAGTAGTGTATGTAAATATGTGTCTACACTCCTGCAAAATTCTACCCAAGTCAAATCAGGTCCATTCCTCTCTAGAGTAGACATCATGTGGTACTTCCCAAGCTTGTAGCTTGTCCCATACATACACTATTCCACACCTACAGGGCTCCCACTTGCCATCACCTTAGGTTCACGTAATATTAGTTACAACATGCCATGTTCACTGATCATATTCAGAGCCACCTCAAGTTTAGAGGAGCCTGGTTAAGTTCAGAGTATGTCTCCTACGTTTTTCAGATGCATTATTGGATGCAAGAAAATTGGCTGTGCTGAAATGGAAAGAAAACTGACATCCTTCTCATAGGCCCTGGCCATCAGTCTCCTTTGTTTGGCTACCCTTTCATGTGTAGGGCTCTTGTCTGTGAAACTCTCTAGCATTGCATCTATGACTGAAATGTACTACCTCAGATTCAGAATTTCTGTAAAGACCCATCTCTTGACCCTTACATTAAGTAAGTGTAACTTTACTGATACTGATCCTTCCCATCATTCTGTCGAGTGGCCTGCTACTGCCATCTTATGCACCTTTGAATTCTAGCTCTCCCTCAAGGCTTTGTCACCGAGCGTTCCATTGGGTCTCCTGATTAAAAATGATACCTCACTTGTGTGGGTGCCCAAAGCAGAGTCAGCCTAAAAACGTATAACAATAAACTGCGTTTATGAACACGCTTTGGTGCCCCCTCAATCTCTACACGTTTTTGGCCCTTCCCTGTCGCAGGCACTTGGCCCACCCACACAAGTGATGTACCATTTTTATCAGGAGACCGAGAGGAACGCTGGGTGGTAGGAAATTTGTGCTGGCGCAGTGACCCCACATAGAAATGTGAGGAAAATGTGTTTTCTTTAGCTAAATTTGAGATTTGCAGGGGATTCTGGGTAAGAAAACATTAGAGGATCTATGCAAACCACACTTCCCTGGGCTCCCCTCGGTGTCTAGTTTTCAGATATACCTGCGTGTGGTAGGTTTCCTATTAGACCTGGCAACCTTGGCATGGTTTCCCCAATCTTTTTCTCTCTGCTTCCTGTATTTTGACTGTGTGCTGGACTTCATTTTTGCTGCTTTTTGGTACTCCTGGCACTTTACCACTGCTTACCAGTGCTAAAGTGCAAGTGCTTCCTGTATACATTGTGATTATGATTGGTTATTTCTGATTGACATATTTGATTTACTAGTAAGTCCCTAGAAAAGTGCACTAGAGGTGCCCAGGGCCTGTAAATCAAATGCTACTGGTGGGCCTGCAGCACTGATTGCGCCACCCACATGAGTAGCCCTGTAAACATGTCTGAGATCTGTCACTGCAGTGTCTGTGTGTGCAGTCTTGCACTGCCAAGTCAACCTCGCAAGTGAACCCATTTGCCTTGCCCAAACCTTCCCTTGTACTACTTGTAAGTCACCCCTAAGGTAGGTCATAGATAGCCCCCTGGGCAGGGTGCAGCGTATTTAAAAGGTAGGACATGTACTGGTGTTTTACATGTCCTGATGTTGAAATACTGCTAAATTCGATTTACACTATAGCAAAGCCTATCCCTCCCATAGGTTAACATTGGGATTGCCTTTAAATCTCTTTTAAGTGCAGTTTCCCATTGGGAGAAGCTAGAGATATGGAGTGTGGGGTCTCTGAACTCACAATTTAGGAATACATCTTTTGGTAGAGTTGTTCTTTCGGCTGTCTGTTTGAAAATGCCACTTTTAGAAAGTAGCCATTTTCTTGCTTAACCATTGTGTGCCTCTGCCTGCCTGTGGAATCCACATCTGGGTCAGACTGACAGTTGAGCTGCTTGTGAATTACCTCTAGACATTGACACAAAGGGAGCTGCAGTGTGTCCTGCATATCCTGATCAGTCTTCCTGGGCTAGAGTGGCGAGGGAGAAGCTGAAACCTGCACCTGAGAGGGCTGTGCCTGTCCTCACACAATGCAGTCTCACACACCCTGGAGTGTGTCTGGGGCCAGGCATGGGCAAGGCAGGATCTTGTGAACAACAGAGGCTTTCCTTTGAAGTTTGCCTACCTCAAAGACAAAAATGAGTGTAAGTAATGGACCCAAAACCCCATATTTTTAGAACACTTCTAGATCAAGAGGAACCTCTGCCAAGGAGAAGAACTGGAGGGGTAATACTGCCCCTTTGCTGTGTGTGCCTTGCTGGGTTGGTCTGCAGTTGCTGCATCTGCCTTAGGGAGGACAAAGACCGTACTTTGCTGTGTATCCTGCTTGTGAAGTTTGTCCAAGGGCTTGGACTGAGCTTGCCTCCTGTTAAGAAGTCTCAGGGGCATCAGAGACTTCATCTGCCAGCACCTGGGCTCTCTTGCTGAGACCCCCTGACTTGCCAAGTCGTGCCACATCCAGTCCCTGGGCCCCAGGAAGAAGAAGCTGGCAGAACCAGATATAAAATTGACGCATCAGAGCCGAGTGGCAGAAAAATCAATGCAGCTCATGCACCACAGCTGAAAAAATCGATGCAGCGCTGGTGAAATCGATGCATCGCCAGCTCAGTATGGATTCATCGCTGCTGTGCACCTCGATTTTCCATGCATCATCCTGGGCATCAAAATCTTCAACAGCACCGTATGGACCAAGGCTGCTGGTCTGGAAACTGACGCATCTCTTGCACGGCAGAAAAAGAATCGATGCACTGCTCCACTTGCGAGTGAGGAATCGACGCATTGCTTGCTTTTCTGATGCACACTCGCCTGTGCGCCATTATTTTTCACACATACCAGGTACTTTGTGCTAAACAACTCATCCATTGATTTCTATGGATTAAGACTTTATTAATTTCAAAATTCATCTTTGCTTGTCTATGTTAGATTTTTGTCATTTTGGTCTTGTTTGGTTTAGATAAATATTGGCTATTTTGTTAAACTGTGTGGAGTCCTTTAGTTGTGTTTTCACTGTGTTACTGTGAGTGTCTGTGCAAATACTTTACACATTGCCTCTGAGATAAGCCTGTCTGCTTGTGCCAAGCTACCAAGATGGTGAGCAGGGGTTATCTGAGCTGTGTATCTCCCTTCGCCTGACTAGAGCGAGGGTCCCTGCTCGGACAGGGTGTAAACTAACTGCCAACTAGAGACCCCATTTCTAACATTTCCCTTGACGGCTGCCGAGCCCTGGCCCAAAATGCAGACTACCCCCTTTCAAAACCAGGTTGTTTTGTGATATATCATTTTGATGCCACCACAATACATTTTGGGCCGTTTCCTGTCATGGGCACAAGGCCTACCCACACAAGTGAGGTAACATTTTTATCAGTAGATGGGGGAATGACGGGTTGGGGTAAGTTTGTGGCTCCCCATAGATTCCAGAAATTTCCATCACAGAAATGTGAGGAAAATGTGTTTTTGTAGACAAATTTTAAGGTTTGCAAGGGATTCTGGGTAACAGAACCTAGTGAGAGCCACACAAGTCACTCCTTCCTGCATTTCCCTGGGTGTTTAGTTTTCCAAAATGTACATGTTTGCGAGGTTTCCCTAGGTGGCGGCTGAGCTAGAACCCAAAATCCACAGCTAGGTACATTGCAAAAAAGGGTCAGTGTTCAGTGGAAAAATGTAATGTGCCCACAAGATGTTTTGGGCCGTTTTCTGTTGCGGACACTAGGCCTACACATGCAAGTGAAGTACCATTTTTATCAGGAGATTTGGGGGAATGCTGGGAATAAGGAATTTTGTGGCATCCCTCAGATTCCAGAACTTTCCATCACAGGAATGTGAGAAAAATGTGTTTTTTGTAGACAAATTTTAAGGTTTGCAAGGGATTCTGAGTAACAGAACCTGGTGAGAGACACACAAGTCACCCCATCCTGCATTTCCTTGGGTATCTAGTTTTCAAAAATGTACAGGTTTGCTAGGTTTCTCTAGGTGCCGGCTGAGCTAGGGCCCAAAATCCACAGCTAGGCACATTGCAAAAAAGAGTCTGTTTTCAGTGGAAAAATGTGATGTGCCCATGTTGAGTTTTGGGCCATGTCCTGTCACGGTCACTGGGCTTACAAATGAGGTACCATTTTTATCGGGAGAGTTGGGGGAATGATGGATGGAAGGACGTTTGTGGCTCCCCTCAGATTCCAGAACTTTCCATCACAGAAATGTGAGGAAAATGTGTCTTTTTAGACGCATTTTGACGTTTGTAAGGGATTCTGGGAAACAGAACATGGTGAGAGCCACACAAGTCACCTCGTCTTGGATTTACCTGGGTGTCCAGTTTCACAAATGTACAGGTTTGCTAGGTTTCCCTAAGTGCTGGCTGAGCTAGGGCCCAAAATCCACAGCTAAGCACTTTGCAAAAAAAGAGTTTGTTTTCAATGGAAAAATGTGATATGCAGACGTTGGGTTTTGGGCTGTTTACTGACGCGGGCACTATGCCTACCCACACAAATGAGGTACTATTTTTATCTGGAGACTTGGGGGAATGATGGGTAGAAGGAAGTTTGTGGCTCTCCTCAGATTCCAGAACTTTCCATCACAGAAATGTAGGGGAAATGTGTTTGTTTAGAAACGTTTTGAGATTTGCAAGGGATTCTGGTTAACAGAACCTGGTGAGAACCACACAAGTCACCCCATCCTGGATTCCCCTGGGTGTCTAGTTTTCAAAAATGTACAGGTTTGCTAGGTTCCTTAGGTGCTGGCTGAGCTAGGACCTAAAATCCACTGCTAGTCACATTGTAAATTAAAGCACAGTTTTCAATGGAAAAATGTGTTGTGTCCATGTTGCGTTTTGGGACATTTTCTGTCGAGGGCACAGGGCCTACGCACACAAATGAGGTACCATTTTTATCAGGAGACTTACAGGAACACAGAATAGTAGAACAAATGTTATTACCGATTCTCTTTCTCTGCATTTGCACTTTCCAAATGTAAGACAGTGTGTAAAAAAAGTCATTTAAAAAAAATGCTAGTATGCAGAGATATGCAAATAACCACTGCTTCTAAACTCCATGTCTTGTGCCTATTTCTGAAATACATAGATTTCCTTGATACCTATTTTTCATTCTTTATATTTTACCAAATGAATTGCTGCATACCTGGTACACAATGAAAAACCATTGCAAGGTGCAGCTCTCTTATTGGCTCTAGGTACCTTGGGTTCTTGGTGAACCTACAAGCCCTATATATCCCAGCAACCAGAAAGGTCCAGCGAACGTAATGGTGTATTGCTTTTAAAAATCTGCCATAGTTAGAAGAAGTTACAGATGAAAACATCGCCACAAATGGCTGTTATTTTTAACTTAATTTCAATATTTTTTCTTTCAAACTGTTACTTTCCACAGGAAAACAGTAAAGGATTTACACAAATAACCCCATGCTGAATTCAGAATTTTGTCTAGGTTTCAGAAATGCAGTGCTTTTTGGGATCCACCACTGGTTTTACACCCATTTCTACCACTAACTGGAAGGAGGCTGAAAGCACAAAACAGAGAAAAAATGGGCTATGTCCCAGTAAAACGCCAGACTGAAGTCTGCCTGTTCCTGAAAGCTGGGAAGATGGTGATTTGATGCCATTTGCAGGGAAAGGACGCTTTCCTCTGCAGCACTTTTTTCCTTTATTCCCCCAAAACTAAAATGTTATTGTATTTTAGCTCATTTCTCGTTCCGTTCCAAGGAAATACCCAAACCTTGGACACCCTTGGAATCTCTGAGATGTTAGGAAAAAAAGGACCCAAATCTGGCATTGGTACCTTATGTGGACAAAATGTTATGGAGGCCTAGGTGTGAACTATCCCAAATAGCCCAAAAAACAGGCTTAGCACTGGGAGGGGAGTTAGCAGGGAAAAGGGTTAATCTCCTCATACCTATAAACAATGCATGTGATTCAGAGTAATGTAACTAGTGCTCAAATTTGCCCTACATTTCAAAAACAGCATAAAAATGCACTAATAGGTCAAAACAAACCCTTAACACAAGGGGAGACAAATAAATATCCATTTACTGGCTGATTTGTACAAAGTGAAACCAGAAAAACTAGATTAATCTGGCTCACCCTTAAATTGGGAGGTTTTAGGCAAACATTTTATTTAACTAAAACTATTTATTTCTTTAATGTCGCATATTAGAGCACTTTGAAATATGTGATCTCATAATACCAGTAGTGCCCTGTTAAGTACGTTCTGTTAATAACCAGGGCACCTACAGCCACGAGTTGGCGCCGCGGGTTTCATTTTAAGCTCAGTTCCTCGGAAGCGAGGACAGATAGTGCGACTTCAAATAAAACATTTCTGTTTCTTGGCACGTGTTCTCTTTTTTGGGGGCGGTATGGCGGCACGTGTTTGAGACTGCGGGGGTCTAGGACTCGCAGGGGCGGACACGTGCAGTCGGCGCGCGCTCGCTTCGCCCTGGCGCGCGCCGCTCCTCACATCACATGGTCTGGACATGTGAGACGCTGTTCATTCACTGGAAAACAAGTGCAGGGGGAGGCAGACTGCGGCATGGCATATGCGCAGGCGGGACACGTGTGCAGGTAGCACACAGATTGGGGTGCAGGCCGCGAACAGAATTGTGTGCAGGGGTCACCGGCCGTGCTATTTTCTGAAGGGGGTGGCGGACCGCGCTGAAAGCAGGGCACATGGCTTCTGCAATCAAGGTACATCATGTTCCCAAGGAAATTCTATCATTAAATTTTGGTTTAACAGCCTAAAACTATGGAATGCGTAGTCCCTTTTCACTTAAGTTCCAATTGAACACACACTTGAAAACAATCATTTTGTAGAAGAGAGGTGACGCGCACTGGTGTGCTAGTCATTTGGTAACACTCGTACAGTCTGTGGTGTGCACGGACGATTCCTATACACTACCCCTCTCTTTTTACTACCAGACTTCCTGTGTATTTTATCCGCACTGCTCTGTTTTCGTATGCAGACGCCTGTGCTGATGGACAGACATGTACATTGGCGCTTGTACACGAACTTCCTTCTGTATGTGGGTCACGCGGCCTTTTCTGCACAGCCTCGCACAGGGGTCGCGTTCAGTGTTATTATTCAGCCCCCCCCCACCCCTTCTACATAATGCATGCCGTTACTGTACACCTTGCCTCCTTTACATACACAGACAGGCTTCCTGAGTTCCTCTAGACTATCTGACCCATGTGCACTGGCCTTTTTCCTGTACGTGTCATCCATCTTTACTGCGCACGTACAGCTTCATTGCCTCATGCGCACCGTCTTCCGTACACTGCTTGTCTCCACCGACTGCCGGCTCCGATATGTACACAAGCTTCACCCTCACTGTGCACACTGCCGGTCACCAGTACGACGCCTAGCTCACACACCCTGCCGCTTTCCTGTGACTTGTGCACTCAGTCTCTCGGACTCTAGTAGTCTCGTCTCTTCTGTTGTACACTGCCTGTCTCCCGTATACTCCCTATTTATACCGTCTTCAGTACACTATGTGCCTCCTACACCTTGTCCACAGTACACCGCCTGTCTCATGTAAACTGCCTATTTGTACTCTGTCTTCAGTACACCCCATGCCTCCCAGACCCTATCAGTACACCGCCTATCTCCTGTACACTGCCTACTTATACCCTGTCTTCGGTACACCCCCTGCATCCTCTAGGCCCTCTCTCCAGTACACCACCTGCCTCTTGCACACTGCCTATTTGTACCGTCTTCAGTGCACCCCGTGCCTCCCAGATCCTGTCTTAAGCACTTCGCATGTTTTTGTACACTGATTGTCAACCGAACAGTCCATTATAAACTGACAGTGTCAGAAAACCTCTATTGTGAAAGGCGCATGTACATTAGCAGTCTCCCGTACACAGGCGGCCTCTTATACGCTGGCATTCCACTGTATACAGGCAGTTTCACTCCGCCAGGTTTCCATCCCCGTCTGTCTCCTGGACTGCCTGTCGTTTATTGTGGTAATGTTCCTGTTCTGTTATTCGTCTATCCCAAGAGAACCTCTCGTCCTCCTATAAATAGCATTTCCTGTTCCTGAACTGCTGGTGCTACCGTGCAATGGGTGGTGTAGGGCGCAGGAAGCCTCGAAGCGCTTTGCTGGCACCTAGCGGACAAAGAGGTCTACGTCCGACTCTGATAACAAACCTACCTCCACTCATTCTCACCAGGTCCCTCCCAGCTGAGCTTCTTGAAGCCTTTAGTACGGATACTACCCAAAAGTGTTAGCACAGCTTTATCATAGAAGTAGAACTTTACAAATACGGAGTAACAATGTAACCAGGTGCAAGGATAAGTAAAGTAAAATATATCGAAGTAGAAGGGTAAGGCTTAAGGCAAGACCCAGTATAAAATCTAAGTACGAGAGAGGTCATTAATTCGAAGGGATATTAACTGAAATGTCTTTTAAATAGAAGGACTTTCAGTTCATATTTAGATGTTGAGGTAGTGGTGCATCAGCGCAGAGGTAAACCGTTTTAGAGCATGGTGGCACTTCCTGAAAAGCCATACATCATTCCTTTCAAATGTTAGGGGTTTCTAGAAGCAATGCTTCAGCATTCCATGACGGTCTACTCCCAGCACATTTCTTTAGCTTGGCAGTCAGGTACAGTGGAGGGGTGAAAGTTCTTGTGAGTTGATGCATGCCCGTAGATTTGGCTTCAGTGGGCATTAGGAGAACTAGTGAGTTATAGCCGCTGGCCCCGAGATGAATTGTACCTAGAACTGCCTTTAGAGAAGTGAGATGCATTTTGGGAAGACAGATCAGGAGAGAACAGCAGCAGGTGGTCCCTGATAGCACCAGCAATTGTTTCAGAGTTTAGATCTTAATGTGGAATAAAGCAACAAATTCTGCAGATCAGACATTTTAAAGCACGCGTTGACGATGGTAGGTTTGCAGCTGAGGATGCCGCCTGAGTCCATCCATCTAGGATTGAACTGCTGTGAATGGGATGAGGAAATGAGGAGAACGTCTGTTCTAGTTGTATTAAGCTTTAAATGATGGCCACAGATCCATTCATGACAGCATTGAGAGGATTAGCTAGGTGGGAAATGTCATTTGGAGAGGAGACCTTTTCGAGAGAGTTGTGTCATAATGATAAAGGATACCCAAGTTTTGTATGACTCCAAGGGGTTCGACGTATAAGTTAAATTGTGTATGGGTGAGCGACAGTTTTGTATCATTTAGTAATCGCGACAGAAGCTCACAAAGCTTATTAGATGTAATTAAAATACGATGCAGTTATTTTGCTGATGAGTCCAGGTTTTGGACTTGCTGAACCTTCTGCTTATGGCCTTTTCATTACTGCCTTAAGGTCCTCCTCTATGCTCTTTGAAATTAATTCTTCAAACTATAACACTATTCAACTCAAGATTACGCGCTCATATTGCCTTATTTGTGAGTGCAAACTGCTTTTCAAATACAGCAAAGTCAGTTTCGCAGTCATAAACCTCCGGGATGGGTATGTCACGGTTCAACAAATAAACGTACAACCCTCCATTTCCAACCCTTTCTCATAATGGAAAATGGAGTAAATCACTTTCCAAGCTGTGAGGGGAAGGAAACTTCCATTAAATATGGCGGGGGTGTATGGAGCAGATCACACTCTTGTATTACTATATTATACACTTAATAAAGGCGATGTGTTTCCTCTTTTCCGTACCTATTAAGCAACCAGTGGTTAATAGGGGGAAAGGTACTCACTCTCCTGGTTTCCCAAAGCTAAATGGACCTGAGTGCTTCATCATGTGAATACTTTTGTGTCTTAATGTCAATTAGAACCAAGGCAGAATATGACCATATAATTCACATTAAATTAACTAATTTACTTACTATAGTGCCTTCTCAATAGGCAGAGATATTAACACATATACCAAATAACAAATAGATGGGATGGTAATGTCCCCTGCATACTATAGGGGTGTCTTCCCCTGCTGTGTGTGCCGAACTGCATGTAAATTTGGTGTCCCCCCATTTTTATTTCAGCTCGGGCGTCACAGTAATTAAGCAGATGCTCAAGGGCCTTGGTCTGTCCCGGAATATGAGCGGTGCTGGACCCATCCTCTGACATGGAGAGGTGACCCAAGTGTGTCCATAGTATTGACAGTGGCCTACTGTCTCTCTCAGGAGTAAAGAGGGGTGATGGCAGCATACCATTGTTACAAGATTTAATAGTGTGTCCAGATCCTGTTATCTTGGTCGTTCAGGTTGAGGCCTACTAGCCCACCTGTGTAAAGTTACACTTGTGTGCATGCTCAGCCGTTGTGCTGAAATCTAGAGTGTATTAAGCATGTTTATGTGTGTAGCTAGTGTAATGTATGCATGGTGTGAGTGAGCCAGAGTGATGTTTGCCAATGAGGTTAATTTCGGGTTCTCCTGGACTGGCCTAGCACAAGATGGTGGGTGTAGACTGTGATTCCAGACGTGGAATTGTATTGCATGTATTCTTGAAGCTGGAGGGAGATGACCCAGGCACTGAAGGGAGAAATTGAGACAGGGCTGCCTCTATGAGCCTTTTGGGTAAGAAGGAGCTGCTCATTAGTCTTCCTGATATTTTGTGAATGTAAGGGATATGGGGTGGAATGGCAGACCTGCTATTTTGTATTTCAACTGATTACTGATTTACCTGATTACTCCTTCACTTGGGTTGATGGCAGTCAAGTGCAGAAACCTAATACCTATTCTGATGGATACAACTACCTGTGGTTTCCTCACCTTAAGAGTTCTCCCAGTGCGGCAGCATTCGACGGAAAATTTTCTTCCCAGCTCTCCATGTCAACGAGGACGTCACAGTTGCACGGCTCCGCATGCGACTCCGTCTGACGGCACGGTGGCAATAAGAGGTCCTCGCTAACGGTTTTCTCTTAGCTCTCCAGAAGTTACAGTTACGAAGGTGTCTTATTGTACTCTGTTACAATGTCTCCTCCTAAATGTCAAGGTTTAAACCTTGTATGAAGTGCGGGGTCGTATGTCTGTCACGGACCCTCATGACGACTGCTTATGGTGTCTCATTTCGGACCGCGATGTGGGGGAGTGTGTGTCCTGCCAAAGGGTGAATCCGAAGGCGCTCAAGGAAAGAGAGGCAAAACTCTTTTTAGCTAAGGCAAAGAAGGAACACAGAAGACATCGGAGGTCTAAGACTAGAGACTCGTAGGAAAGTACCATCTTGCCTGGCATGTTACCCCCATTTTTCACTGTATATATGTTGTTTTAGTTGTATGTGTCACTGGGACTCTGCTAGTCAGGGCCCCAGTGCTCATAAGTGTGCCTGAATGTGTTACCTGTGTTATGACTAACTGTCTCACTGAGGCTCTGCTATCCAGAACCTCAGTGGTTATGCTCTCTCATTTCTTTCAAATTGTCACTAACAGGCTAGTGACCAATTTTACCAATTTACATTGGCTTACTGGAACACCCTTATAATTCCCTAGTATATGGTACTGAGGTACCCAGGGTATTGGGGTTCCGGGAGATCCCTATGGGCTGCAGCATTTCTTTTGCCACCCATAGGGAGCTCTGACAATTCTTACACAGGCCTGCCACTGCAGCCTGAGTGAAATAACGTCCACGTTATTTCACAGCCATTTTACACTGCACTTAAGTACCTTATAAGTCACCTATATGTCTAACCTTTACCTGGTAAAGGTTGGGTGCTAAGTTACTTAGGGGGTTATTCTAACTTTGGAGGAGTGTTAATCCGTCCCAGAAGTGACGGTAAAGTGACGGATATACCACCAGCCGTATTACGAGTTCCATAGGATATAATGGACTCGTAATACGGCTGGTGGTAAATCCATCACTTTTCCGTCACTTTTGGGGCGGATTAACACCTCCTCCAAAGTTAGAATAACCCCCTTAGTGTGTGGGCACCCTGGCACTAGCCAAGGTGCCCCCACATTGTTCAGGGCCAATTCCCCGGACTTTGTGAGTGCGGGGACACCATTACATGCGTGCACTACATATAGGTCACTACCTATGTGTAGCTTCACAATGGTAACTCCGAATATGGCCATGTAACATGTCTAAGATCATGGAATTGCCCCCTCTATGCCATCCTGGCATTGTTGGTGCAATCCCATGATCCCACGGGTCTCTAGCACAGACCCTGGCACTGCCAAACTGCCTTTCCCGGGGTTTCACTGCAGCTGCTGCTGCTGCCAACCCCTCAGACAGGCTTCTGCCCTCCTGGGGTCCAGCCAGGCCTGGCCCAGGATGGCAGAACAAAGGACTTCCTCTGAGAGAGGGTGTTACACCCTCTCCCTTTGGAAAATGGTGTGAAGGTAGGGGAGGAGTAGCCTCCCCCAGCCTCTGGAAATGTTTTCATGGGCACACATGGTGCCCATTTCTGCATAAGCCAGTCTACACCGGTTCAGGGACCCCTCAGCCCTGCTCTGGCGCGAAACTGGACAAAGGGAAGGGGAGTGACCACTCCCCTGACCTGCACCTCCCCTGGGAGGTGCCCAGAGCTCCTCCAGTGTGCTCCAGACCTCTGCCATCTTGGAAACAGAGGTGCTGCTGGCACACTGGACTGCTCTGAGTGGCCAGGGCCAGCAGGTGACATCAGAGACTCCTTCTGATAGGCTAGCAACACCTGAAGGAGCCTATCTTCTCTCCTAAGTAGCCAAACCCTCTTTTCTGGCTATTTAGGGTCTCTGCTTTGGGGATTTCCTTAGATAACGAATGCAAGAGCTCATCCGAGTTCCTCTGCATCTCTCTCTTCACCTTCTGCCAAGGAATCGACTGCTGACCGCGCTGGAAGCCTGCAAAACTGCAACAAAGTAGCGAAGACGACTACTGCAACTCTGTAACACTGATCCTGCCGCCTTCTCGACTGCTTTCCTGGTGGTGCATGCTGTGGGGGTAGTCTGCCTCCTCTCTGCACTAGAAGCTCCGAAGAAATCTCCTGTGGGTCGACGGAATCGTCCCCCTGCAACCGCAGGCACCAAAGAACTGCATCACCGGTACCCTGGGTCTCCTCTCAGCACGACGAGCGAGGTCCCTTGAATCCAGCAACTCTGTCCAAGTGACTCCCACAGTCCAGTGACTCTTCAGTCCAAGTTTGGTGGAGGTAAGTCCTTGCCTCCCCACGCCAGACTGCATTGCTGGGAACCGCGACTTTTGCAGCTACTCCGGCCTCCGTGCACTTCCGGCGGAACTCCTTTGTGCACAGTCCAGCCTGGGTCCACGGCACTCTAACCTGCATTGCACGACCTCCTAAGTTGTCCTCCAGAGACGTGGGACTCCTTTGTGCGACTTCGGGTGAGCACCGTTTCACTCCACTTCGTAGTGCCTGTTCCGGCACTTCTGCGGGTGCTGCCTGCTTCTGAGAGGGCTCCTTGTCTTGCTCGACGCCCCCTCTGTCCCCAGATGCAATTGGCGACATCCTGGTTCCTCCTGGGCCACAGCAGCATCCAAAAACGCTAACCGCACGACTTGCAGCTAGCAAGGCTTGTTGGCGGTCTTTCTTCAGGAAAACACTTCTGCACGACTCTCCACGGCGTGAGTGATCCGTCCTCCAAAGGGGAAGTTCCTAGCCCTTGTCGTTCCTGCAGAAACCTCAGCTTCTACTGTCCAGTAGCAGCTTCTTTGCACCCACAGCTGGCATTTCCTGGGCATCTGCCCATCTCCGACTTGCTTGTGACTTTTGGACTTGGTCCCCTTGTTCCACAGGTACCCTCGACTGGAAATCCATTGTTGTTGCATTGCTGGTTTGTGTCTTTCCTGCAGAATTCCCCTATCACGACTTCTATGTCCTTTGGGGAACTTTAGTGCACTTTGCACTCACTTTTCAGGGTCTTGGGTATGCTATTTTTCTAACCCTTACTATTTTCTAATAGTCTCAGCGACCCTCTACAAGGTCACATAGGTTTGGGGTCCATTCGGGGTTCGCATTCCACTTTTGGAGTATATGGTTTGTGTTGCCCCTATCCCTATGTGTCCCCATTGCATCCTATTGTAACTATACATTGTTTGCACTATTTTCTAATACTATTACTGCATATTTTGGTATTGTGTACATATATCTTGTGTATATTTGCTATCCTCATACTGAGGGTACTCACTGAGATACATTTGGCATATTGTCATAAAAATAAAGTACCTTTATTTTTAGTATATCTGTGTATTGTGTTTTCTTATGATATTGTGCATATGACACTAGTGGTACTGTATGAGCTTCACACGTCTCCTAGTTCAGCCTAAGCTGCTCTGCTAAGCTACCATTATCTATCAGCCTAAGCTGCTAGACACCCTATACACTAATAAGGGATAACTGGGCCTGGTGCAAGGTGCAAGTACCCCTAGGTACTCACTACAAGCCAGTCCAGCCTCCTACACTCGTCATCCCATAAGTCTCATAAGAAGAGACTGACACAACTCTCTGAGTCGTTCTTATAGAGGTTGATCCCGGTCTCCATCCAGACCGCGTCGTACGACGTGGGAGGTTAGTCCCACTTTAACTCCCCGGCCTCAGAGTCCTCAGGCTTCGTCAGCGCCATCGCTCAGTGAGGGGGTTGAGTCTCCAGTGGGTCCTCAGCTTTCACCTGGGGCTCAAGAGTCAGCGCCACAGGTTTCGGATCCGGCCCAGTCATCTCAGGAAGATCCAAGGTTTCCTGCTTTCCCAATTCCAGGAGCAGATCCGGCAGCATTTCTGAATGCCATGTTAACTATCTTTAATAAGGCTATGGCCGCTGCTGGTGCACCGATTGGTCCCACGGGTCCTTTGGCATTCTCTTTGGGTTCTCTCCGGCTCCATACAAGTCTGCGCCGTTCGTGCCTTTTTATCAGGCTGAGGATGCCGGCTTAGCGCCAATGA
This sequence comes from Pleurodeles waltl, assembly GCF_031143425.1. Classification (NCBI taxonomy): domain Eukaryota; kingdom Metazoa; phylum Chordata; class Amphibia; order Caudata; family Salamandridae; genus Pleurodeles; species Pleurodeles waltl. Next base: position 90,974,873 of record NC_090445.1, on the reverse strand, counting down.
CATCGCCTCTTAGGCCCCCGATGCCGATGACAACGCCTCATAGGCCTACGGCGCCGATGACATCACCGCTTGGACAGACGAGGCCAATGATAGCGCCGCATATGCCAATGGCGCCGATGTAGTAGCCGCCGGATGGATCCCGGTCTGGACGGAGTGCATCTCCTTCTTCTCCCGGTCTGCGCCCATCGACGTCGGCAAACTCCATGTCGACGCTTAGATTGGAGGTCAGGTTGAGGTCACAGAGGAGAACGTTGAGGCTCTTGGAAGAGCAAGAGTACCAGAGACAAGTGATCGAGGAAGGAGAGATCGCTGAGCCCTTGGGAGAATTTCAGGGCCTAGACTCAGCTAGTGGGCTGGACACTTCCCCTGAGTGGGATCTTTCATCTCCAGTGAAGTTTACTGAAGAGGCGACTTCCTTTCACTCTGTTATTAAGAAGGCTGCAGAATATTTGGACCTTCCATTGCCAGCTGCTGAAGTTAAAACTAACATTTTGACTGAAGTATTACATCCTTCTTCTACTTCAGCGGAGCCCTTGCTCCCATTCAATGATGCTCTTACGAAGCCTATCTTAGAGATCTGGAGAAAGCCTGTTACATCACCAGCTGTGTCCAGAACGGCTGCAAGAAGGTACAGGGTTGCTGCGGGTGATCCGGGATTTTTGTCTCAACATCCAACTTCAGAGAGCTTGGTATCCAGGCTTCTTGTTTGTCTCGCTCTGCTCCTGGCTCCTTTCCTGTTACTCAAACGGACAGGGAGTCCAAGAGGATGGAGCAGACGGCTAAGAAGACATTTTCATCCTGCAGTATGGCTCTGAAGTCGGTTAATGCTACCTGTGTGTTGGGTAGATATGTACACTCCTTGATGGACACAGTTAGAGCTGTAGTGCCTAACTTGCCGCAGGATATGCAGGGACAGTTCCATGAACACCTGTCGGATGCCCAAGCTGCGGCTAAGCAGATCATCCAGTCTGGTCTGTATACTACAGACTCAGTGGCCAGGGCAATGGGTACTTCAGTTGCCACTAGGAGACATGCGTGGCTGAGATCTTCTGGATTTTCATCGGATGTCCAGACAACTTTATTAAACCTTCCTTTCGATGGAGAAAAGTTGTTTGGGGCCAAAGCGGACTCTGCCTTGGAGCGCTTTAAAGATAGTAGAGCTACAGCGAAGTCCCACATCTACTCCTTTCGGAGGTTTAGGGGGTTTGGCCCCAGAGCCGCATTTCGTGGGAGGCCTCAATCCACGACTCAACAGTCTGCCAACCTTTCTTATAGGTCCTTTAGAGGATGGGGAGGGTTAGAACACAATGAGCCACCCAGCAGCACCCTGCCTCATCTTCTTCCTCTAGGGGAGCGCAACAAAGAAAGCAGCTATAGTTTTCCATCCATGTTAAGTCATGCTCTCCCATAGGGGGAAGGTTATTTCATTTTCTCCACGAGTGGGAGTTAGTCACATCAGACTCCTGGGTACTGAATATTGTGGGGAAAGGGTATGCCCTTCTGTTAGACCTGACAGCCATAGGGTGGTCACCCCTAACTTTTTGCCTGCCTCCCTCCACTTTCTAGATACTGTTTTTGCTGGTTTTTAGACTCTGCACGCCACTTTACCACTGCTAACCATTGCTAAAGCGCATAGGCTCTCTCCCTTTAAACATGGTAACATTGGATCTCACCCGATTGGACTGTTTAATGTACTTATAAGTCCCTAGGCGAGTGCACTATGTGTGCCCAGGACCTGTAGATTAAATGCTACCAGTGGGCCTGCAGCACTGATTGTGCCACCCACTTAAGTAGCCCCTTAACCTTGTCTCAGGCCTGCCATTGCAAGGCCTGTGTGTGCAGTTTCACTGCCAATTCGACTTGGCATTTAAAAGTACTTGCCAAGCCTAAAACTCCCCTTTTACATATAAGTCACCCCTAAGGTGTGCTCTAGGTAACCCCTAGGGCAGGGTGCTGTGTAGATAAAATGCAGGCCATGTACCTGTATAGTTTACATGTCCTGGTAGTGTAAAACTCCTAAATGTGTTTTTACACTGCTGTGAGGCCTGCTCCCTTCATAGACTAACATTGGGGCTGCCCTCATATACTGTTTGAGTGGTAGCTGTTGATCTGGAAGGAGTAGGAAGGTCATATTTACTATAGCCAGAATGGTGATATAAAATCCTGCTGACTGGTGAAGTTGGATTTAATATTACTATTGTAGAAATGCCACTTTTAGAAAGTGAGCATTTCGCTGCACTTAAATCTTTCTGTGCCTTACAATCCACGTCTGGCTGGGTTTAGTTGACAGCTCCTTGCGCATTCACTCAGACACACCCCAAACACAGGATACTCAGCCTCACTTGCATAAATCTGCATTTTGAATGGGTCTTCCTGGGCTGGGAGGGTGGAGGGCCTGCCCTCACACAAAGGACTGCCACACCCCCTACTGGGACCCTGGCAGATAGGATTGAACTGAAAGGAGACCTGGGTGCACTTCTAAGCCACTCTTTGAAGTCTCCCCTACTTCAAAGGCACATTTGGGTAAAAAACAGACACATTGCCTTCTAAGTTAAGTCTGACTGCTCAGTGCCAAGCTACCAGAGGGTGGGCACAGGATAATTTGGATAGTGTGTGACTTACCCTGACTAGAGTGAGGGTCCTTGCTTGGACAGGGGGTAACCTGACTGCCAACCAAAGACCCCATTTCTAACAGTCTCTTACACACACACACACACACACACACACACACACACACACACACACACACAGGCAATAAAGAGATGCCAAGTGGTTTTCAGTATATTTATTTAAAAGACTGCAATCTATTAGGATAATGAGGCATAACAAAATTAGGATTGTGACTGTTAGTGAGAAAAAGATGAATAATCCCAACATATTGCAATGAACATTTCTTTAGAATTCCAACCGAACGCCTATCTTCTAGCTAGAGCTCAGTGGTGATAGCCCAATCTGTTCCTTTTCCGTTCATGAGAGGAGCACCCAACCCCATTACCTTAGAATGAAGGTCTGCCCTTCTCTCTCAACAGGCTTGCAGAGACAAGGTTGAGGTCTTGCAGGGGAATGGCATGCAGCATAGACGGAAATTCTGGTCCGAAGGACCCCTCTCAGCTACATGGTGTTTTGGAGAAAAGCATGTTTTTGTTCTGAGAAATAGGTCTGACGTGGGTATGTGCCTAAGTGTTAGACCGTGTGCATGCTCTTGTGGCGGCAAAACCAAACATTACCTTGTGTTGGTATCGTACTGTTCCTTGTCAACCTTGGGTCAGAAACATGATGAGAAATGTGCATAGTAATAATAACCACACTCTTGCAAAATAGCAGCTAATTAGGAAGAAGAAAACATCCCCACTGAAAAGCAGGCTATTCTAAAATGACTAAATGAGAAGCGAGCATATTATCTGGGTAAAAGGGCACAGGCTGCAGGCCTAAGCTAAGCTAAAATTTATGTGCCTGAGCAAGGTACTAAAATGAACCCAAAACACCTTCCCCATTGCTGGAACAAGGCTTCCAGTCCAAAAGAGCTCTAACCCAAAACACTAAAAGCATTGTAAAATATCAATAAAAAGAGACGAAATGTCGAAGTGGACAAGCCAGGCAGGCCAACAGACAAACCGAAGTTAAAAAGACTATTTGGAAACACTTTTGGGATTTTGAAAAAATACTAATTTTCGAAAGTCAACAATAATTGTGACCCTGCAGAAAACTTGTCAGTGTCAGCAATGAAGATGCAAGTCAGGAAAGACTCCGCTTCAGCAGATAAGTTGACCAGCGCATTGGTTGAAGGATCCACAGAGCAATAGTGTGCAGAAGCTTCAGCCCCAGACAAGAAGGCAGCATCCCTCATTGCATCTGATGTTCATGGAGCCAGCAAATCCACAAGTGGTGGCTCATAAGATGCATCTCGTATCAACCGCAATCTCAGTGGGCATATCCGTAAATGAACCCTCATCAAGAACATTAACAGATCCATGTCCAAAGAAGGCACAGGTTGTACTGCAAGACCCACTTTCAGTGCACACTTGACGAAGCACCATAAACAATGGAAAATGGATTGCACACAAGTTAGAACCAGTCGGAATGTCAGTGACCAATTCAGCTCCAGTTCCTGCAACAAGGAAGGCTCCAAAGTACCAGGCTGGTAGGTGAAGTCTTTGCTGTCCCTGAGACACAGTCCAAGCCCTTGGAGAAACTTCACAAGCATGATACACAGTAAAGTCCAGTGTTTGCCCTCTCTCAGGCAGAATCAGCAACTGCAGGCCAGCCCACCAAAGCACACTCACAGGGAAAGGGGCAGTACTACTCCTCTAGCCCTTCAGCTCTTCTCCTTGGCAGAGGTTCCTCTTGATCCAAAAGTAATCTAAAAGTATGGGGTTTTGGATCCACTACTTTATACCCCTTTCTGCCTTTGAAGTAGGCAAACTTAATAGGAAAGTCTCTGTTGTTCACAAGATCCTGTCTTGCCCAGGCCAGGTCCCAGACATACACCAGGGAGTTGGAGACTACATTGTGTGAGGACAGACACAGCCCCATCAGGTGTGCCAACTCCTCCTTCCCCAGTCTCGCCCAGGAGACTCATCAGGATATGCAGGACACTCCTTGGGTGTATTTTGAAATTGTGAGTTCAGAGACCCCAAACTCCATATCTCTTATCTGCTCCCAATGGCAAACTGAACTTAAAAGATATTTAAAGGCAGCCCCCATGTTAACCTATGGGAGAGATAGGCCTTGCAACAGTGAAAATTAAATTTGGCAGTATTTCACTGTCAGGACACTTAAAACACATCAGTACATGTCCACTTTTAACATACACTGCACCTTGCCCATATGGCTATCCGGGGCCTACCTTTGAGGTGCATTAAATGTACAACAAGGGAAGGTTTGAGCATGGCAAGTGAGTACACTTGCCAGCTCGAATTGGCAGTTTAAAACTGCACACATAGGCACTGCTGTGGCAGGTCTGAGCCATGTTTACAGGACTACTCGTGTGGGTGGCACAATCAGTGCTGCAGGCCCACTACAAGCAATTGATTTACATGCCCTGGGCACCTCTAGTGCACTTTACTAGAAACCTACTAGTAAATCAGATATACCAGTCATGGAAAAAACAATTACACATACAGTTTACACAGAGAGCACTTGCACTTTAGTACTGGTCAGCAGTGGCAAAGGGCCCAGAGTATCAATAACCAGCAAAAAGTTTGGGGATGACCTTGCAAAAAGGGCCAGGCCCAACATTCCTCTTGTCTTCCTTTGTGACATGTTTCCTTCTTTCTCTATGTCCATCTTTCCGCTTTGTCTTTTAAATGTCTGGTGTGTAAATATAAGCGCTGGTTCCCAAAAATGAGTGCTGTAGCCTCCACCTGCACAAATTAACCACTGCTTAAAACAGAATTTTGTATGGATGATGGGTGACCTCAGGTAGATTTTGAAAGCTTCAGCCTGCCATTGAAATTAAGTTTCGGATTCCAATAATGATTCAGTAAGGAACCCCAAAAGTCAAAAGGTAAAGAGCCATTGCTCTAGAGTGAACTCAACAGCAAAGAGAGGACTGCTTTTTGAATGTAAGAGAATTGTAATACATGTTATGTTGAGTTGTATAGCTCACTAACCACCTGAGAGGGTATCCATGTGCTTCGGATGACATCCAGCGATGCCAGTCATCTAGGAGAAGTACCCCACGTCATACCTGACTTGATGGGCTATGTGACAAGACCTCTGCAGTTGGAGGTGTTGTACTTGCTGGTTAATATGACCTCTCCTGAAGACTGTTATGTTTCTGCTTAAGCCAACATGTGAGTATGTTTGTGCTTATGGGCCACTCCGGCTGCCAGAGCTGTGTGACCAAAGTGGAGAAGTGTGGCACAATGGTTAGAGCGTCAGACCCTGATGCAGAGATCTGGCCAGGGACAAGGGTTTAATTCCCACCTCGGCGGGTCTTGGGCTCAATTATGTTGGACCAGATAGTTCTCGCCTCAGTGCCTAATCTAATTAATGGGTCCCACTCTGTAACCCTGGGCAATAGCTTGCTTAATCTCCACAACGGCCCTGACAGCGCTTGGATGCCTGGCTTCACCCTGGGGTTGCCCAGAAGTGGGTGCCTCACAGGGAAAAGCCAGGAGGGGTTCCACAGCGGTATGCGTACAGCGCCTTGAGACCCTAACGGGTGAGTAGTGCTCTATACAAGTGCGAAGTTTACTGTTTACGTTTACCAAAAATCCCAGTCATCCAGGTTTTATGTTCTCCCGTAACTAGGTCAGAAGAAAGACTTCTCCATCAGTAGCAGCTGCTCTATTAACCAACCCAAGGAACTGTTTAGGCTATCTTCGACCGATCCGCATTTTCTTAATCTTTCCTGAAATGATGCTCTTCAAAGATACACCCTGTTCCCAGCAGCGTCACTAAATGCCCTACTTTAGTTTAGGAGGATACTTATTATATGAATGTGGTGTTTGCTTAATATAGTGATAGGTTTATCATAGAATGTTACAGGTTTATCTTAAATAAGTGACTTTTTCCATTTTGTATTAAATAGGCGGAATTATCTTGACTGTTTTAGACTGCGTTCACTGTGTTACAAACTCAGGTTCAGGCTGCACACACTCGGATGGCTCTTTAGATCCGACTGAGGCTGACAGCACAATCAGTCCATTTAAAGTGAAGCATATTAGTACTCACAAAGATGACAGAGTATTAGATTTGCAAACTATGAAGGTTTATTAAAAGATTATTAAAATTATAAATTCAAATAATCAAAGTGGGTGCATTTCAGTAGCCAGTACATTAAAGCATTAGTCGGTATACTTCAAAGCAATTCAGATCATACATGTAAAGACAAACTGTTCTGAAGTGGTCTCAGAATAACACAAAGCAGCCCAATTTTCCATGAAGGGAAATCCTACATTGGAAACCTAGGAGGAAGTTGGGAAAATTAGGGTGGAAATCAGGATAAAGATGTCAGCATAGAAAGCCTCTGAAAGCCAGCAACTATCAATCAAGTAAAGCATTTTTTTTAGCAAGTGGAAACGGCATCTCTGAACTAACTCTGCCTTGCATTAGTTTAAATCATTCTTTTTCTACATCTTGCCACACCTACATATGATTCCCATGAATGAGACCAATCAGGTTAAAATAGATATTGATAAACATATTCTTTAGTTTTACAAGCTAGAGCACAATGAAGTCTCTAAAAGTTCAAAAGATTTGCAGATCCTAATATCAAACAACCCTTCTGCTGTACTTACCACTCCAAGTCTGCAGGGAAGGTAGAGCATGCTAACAGCATGCTTGAGATAGCCAATATGTTATCAGACCCAACTGAAATTGCTCAATGCCCGACCCTTGGCATTGTGGTCAGTCATTGTCAGGGACTCTGGCAAGGGATGGTGGCAAGGTAGACAAAGGGCCTGATTATGAGTTTGGTAGTCAGAATTGCCAAAGGGGCGGCTGCCAAAAGACCGAAATGTTGGCGGTGATACAGACCACCTTATTACGAGTCATACAGGTAGAACCGACAAAAGTCTGCCAAATATCCAGCACCACCGTTCTTTTGAGGGCAGGAAATAGGCGGTCCGACCACCAGCATCGACAGCCCATCAACCAACCACCAAACCTATTACAAATACAAAGTCGTAGTGGCAAACGCCAAACACCCAAGCTAGACCACATCGAAAAATCACCAAACCATAGAATAGGCACCCCCACAACTTTCCATAAGCACATATCACACACCTTCAACACACTCCTATTTCCAATCCTATCCATTTGCACTTCCCAACCCCATTAACTCACAGTCACCTGTTCATTTCCTACCACCAATCCCCACCATGTCACCCCCGGGGTATGGAATTTAATAAAATACCTACTTGTCCATGGTACAGGTTGCTTCTTAAATCTACTTGTCCTGTAAAATAATCTACTTGTCACTTTGGTGCCATGTAGTGTGGTGACAAGTTATGGCAGCAATCTCATTATGTAAAAGCTCTGGTACTAGCCTCTCTGATTATGCCAGGGCTAATACTATATTAGGGCTTGAATATTTGCAGTTTTAATCCCTACTATAGCAATTTACTTATTTTGCCACCTTTCCACAGATCTACATACTGGGGCTGGATGAAGCAGTAAGCAATAGTTCCAGGGCTGGGAATGCATTTGAGTCTGCAACCCTACCAACTTGCATGTTTTAAGGATTTTCACTAGCTCTTCTCTAATCACTTCCTATTATAAAAAAGGTTGGAAATTTACTCCTGACAATGGCAGAAGTAGAAGCTCTTCCATGGTTGGGAAAAAAGTGGTTGGACTGAAAGTGAACTTGTAAGCGCTCAATAGATTTTCACATGAGCAAATTTATACATGCATATTTGCTCGTGCTAAAATACGGTTCACAAATATTTTCTCGGAGTACGATTTCCTGGTCGACTTCTGTAAGTTCTTGTGAATTCATGAAAGCCACTAATTCAAAGCCATATATCCTGGGTGCACTTTTTTGACTTCCTTTAAGAATTGGGTCCCCAGTAGGGTCTGGTGTTAACAAAGACATTTTGTTTTTAGTAAACTTCTACTTCTCTATTGGCTGGCTTTACTGTGAGTGATCACATTCTGCTCTTCCACACGGAGCATATTGGCACACAAAGTAGTTTTGTACAGTGCTAGGAACTATTGTGGCAATCAGTGGTGTGATGAAACTAGAGCCCCGCTGTGAAGAACATGGAGGCCCCACCCCTCCAGACTCACTCAGGGCAGGTGGTGTGCTGGGGGACCCCCTGAAGGGAACTGTGGGGCCTTTGTTATGCCACTACTGGCAATGTGTGCTTTTTGAGACCAAAAACCTTTTTTTCTTTTTGCCTATGTCTGTTACAATGGAGAGGGCCTGGCAGCATTAACAAAACCAAATGACCCACAAAAAATGTTGGATCGGTTGTCTTTAGCAGTGCTTTTTTATTTTCATGCTTCTCAGTCTTGCTGAAAACGGTTACACTGATTTTGCATTAGGAATATTATTTTGACATACTAGCATGCATCAACACATTTTACTAAATGACGCTTCAAAGAAATAGCACCTAAAATTCCATAGCAGCAACACGTTTGTTTTTTAAAGCAAATAATCATCACTCTTTCTTACAAGCTTCTGCAAACATTTACATCTAATCAGAGAGCATTCTGGGAGCATTATACTTAGCCTCATAGTGTTAAACTTTTCAAAGGGGGGGAAAACTTCTTTTTTTTTTTTTTTTACTGGTACCACTGTCAGTAGTACAGTGTGACTTTAAAACGTTTATGTACAGCGCTCACCCTAATAATAAAGGCTTTTCATTAATGTACCATAAATACACGTTTTAGCAGCATTACCTTATGGACACACATACTACCTCAACTGCAGACAGTTCCCCTCTTTGTAAACTGGCAGCCAAAGGGTTTGTGCTGCAGGGGTTCCGCCTACTTGCCCCAAGGACAAAATAAACATGAAAACTTGTTGCTCTTGACCCCAAACAATATGTCCTGGGCATCAGGCAATAGATGTTCCACATTCCTGCACACCAGAAAAAATCCCTGTGCCACTGAAGATGAGTTATGATGAAATCATGAGAATAGAGACACATCTATTTGGAGCCCAGGTCCAGGTGGACCCCCACCTCCTCCCTTACAACTCACATTCTGGGAGGAGAAGGTCCTGGCCATCCTGTATCCTGAGGGCATGACCGAATACCTGGGAGGAGTTGATTTGGGTAAGTCGCAACACAAAAATAGCACCAAAATGTATTGTCTTGCATGCTCACTACTCACCTTTTGACAACTTCACTGTTAAACCACTCAACAGCCCAGTGCCCCCCTGTCCATAGACCAATGTTTGGCCTCCCAACATGTGAGCTAGACTCACCTGGGGCAACAACAACGCTGTATAGCGTGTGTAGTACAAGGATTGACAGCACTACAATTCCCAACAGGCACTGTTTCAGCATTACAACAACCAGGACAGTGTATCCTACTCGAAATTACCTTGTTACCTCCACATTGGAATGTACACACCTGAGAGGATGATATCTGTATACTGTGTGGGTAAGACAGGCACTGACAGGAATGCTAAGGTCAGGAGGCACTGCTGCTCTCACTCCACTCAGCCACCACTGTGTCCTCTGCTCCTGTGAACCTTCTCCCTCTACTCAGCCTTTGAACTGTACTCACCTAAGAAGATGCCACCTGTATACAGTGTGGGTAGGACAGGCACTGGCAGGAATGCTAAGGCCAGGAGGCACGGCTGCTTTCACTCCACTCAGCCACCACTGTGTCCTCTGCTTCAATGACCCTTCTCCCTGTACTCAGCCTTTGAACTGTACTCACCTGAGAGGATGCCATCTTGATACTGTGTGTAGTACTTGGAATAACATGACTGTAGATCCCAGGAGGGCCAGTCCATGTTACTCCAATAACCAGGCCAATGTGCATATGACATTGTGCATCTGTCTGTGAACTCACAAATGAAGATTAACCACCTGGAAGGGACCAAGATACAGACCAGGGTACACTTTGTGATGTGGCTAAACACCTAGATCCATCTTGAGTAGCTATGCCAAAATGAAAATATTGTGGACAGGAAAGACAGCTCAACCTCTGTGCATCCAAAGAATTTGGGACAGATCAAAGGCCCCAAGATGCATCTTATTAATGGTATTGGCAGCAGACGCATTCATAATGCACTGGCCACATGATGACAACTATCACATATACAACAAGGTTGTGGGTCTGCCTGCATAACAGTCAACTAGGTCTTAAAATGACCTAAACCACATCCTACCCAACCACAGTTTAGCTTGCACTGCTGGCAATAAACAAGTTGATGACCATCCTTCCAAGTGCTAATAAACGCAGACATTCAGAAGCTAGTTGATTGAAATGGATTGATATGTTACCCAAATGTCAGGTCAATACAACTGTTAGCATGTGTACCTGTCACATTAGGGAAATACATTGTGCACATGGCCTTAGCCAAATGTTACTGTTTACAATTGGAGGTAGATGTCACAATACAACTTTAACATTGTATCTCTCACATCAAGAGTTCTAGCTGCCACTGCGAATACTGAGCCCACTGAAGAGATTGCCACTACCCCCATTGGTGAAGCCCGGACACCATTCTTGGATGTCTGGACGTTGAGGAAGATTCTGGCCCATCAGGTCAACCTGGTCAGATGATACCAGTGAGTCGCACCGTGACCACATCGACTCCGCCCAACCCTGTTGCTTCAACATTCCAGGCAGCCAGTCGCCCCCAAACCTGTGTCCAGAGGATTGTGGCAATCCTCCACAGTCCAGGATCCTGAGTCTCTGCAAAACACTTATCACAGTGATGGTCCTGGAACAAGTGGTAGGGGGCAAGGTGTTTCAAGGGCTCAGGCACGTGGAGGTAGGATGTGTGGGAGGGATGGCGTGGGCATGCAGCATGTGGCTGCTGGGGATGGTCCTGGCCAGGACACCATCAGCCAAGTCTTGGGAGCCTACCAACAATCCCAAGGTGTGATGGGCCAGGTACTTGCCAAACTCAGGGAGATGAAGCAGCTGCAGAGAGACTTACATCGTGAGTCTCTGGAATAGTGGGAGGCCACCAACACCGTCCTGGCCTTCCTACCAGGGGTGTTAAGGGAGATCAGTAGTACCCTGATCAAGGACTGTAAGCAACATCACACCCCTTCCTTTTGCCAAAAACACCAGCCTCTTCAACATCTGTGGCAGCCACTCGAAGGGAGGCCCCGTCAGGGGAAGGAAGGACCCGCCTCAGACACCCTGGCCTTTGTAGCAGCAGATCCCCCCCCCAAACACAAACGGGGTATCCTCCCAAAGCTGCAGGAGGTATGGATGGCAAGACATCAACCACTGCCAGCAAGTGACCTCTTCTTGAGGGAACTCCTTTGTGTGCCACAGATTTACTCTGTTGACAGTTCTTTAACAACTTCACACTTTCCATGGTAGTAGGACACTGGTCTTTGGACTTCAAATGATGTGGCATCTACTAATTTGATTTCATCCACCATGACCGATCCCTTCACTTTACTTTTTTGTTGAGTCTCACAAATATGTCCTGTACGTATGTAAATAAACACGCCTGTCACAAAAACACTGCCTACTACATTTTTTTCAACATTTTAAATGGTTGAATTGTAAACCCATGTGACACACACGAGGAAGACATAAGATGGTAATGGAAGGAGGCATATGTGTCAGATAGTGTCATGCTGTGGAGAATGAGCAACACAATGACACAATTGTCTGGTCACACCAGACATTTTATTGCACAGTACAGCACATAGGCTGTTAAAATGCATGGAATGTCACGGCAAGGAATGGCAGAACCATCTTAATTCAGGTTAGATATTACAAAGGTACTGTTCCCCAGACCACAGAAGAAAGGGCTTCATCAGACCTTGTCCCGTAGAATAGACAAGGAAATGTCACTAGCTAGAGGCTCATCACTTACCAAAACCATATCTGCAACTAAACATACACTTTGGCACAGGCAGAGGGCAATACAACATTCCCTGATCATAAGTCCATCCCATTACAATGAGCATGCGTCTGGTGGCATGAAGCTTACGTCAGTGTTGTGGCACAGGCACTGTCGCCTGCAATGAGGAAACACATTGACAGGTACACAAAGTTTATACAGGAGCATTGTCAGCAGAACGTGAAGGGAGAATGCATGGAATGCTCTTGATGACTTGTTTGTTTCAAGGGCACATAATCACATACATTAGACAATTGGACTAACTCACCACATTAAACAAGTGTATTGTGCACTTCAGATTTCCATCTACCCACTGTCCAACAGGAATCATACACCCCATATCTGTGACCAACATTACCTAGATCAATACATGTCCACGTCATATGTCCAAACAGCAAAAGCTACATGGGAACGTCAATGAGGATGGCATGGTGAAGAGACCTGGATAAAACACAACCTAAGGAGTTTAGGCATGAAAAATCATACTTCTGATGGATACAACTACCTGTGGATTCCTCACCTAATGAATACTCCCATGGCGCCAGCATTCGATGGAAATCTTCTTACTAGTCTCTGCACGTCGATGAGGACGTCACTCTAGCCCACGCAACGCCGTCTGACGTCATACAGGCAATAAGAGGTCCTCGACGACGTGCGGACGTCAGTTCCCTTTTTTCCGTGCATTCGAAACGGTTATCTTCGAGGGAGCAACTGTTACTTTTTTGGTTACAGTGTATTTTGGCTGCGTAGTCTTTCGCTGTGGTAATAATGTCGCAGAGAAAGTCTGGATTTAAGCCTTGTCGTGAGTGTGGAGGCAAGATGTCGGTGACGGATCCTCATTCCGATTGCCTTTGGTGTTTGAGCTCCGACCACGACGTCTCGACTTGTGATTCATGCCAGCACATGAATCCAAAGGCCCTCAAGGAACGTGAGGCGAAGCTGTTTATGGCAAAATCGAAGGAGAAGCATCACAAGAAGTCTTCTTCTCCAAGACATCGGCGTCATCGAGACTCCCGGCGCCGTAGAGAATCTCGGCGTCATTCAAAGGAGACTCGTTCCAGGTCTTCGGATCGGCGCCGAAGGACATGGGAGATCAGTCCCACGGTTACGCCGCATCCTTCGACGCCGTTGCCCTCTCCGGCGTCTCCAACTTCACCTGGACAGGCATCGGTGATTGAGGTATTGGAGCCTCAGGTGTTTTCTTCGGCGCAGACGTCGAGGCCGGCGTCGGGGTCGCCTCCGAGACAGGCACCTCAGTATCCGGCTTTTCCCACCCCTGGAGCCGATAGTTCCGCATTCTTGAATGCGATGTATGCCATCTTCCAACAGATGGCTCCAGGGGGTGCTCCGGCTGGGCCTTTGGCCTTTTCTTTGGGTGATCCTGCGCCTCTTCGGCCGGCACCCTTTATGCCCTTTCTCCCTTTTGGGAACGTGGGCTCGGCGCCAGTGTCGGCGCCGGTGGCCGCTCCGGTGGCTTCAGAAGGATTGGCCCTGGGGATTTCCATCCCGTCGACGTCGGGATTTCGGCCTGTGACTCCGGTGGGTCCATCTGCTTCAGCTGCACTTTCGTCGGCGCCAAAGTTACCTGTGGCGCCGGACGCGGCGTCGGTGGCTTCTGAAGATCGGCGCCGATCTTCGACTTCGGCGGAGGCATTGTCGACTCCGCGTATTGAACAACGACTTAATTCCAGGAGACGTGCTCTCCGTGTATTAGAAGAGCAGGAGTACCAACGAGCCCTGGAGGAAGGAGAGCTGGAGGACTCGGGTGATGGGCTGCGTGGACTGGAGTCGGCCAGTGGGCTGGACACTTCCCCTGAGTGGGATCTTTCGTCCCCGGGGGAATATACTGAGGAGGCTGCTTCCTTTCATGCAGTGGTACGGAAGGCAGCTTGTTTTTTGGACCTGCCTTTGCCGGTGGTGGAGGCTAAACAAAACCTTTTAACAGAGGTGCTACATCCGGCCTCAGCTGCGGCGGAGCCTCTGTTGCCATTTAATGACGCTCTGCTGGATCCGGTGTTAGAGGTGTGGAAGAGGCCGGCATCTTCCCCAGCAGTTCACAGAGCCGTGGCCAGGAGGTATCGGGCGGCTCCGACTGACCCTGGTTTTCTATCTAGGCACCCTACGCCGGAGAGCTTGGTGGTGCAGGCCTCCTGTTCATCCAAGTCAGCGCCTGGTTCTTTCCCGACGGTGCCTGGGGACAGAGATTCAAAGAAGCTAGAGGCGCAGTCCAAGAAGATTTTTTCGTCCTGCAGTCTGGCGTTAAAAGCCACCAATGCAACCTGTATCCTGGGGAGGTATATTCATGCTCTGATGGATGACATTTCCTCATCGTTTACAGAGCTTCCCCAGGGTCTTTTGGATCTTGTTTCAAATGCCCAGGCTGCTGCGACCCAGATTATCCAGACGGGACTGGATACCACCGACTCGGTAGCCAGAGCAATGGGCACAACTGTGGTGGCAAGGAGACAGGCCTGGTTCCGTAACTCGGGCTTTTCTGCAGATGTACAGTCCACATTGTTGGATCTGCCGTTTGATGGGGACAAACTGTTTGGAGCCAAGGCTGATTCGGCCTTGGAACGTTTTAAGGAAAGCAGGGCCACGGCTAAGTCGTTAGGGCTCCAAGCTCCTTCTTCCACGGCCTCTTCCAGATTTTTCAGGAGGTTTCGTGGATTTGGGCGTGGCTCTTCCTCCTCTTCCTTTCGGGGAAGATATCAACAACCTGCCTCTTCCCATCCCTATAGATCTTTTAGGGGGAGAGGTAGGGTCCGCACCAGAGGAGCCTCTCAGCAGCACTCTGCCTCTTCCTCATCCTCTGGTGGGGTGCAGCAGGGGAAGCAGCCTTAGGCTTCCACCATTTCCCACTCACTCCTCTCCTGTAGGGGGAAGATTACAGCATTTTCTCACCAAATGGAAGACTGTTACAACGGACACTTGGGTTCTCAGTATTGTGGGAAAAGGCTACACCCTTCCCTTTCGGGAGTTCCCGCCCCTCATCCCGCCCCGCCCTTCTTATTGTTCAGAAGAACACCTCCTGTTGCTAGAACAGGAGGTTACAGCCCTCCTTTCCAAGGGCGCGGTGGAGTTGGTCCCAGAGCAGGAAAGGGGTCGAGGATGTTACTCAAGGTATTTCCTGATTCCCAAGAAGGATGGTCGTTTGAGACCAATTCTGGACCTGAGGATCTTGAATTGGTTCCTCAAGCAGGAAAAGTTAAAGATGCTGACCCTAGCACAGGTGCTTTTGGCGTTGAACAAGGAAGACTGGATGGTGTCTGTCGACTTGCAGGATGCTTACTTTCATATCCCGATACTCAAGTCACACAGGAAGTATCTCCGGTTTGTGGTGGGATCGCAACACTATCAGTTTGCGGTCCTTCCGTTTGGCCTTACTTCAGCACCTCGAGTCTTCCCGAAGGTGATGTCGGTGGTTGCGGCAGAACTCAGAAGGAAGGGGATAGCAGTATTCCCTTACTTGGACGACTGGTTGATCAAAGCCAAGTCGCCGGAGCTTGTGTCGCATCATCTGCAGTCAACGACTCAGTTGTTGTTCGACCTGGGTTTTTCGGTGAACGAGCCCAAATCTCACCTGGAGCACTCTCAGCGCCTCCTGTTCATAGGGGCAGTACTGGATACAACATTGAGTCGAGCCTTTCCTCCGCCTCAGCGGATTCAAGATATTCAGGAATTGGTTCCAATGTTTCGAAATGGAGCGGTAGTTCCAGTCCTCAAGGTCCTTCGTCTGCTCGGTCTGTTTGCCTCCTGCATTCTGTTGGTCACGCATGCTCGCTGGCACATGAGGGCTCTTCAGTGGTGCCTCCGAAGGCAGTGGTCTCAACACAAAGGGGATCTAGAGGGTACTGTCAAGATCTCCAGAGATGCTGCTGTGGATTTGAAGTGGTGGATTGCAAGCAACAATCTTTCACAAGGAAAGCCGTTCCAGCAGTCGCCACCAGTGGCCACAGTCATAACGGATGCTTCCACTCTAGGGTGGGGAGCTCATCTGGGGGATCTGGAGATCAAAGGTCTTTGGTCTCCAGAGGAACAGATGTTTCACATCAATCTGTTAGAGTTACGGGCTGTACGTCTGGCTCTCAAGGCCTTCCTCCCTTCCCTTCGTGGTCAGTCGGTACAGGTCCTAACGGACAATACTACCACGATGTGGTACATAAACAAGCAGGGAGGAGTGGGGTCGTACCTTCTCTGCAGAGAAGCTCTTCGACTATGGTCCTGGGCAAAGGACCATCAGATTTGCTTGATAGCAAACCATCTGGCCGGAGTCTTGAACGTGCGTGCGGACAGTCTCAGTCGCCATTTCTCGGCAGACCACGAGTGGCGTCTCCATCCAGATCAAGTCTGTTTAATCTTCCAGAGGTGGGGGTTTCCTCGGGTAGATCTGTTTGCCACTCGAGAGAACGCGCATTGTCCGTTATTCTGCAGCCTCCAGTATCCGATGCAGGGAGCGTTGGGGGACGCGTTTCAAATAACCTGGTGCGGCCAGTTACTTTACGCGTTTCCTCCCATACCCTTGATTCCTCGAGTATTGAGGAAGATTCGCCAGGACCGGGCTCTAGTCATCCTAATAGCTCCGGATTGGCCAAGGAGGGTATGGTACTCCGACCTTCTCCAGCTCTCAATGTGCCCTCCGCTCCGTCTCCCTTTCAGGGCAGACCTCCTCTCGCAGTCGCAGGGGCAGGTTCTACACCCCAACCTCCAGAGTCTGCACCTACATGCCTGGAGATTGAACGGGGCAACCTGAGTTCCTTCTCTCTCCCACCTGAGGTAGTGGATGTTATATTAGCGGCCAGGCGACACTCCACTAAATCTATCTACGCTAATAGATGGTCTAAATTTGTTGCGTGGTGTGGAGAGAGGCAGATTGATCCTTTGCATGCTCATCTATCGGACGTTTTGTCTTTTGCTCTGTCTCTAGCGCAGAAAGGTTGTGCAGTGGCTACCATTAAGGGTTATTTATCGGCCTTGTCAGCCTTCATATGTCTTCCAGACCAACCATCTTTATTTAAATCCCCTATTGTTATCAGATTCTTGAAAGGTCTTCTAAATAAATATCCTCCAAAGCCATTCGTTATGCCGCAATAGGATTTGTCCTTGGTCCTGACTTTCCTTATGGGGTCCCCTTTTGAACCTATGCATTCTTGCCCCTTAAGGTATTTGGTTTTAAAAACAGTCTTCCTGATAGCTATAACATCAGCAAGGAGAATAAGTGAGTTGCAGGCCTTATCAGTAAAGCCCCCTTATACAACTTTTTATGGGGATAAGGTGGTGTTGAGGACCAAGGCTGCTTTCCTCCCGAAGGTTGTTTCACCCTTCCATTTGGCTCAGGCAATTACTTTGTCCACGTTCTATCCTCCGCCTCATCCTTCCAAAGAGGAAGAAAGACTGCACCGTCTGGACCCAAAGAGAGCGTTGAGCTTCTTTATTGATAGAACAAAGGATTTCATGCTGGAGGATCAGCTGTTTATTGGATACGTGGGCAAGAGGAGAGGAAAGGCAGTCCACAAGAGAACACTATCCAGGTGGGTTGTTCTTTGCATTAAAATCTGTTACTCTTTGGCAAAGAAGGATCCTCCTGAGGGCATTAGAGCTCATTCCACCAGAGCTAAGTCGGCCACTTCGGCCTTGGCCAGAGGTGTTCCTGTGGTCGACATCTGCAAGGCCGCAACTTGGTCGTCCCTTCACACTTTTGCAAAACATTACTGTTTGGATTCTGAGGTTAGAAGGGACGGCCATTTTGCACGGTCAGTGCTGCAGGATTTCTTGGTTTGACCATTTAGGCACCCACCGCCGGGCGTGGTACTGCTTTGGGACTCTATTCATGAGGTGAGGAATCCACAGGTAGTTGTATCCATCAGAAGAACGAGTTACTTACCTTCGGTAACGACTTTTCTGGTGGATACATTAGCTACCTGTGGATGCCTCACGGTCCCACCCGCCTCCCCGTTGCCTTTCTGGTCTTACCAAGTAATCCTTGAGTACGCTCCTCTTGGTCTTTGAGGGTGCAATAGATGTTGTATATATTATATTTATATATATGTATATATCTTTGTGTATATACTTGATGTGTATATATATTTTAAAAAGAGAGAGTTATATATATATATAAAAGATTTACAGTTATTCATGCAATGTTGTGTATTTTTACAATGTAATGGGATGTTGCCTTGCTCTTTCATTGCATTGCCTGGTTGTTCTCATGCACGTAAAAAATGATTGGTACTGACGTCCGCACGTCGTCGAGGACCTCTTATTGCCTGTATGACGTCAGACGGCGTCGCGTGGGCTAGAGTGACGTCCTCGTTGACGTGCAGAGACTAGTAAGAAGATTTCCGTCGAATGCTGGCGCCATGGGAGTATTCATTAGGTGAGGAATCCACAGGTAGCTAATGTATCCACCAGAAAAGTCGTTACCGAAGGTAAGTAACTCGTTCATCTGACCCAAACCTCAAATTAAACATCTGTAGATCCACTCACATTGCAATGAGACTGACACAAACAAAGCAGATCTTCAAGGTAACAACATTTCCAAGTCTGACTTAGCAAGCAACCTTAGCAGGCTTCATATCCCCTGTCAATAGAAAACAAATACCCTACTCAATACATCCTGACCCCTACACTTCCCCATACAGTCATAGTAATCATATAACATTACATTTCTGATGGATACAACTACCTGTGGATTCCTCACCTAATGAATACTCCCATGGCACCAGCAGTCGACGGAAATCTTCTTCCTAGTCTCTGCACGTCGACGAGGACGTCACTCTAGCCCACGCGACGCCGTCTGACGTCATACAGGCAATAAGAGGTCCTCGACGACGTGCCGACGTCAGTTCCCTTTTTTCCGTGCATTCGAAGCGGTTATCTTCGAGGGAGCAACTGTTACTTTCGTGTGGGCACGACTGTGGTGGCAAGGAGACAGGCCTGGCTCCGTAATTCGGGGTTTTCTGCGGATGTGCAGTCAACCCTATTGGATCTCCCTTTTGATGGGGACAAGCTGTTTGGCGCCAAGGCAGATTCGGCCTTGGAACGTTTTAAGGAGAGCAGGGCCACAGCCAAATCGTTAGGACTCCAAGATCCTTCTTCCTCTGCCTCTTCCAGGATTTTCAGGAGGTTTCGGGGATTTGGGTGTGGCTCTTCCTCCTCTTCCTTTCGGGGGAGATTCCAGCAACCTGCCTCTTCCCATCCCTATAGATCTTTTAGAGGGAGAGGGAGGGCCCGCACCAGAGGAGCCTCTCAGCAGCACTCTGCCTCTTCCTCGTCCTCTGGAGGGGTGCAGCAGGGAAAGCAGCCTTAGGCTTCCACCATTTCCCACTCACTCCTCTCCTGTAGGGGGAAGATTACAGCATTTTCTCCATAAGTGGAAGACTATTACAACGGACACTTGGGTTCTCAGTATTGTGGGAAAAGGCTACACCCTTCCCTTTCGGGAGTTCCCGCCCCTCATCCCGCCCATCTTATTGTTCAGAAGAACACCTCCTGTTGCTTGAACAGGAGGTACAAGTCCTCCTTTCAAAGGGCGCAATAGAGTTGGTCCCAGAGCAGGAAAGGGGTCGAGGTTGTTACTCAAGGTATTTCCTGATTCCCAAGAAGGATGGTCGGTTGAGACCAATCCTGGACCTGAGGATCTTGAATTGGTTCCTCAAACAGGAAAAGTTCAAGATGCTGACCCTAGCTCAGGTGCTTTTGGCGTTGAACAAGGAAGATTGGATGGTGTCTGTCGACTTGCAGGATGCTTACTTTCATATCCCGATACTCAAGTCACACAGGAAGTATCTCTGGTTTATGGTGGGATCGCAGCACTATCAGTTTGCGGTCCTTCCGTTTGGTCTTACTTCAGCACCTCGAGTCTTCACGAAGGTGATGTCGGTGGTTGCGGCAGAACTCAGAAGGAAGGGGATAGCAGTATTCCCTTACTTGGACGACTGGTTGATCAAAGCCAAGTCGCCGGAGCTTGTGTCGCATCATCTGCAGTCAACGACTCAGTTGTTGTTCGACCTGGGTTTTTCGGTGAACGAGCCCAAATCTCACCTGGAGCACTCTCAGCGCCTCCTGTTCATAGGGGCAGTACTGGATACAACATTGAGTCGAGCCTTTCCTCCGCCTCAGCGGATTCAAGATATTCAGGAATTGGTTCCAATGTTTCGAAATGGAGCGGTAGTTCCAGTCCTCAAGGTCCTTCGTCTGCTCGGTCTGTTTGCCTCCTGCATTCTGTTGGTCACGCATGCTCGCTGGCACATGAGGGCTCTTCAGTGGTGCCTCCGAAGGCAGTGGTCTCAACACAAAGGAGATCTAGAAGGTGCTGTCAAGATCTCCAGAGATGCTGCTGTGGACTTGAAGTGGTGGATTGCGAGCAACAATCTTTCACAAGGAAAGCCGTTCGCGCAGTCGCCACCAGTGGCCACGGTCATAACGGATGCTTCCACTCTAGGGTGGGGAGCTCATCTGGGGGATCTGGAGATCAAAGGCCTTTGGTCTCCAGAGGAGCAGATGTTTCATATCAATCTGTTGGAGTTACGGGCTGTACGTCTGGATCGTATGGCCTTCCTCCCATCCCTTCGCGGTCAGTCGGTTCAGATCCTGACGGACAACACTACAGCGATGTGGTATGTAAACAAACAGGGAGGGGTAGGGTCGTACCTTCTCTGCACCACTGGTACTGCTAGCTCCCCCTCATCTGGAATATACGGGATATCTCTCCTCCAGGGCAATGTTGTGGAGCATGCAGCAGACCACACTGATCTTACACACTTCTTCGGGTGTGTAGAGGAGGGCTCTACCTGTCTTGTCCAGACATTTAAATCTGGCTTTCAGGAGCCCAAAAGCCCACTCCACGACACGCTGTGTTCTTCCATAGGCATTGTTGAAGCAGACTTCTCCTAGCATAGTTGGGTTCCTCACCAGTGTCAACAACCATGGACTGTTTGGTTATGCAGAGTCTCCTGTAATGGAATGGGACATATGTGCAACTATGATTCCCTCTCATCCAAATTTCTGCTACAGACTTTGCATACAAACAAACATGACATATATGACTTACCAACCAGCCATGCTCTCTGGGTACAGTTGTGACATCAACTGTGGAATTGCGCTGTTCCGCATGATGAAGGCATCTTGGACTCAACCCAGATAACATGCACAGACCTGTGATATGTATCTGTCCGCCAGACAAATAACTTGGACATTGCCATGCGGTGGAACCAAGGCAACATGTGTACCATCAGTGGCTCCCACAGCATGTGGGATGTGTGCCAAACCATAGAACTCAGCCGTCACATAGACATAATCCTCACGTTGAGGAAACCAGATGTAGCTGTCCATATGTTTTAGCATTGTTGAGAGTACATCCTTCAATAAAAGACTGAACATAGGCTGGAACATCCCGGCAGATATGGCCACTGTATTTTGGAAGGACCCTGTGGCCAGGAAGTGCAACAGTGCCATGACTAGTGTAATGGGTGGTATGCTATTTGGATGACGAATGGCCATCAGAGCCATCAGATTTGGCTCCAACTGACGACAGAGATCCATGATTGTTTGCCGATTCAGACCGTAGATCTGGATAATGTGTCTTTCTTCCATGGCCTGAAGGTCTGGTAGTAGACTGTAGACAGGAGGATGTCTGATCCTTCCCCTCCCTGGGTGCCTATGTAGGACAAAAAATGAGTTTAGCCATCACTCTATGTGCCCCCTGCAACATATATTAGGCATGTCAATGACAAACTGTGAGAAGGCATGTCATAAGTTGAGGAAATGTTACACAGTACACATCACCACTGTCAATGATACAGAATCAACATGTTCCCCCCCTTGCTTTGCCACAAATGTGTACACACAAGTGGACAGCAAGAATTTGTGCATAATACTTGCCACTCAGACTGTGACAAGATGTACCAAAAATTACATTACCTTGAGGGGTGGGAGGCTGTGCCATAAAGCAAGTTGCCATGTGTCAAGCAATGTACAAAAATGGTGTCCAACTCGAGCACCCACGTTACAGGACAGGACAACCACTTATCATTGGTATTACCAAGTTTTTGGGGGTTGTGACGCATTTTTATTAGCCATATAGCACATTTCATGCCTCTAAAATGGAGGGTGCCTGACCTACTCCACTGGACATTATAAACCGCCTGTGACCGCTGGCGGAAGTCATCTTAGCAGTAGGCAGTTGCTACCGGAGCGGACACAGCCAAAGGCTTGTTGCCAGTAGCAGTCGCAGGCTAATGGCTGTGTCCACCGGCGGTGACAGCCACGTACGTGACCGCCATGTTCTGAAATATCCCTCACTTGACTCCTGACACTGCTGCCAGCAAGACCTCCACGACCTGAGCTGCTGTGTACCGCCTCTGCGAGCAATCATGCCACGTCCAACAGGTGATAGGGCCCCTGCCTTCTCCCCAGAGGAACTGGAGAAGCTAGTGGAGGAAGTCCTACCCTTGTATTTAAAGCTCTGTGGTGTACCAGAGGAGCAGGTAAATACCTCATGTCCAGTTGTTTTCACTGTACTTCATCATATTTTCCCTCCTCACAGGCTAGCTTGTGCGCATTTGTGCTAGGATAAAAAGCCAGGACAATGGAGGTTAAGTCGGTGTGGCATCAATAAGAGTGTCAATGTTCATGTAACTGTGTTCAGTGCCAGATGTTGGGTCCTTAGACTTTGGTATGTGTATGTTTTGAGTGTACCCGGTTATACCTTATGTTGGATGCACAAAACTAGGTGAGGTGACATCACAGCCATCCTCGTACATCACTTGACACATGGATGTTGTCAGTGTGAGACCACCTGTATTTGCATGACAGCATGAGCTGTGTATGCATATGTTGTGTGTGTCAAGTGAGCTATGTGTATGTTATCTGTGAGATTTCAAACCACATCTGGCCTTACTAAACTGTTATTCTGAAGGCATATCCTGGCTCCCTCTGCCCTTCAGGTTACCACATACACACCACATGCCAATATGTTGTTGGCTACATGATGGACTGTCATGCATGAAAGTGAAGGGAATGGAGCATCATAAAGGTTCTGTCTGCTCAGTCTTCAGAGACCAGGGCCTGTCAAATGTATCTTCCAGTATGGGTCTAAGTCTAGGCTGGTGTTGAGTCTTTTTGACTATGCAATTATGACACTGTGCCCACTCCCTGTATCCAAGTATGTCCTGTCTTATGAACCAATCTAGGCTTTGTTAATTAAATGCAGCTTATTGAGGTTCTTTCCCTGATGAGTATTTTAATGGTTTTAGTAGGAAGTAAACCATCTGTGTATTATGTGCACTTGGCATCACTGACAATGTGTGTATCTGACCCCTGACAGGTCCCTTCTTCCCACAGCCCTGTTGACAGCATGACACTGGTCATATTTGTCCTGTGCTGGTTTATTGCATAAATGATAGTCCCATAGTGCAGTCAGTGTCATTAATCCTGGGAACCCATGATAAGTGACTCATTGGTTTGTTCACATAGCAGATAATGGACAATGCATGCCTTTGTTTGTTGGATGCCACCTCTGTAGCATGGACACACATGCCCAGAAGCATGTTCATGGCACATGTACATGATACAGAACCCCACCCCATGAGTATGCATTTGTCAGTCTACATGTCCACATATGGACAGGTTGGACACCTTCTATACCCACCATGCCAATCCCCTAATCTTTACCCATGTGTAATGTTTGAGTTTATATGCTGGCAGTAGCCTGTAGGAACTGTATGCAGGGAATCATTCTCACAGAGTGTGAGTGTATTAATGCCTAAGGACTGTACCATTCAGAAACCACAGAGGTGTGATAGGTCCCATGGTTCCTTAGCTCTCAGTCAGATTGCTAGAGCATGTTCCAAAAGATGTCAGTTGGCCCACCTAGTCAGTGAAGGATCTAAGCAGGGTGAGGTACACGTCTGTAGATTGGGAAGAGTTTCTATTCTTGTGCCTGTACTCAGTGGCTCACACGGGCTGTTTGGCCAAAAAAGAATGTTCATAGTTTTGTGTACTGACATGTATGTGACTCAGCCATTTTGGATGGAACTTGGGGACATAATTTCCTATATTTTCTTTTGCATCCATGCAAGTTAACCCCCATCAGAAGAAAAGGATTTGGAGAGCCATTGCCAAGAATGTGTGGACATTGGAGGTCCACAGCTGGCAAAGCACCCACTGCAGAAAGAGGTGTGAGGACCTGAGACACTGGACATGTAAGATCGCGGGGGCCCAGCTGGGGCCGTCTGCCTAATGTGGGCGGAGTGCCCATCGGACAATGACCCCCCCCCCCCCCCCCCCCAATGGCCCGAATTCTGGCGGTGGCCTACCTGGACCTGGATGGGTGTTTGAAGGCAGCACAGCAGCCACAAGGGGGTGAGTAGACAGCAAAGTCCTGCTGGTCTCTTTGTTAGGTGATTAAGTGGGATACTGACTGCTCCCCCTGCGAATTAGGGATGAGCCATGTGTCAGATAGTAGATGGGAGATGGTTTGTGTTGACAAGTCATATGTATCAAACTGGTCTTCCTTGCCTTCTGAACCTGTGATTTGGTACAAACCTGGGGAGGGCGAATCCTCAAACAACTTTCTCTGGAGGGACCTCAAATGGCTGTGTACAGTGATCTTTCATGTGCTTTTTGATGTTGTAGGGGGTGTAATTTCCAACCCACAGATCACTTCCCCTGAAAGTCACAGACAAAAGGTAAGAGGGTCATGGATCACTGTCCTCTGCCATTTGTCTGGGCATATGTGTATGAAGACATCTGCCACCCAGAAACAAGTTTTCTAGTGTGTATGATGTGTGCTGCTGCCCCACTGCAGTCTGTGATGTGTCGTGCCCAGCATAGATGTGACATGGCTTACATCGTTAATGGTTTGCAGATGTAGCAAACTACTTTCCCTTGGTATTTGGGGACTGACCGTTGAGTAGAATTATGTCCCATGACTGTAGTCAACATTCCTTATGCCTACATGTCAGCATGTGTCCTTTGCTCCTTAGGAAGCATCCTTATTCTGCAATTTCATGAATGTTCTACCCATGTTGATGGAATGATATCTGTATTCCCTCACATATATGTGCATGGAAAACTGTTAGTGAAATAGCACGTTTATAGTGCTGATTCATTTCATGGCGTGCCACAGACAGGAGTGTGTCAGGATTGTTTATTGTCTGACAGATACCTTCATGTGCTGTAGTATGTCATTTGTCATGTAGGACTGCAATAGCAATGAGGGGCATGACATTTAGGCCCAGATTGTGGAAGCAGTCAGTGTTCATCTATGCCCTTGATGTGGCATCACGTGGAAAAGTGCACTGCACATGTTTAATGATTGAAGATTTTTCCCTGATTGTTGTCATGTATCATGGATGCAGTGATGTTGACATCACATCTGTTTGGATTCAGGCATTAATCCACAGACAGAGATACCAGGGTTGGCATGTCTTAGATTGTAATTGTATTTATATAACGCTTACTACCCCTGACGAGGCGTCGAAGAGCTTTTCGGCAAGTAGCATGCTACTCTGGAACCCAAGAGGAATTAGTGGTGGATTAGTATAGGGAAATATGAGTACAGTATTAGTGTTATTATGAGTTAATTTGAGCAGAGAATATGTGAGTTTGTTGATTGGATTGACCAGATTAATGTAGGGATAGAGGAGTGAAGAATCCAGAAGTGTTAATTGGGAGTTTATAGTAATAGGATGAGCCTTGGGATGAGTAAAGGAGAGATGGAGGAGGAAAAAGGTTAGGGAGATCATAGTAGCAAGAGGGGTTGGATGAGTCAAAGGTGAGATAAATGAGGGAGAATTTAGTAGGGTTGTTTGGGAGATCATGGTAGTAAACTGAGGTTTGGGGTGAGCTAAATGCGGTAGAGGAGGGACTAGCTTAGGCCGGGTTATTTTGGAGAAGAAAGTAGTATATTGGGTTTGGGATGAGCAGAGTGGGGATTGAGGATAAATTGATAGAGACATAGGGTGATGGGGAGACAGAGTAAAGCCTACAAGAGAGTGAATTTATATTATTTTTATTTATTTAGTATTTAATATACATATATATATATATATATATTTGTTTTTTGTATTTAGAATTATTATGTTTAATGTAACTATTTGTCATTTGTATTTTATTTATAGATTTTATTTTATTTATTTTTATTTAATTTTTCTTTAGTACAGTAGGAGTGGAGTAATAAATAAATAGATATGTAAATACTTAGTAAGGGAATATATGTGCAAGGAATATAATGAGTATAATAATATGAGAAGAAAAGTAGGGTTGTATAAACACAGACTTTCAGGATTTTAATATTTGAAGTTAATTAATAAGTGTACTTTTCTTAAATGTGGATAGTGATGTTGCTTCTCATTGGACAACAGGTTGGGGTCCTTCTAGTTTTCCTTGCACATTCTGTCTCTCTCCAACATGCAAGGTACAGATGTGCACCACAGACTCACTCAGGTGATGCCATTGTAATGAATGTCAGACATTAGTGGTGACTATCCTGGGGCTGACTGATTCATTGTTGTGTGTATTCTGGAGGCATCTCTCCATGACATATTGGTCCTGACGTCAGTGTTGTTTCTTTCAATGACACATGTGAGGCCTATCTGAGTGACGTTCACACTACCTCCTTGATTCTATTGGGACAGGTGTCTCTTTTTAAGCTGTGCATTGTTGAAATGTGTACATTGTGACATGGGTATTTCCATGTTAACTACTCCAGGATGTTTCACGTTTGTATCTGTGATAGCCAGTGTTCACTGGCATCATCTCAAATTGTTGGTACCTCATGTATGTGCAAAATTGATGTGGTATAAACCTGTGTGTGAAATATGGAAAGTTACTTTACCAAGGGAATGTATTGTTTGCTACAAGTGAACTGAGGTCTGGTGCATGTGGCACAGCTCTGAGGGTGGAGAGGTCACCAAGTTGTTGTATGGTAATTGTGGTTGCAAGACATCAGCCATGCACTTGTAGTTGTCTGGGATCCTGACAACTTTGGTAAGTCCAGATGGCAGGCATGCATGCATATGGTGTCGCGTAGGCTCTCATTATTCTAATGAGACTACTGCATTTGAGCGACAGAATCGCCTGCGGTGTGGGGTGACTGAGTCTAACCCACTACAGGTGACACCTGTCGGCCTAATCCGGGTTTTGCTCCGGACAAATAGCAGTGCCTCATCTCTACCCAAGAGCAGGGTTGATTGGGCAGCCGAGCGCATGATACAATTGACTTCCACTCAGATCGAATCCGTTTCTCTCAGTTATATTGGTCTCACATATACAAGGACAAACAGAGGCAGTGTATGTTTCAATAAGATTGTAATGAAGCAACTGCATCTTGGATAATAAAGCATGTACTGCAATAACCAGGACAATAAAGCTTGACAGGATTAAAATTGTGACAAGGAGAGTAAAGCATAGAAATAACGCTACCATGTTGTCATTAGAGTCAATAGACTAATCCCTACCTAGGCTATATTAGAGCACAGCATGTTAAGCTCTAGTTCTGTCCTTCAGGTTCCCCTGGGAAGACATCATCCCCCATACCTGAGCAAAGGCCTGAAGTCTGCATAAGCAGCTGTAGCGAAGCATTCAACAATCAGCATACAGTCGTGGTCATCTGGCTAAAATCTCCCTCTAACGTGTATGGGACAAGGAAGTATTTTTATAATAAAACAGCTGATGTTCTGAGGAAAATGTCCCTACGTAAGGATGTGTATGTTTCTATGAACACCAGAGACAAAGCGTTACCACGTTTTACCGGCAACCTATCTTACTGCAGCCTTGACAAAAACATAGAGTGAAAGAAATGTCTTGTTTAAGAACACAGTGCTGGCCTAGGCAAAGAACAGCTAGATAGAGAGAAATAAAACAAGACCGCAAATGTAGCTATTTGTTAAAATAATAAACAAAGCTGAATAATATATATATAGGTTAAAGTTCACAATGGCAGGCCTAGTGTGCTAAAATAACGTGCATGGAGCTATAACTAAAATGTCTATACAATAATGGTAGGTCACATGAAAGTGGCACTTTGATGAAATAATTTTATGGAACCTACTTGACATGATGGTATTGTTTGACAATAAGAGTTGTGATTGAGGTGTTATCATGTATATGTTATGCCCCTATTTCTCATTCTTGTTGCAGCATCAGCACAGGTAGACAAAGGAGACGGGGCCTAGCCGAGTGAGGAAGCATCTGGCCACGGGAACTCAGGTCAAGATACCACTGACACAGAGGGACCCAGTGGCCTTGAGAGCGAGGGGAGTGTCGTGGAGGAGACAGGATCGACATCCTCATCAGCGGATTCCTTCTCCAGTGGCCACTCCCTATTGGTGGCGGACCCGTTGGGGACCCCTCCCCCCCAAGTAATATCCTAGTCTGCCCGATCTAGCACCGTCCTCCTGAGAAAAATCCCTGTGGGTCACTCTGCCATTGTGAATCCCATCCAGGGACTGGCATGTCAGCTACAACAGACTAATACATTCCTAGAGGGCATTCATGGTGCAGTGACTGGCCTACAGAGATCTTTTAAGGCTCTGGCCTCCACACTGACTGCAGCAAGTCACCCCCCAGCTTCCTTCCACCTTTATCTTCCCAATCCAAATCCCCTCTTCCCCTATCTACTCAAGGCACACAAACAGATCCTTGTGCATCTGCCGCAACAGAACTACTTAGGTACACACAAACACAAGCACCATCTTGTACCGGCCATACCGGCACGCACACAAACAACATCCACCCACCTACAGACACAGCACCACTCACAACTCGCCCTGACACCCCCATAATCACACATACGACATCAAGTCTCCCTACAGACCCCACGCAACAGTCACTGACACAGCCACCACACCCATCCTACCCACAGACACCACCCCAGCAGACCCTCAGACATCCACCACAAGCACCACACCTGCAGACACCACAACTACCGAAACACCTACATCCACCATGCCCACCATACCTGCAGTCACCACCCCAACAGACAACCACCCACCATGGCATCTCCCAGGAACTCCATCCCCTTAAACCGAAGACACATAAACGCCCTCACTCACCCACCCAGCAGACACCCACCACACACAAGCATACCTTGCATGAGAATGCACCAAAGACATCCACACCAACACAGCCTTCAACAACTCCCTCAACCTCCAAATCATGTCCCCCTTCTGATGACTGTCCCTGTGTTGCCAAAAACTCTTCCTGTGTGACCTTGGCCTTACCTGTGTTCTCTCCCCTCAACATACCCACCCCCAAACCACACCCAGATGGACCCCACCCAGCAACCAGTCTGTCTCTTCCATCTCCAAGGCCTCCCCTGCTCCTCCTGCAAGTAGCCATTCCACCATCCCCCTTGAAGAAGCCCACCTCTTCCAAAAAAAAGCGCACTACTCCCAAGAAGAAGACTAAACCTCCCCAGCCTGCACCCTCCCTCCCAAATCCAATCCCACAGATAATCCCTGATGTGCCTGTCTTCTTCTTTGATGCCCCTCAGAGCAGTCAGGAGTCAAGTTGGAACACAGCGGTGTGCCATCACTGCCAAAAATGTATGGACTGGCAAATGGCCTTTGGACACTATTCCTGTTTCTTATCAATAAACCCAACAGTTCTTTTGTTATGGGTACACCTTTGTCCTGCAATATCTTTTCTAGCTTTCTGTTGTCCCTGAGTGACTTTGGTTGTGTGCCTGTAGTTGTGTGTGTTTGAGCCTGTTTGCTGCTCCAGTATCTGTTGTTAGCGGTATGTGAGTTTGTGTGCAGTGCTGTTGTCCACCAGGAGAAGGCTATATACTGTGTATGTGTGTGTGAATGTAATCACACTGTGCACTATCTGGTATGGTAAGTATTTCTTATTTTGATGTCCAATTTGAGCATGTATAGTGTGAGAGTTGTCCCCCTGTTCTGGCTCATGTATTCATGAGATGTGTGTCATTTTGAGTTTTGTTTGTCAGACATGGAGTGTTTTGAATTGTTCTAGCTGTGTTTGCATTTGCCAGTTCATGTGTTCATCTTGCAAAGGGTTCCTGTAGCAGTATGCCCCATGCAGCTGTATGTGCTTTGTTGACTCTCCCTTCCCCATTGTTTAGATGTGCCTGACAACTGGTTTTGGTATTGTTTTGTCCCTGAGACCCCTGTAGGGCCATATCCTGTGGAGATGTTGTTTGATGGTCCCAGTGAAGTCTCCTTCCCTGTGTGTTCCAGATGGCCCCATCCCAAATGTGTAGGTATAGTTGTTATGTTGTTCTAGGTGTAATTGTGTCTCTGTTTTATGCATGCCATTGTGCTGTGATGTGTGAGTCCATTGCAGGGCTGTTTACTGGTGGTGTTGTTTGTGTTGCACACCACATCAATAGGTATGTGTGTTTCATGTATGGGCAGTCCATGGCCAATGTAAAATGTAGTTGTGTGAGCTGTAATTGTATATGTGCTGTAGGTTTGTTGTTGTGTGTGTGACAATGTTGTGTAGCCTTCAGTGTCCCTGTTCCTGGGCTGTGTGTCCATGTGTATTTGTTTAGTGTCGCAGTGCAGTGTGAGTGTGCTGTGGAAAGTGTGCATATTATGTGTGTACACGTGTCCATGTTGATGTATGTCAGTGAGTGTGTGTTGTATGTGACATGTGCCTGCTGCCTGTAGCGTACCCCCCCTTATGTGTTTGCCAGCACTACAAGCTGTTTCTAAAGGTTAATGATACAGGTAGGTCTGTATACTTGCGGTTGATGGCGTCCATGTTGTTTTGTGGTCTGTCGACGAACAGCAGCAATGGCATGAAGTTTGTTAATGGCTCCATGGCGGCCCCGGACGTGTAAAACTGCCTGCAGGTGAGTGTCTCCCATTATACTATCCATTTCGGCCAGCTTGCCCATGGTGGTTGGACCGCCACTGTTACATTGGTCATGTGTAACCTCGTAATGGGTCCGGCGGAAACACTGTCTCAACCGGCCTGTTTATACTTCCTCTGCACAGTGGCTGTCTGTGCTGCCTGGCAGTGCCGGCAGACTACTGGCGGTCA
Organism: Pleurodeles waltl; assembly: GCF_031143425.1. NCBI lineage: Eukaryota > Metazoa > Chordata > Amphibia > Caudata > Salamandridae > Pleurodeles > Pleurodeles waltl. The sequence continues at coordinate 90,943,366 of NC_090445.1, read as the reverse complement.
TCTGTTTGTACGACCGCCAAACATGTGATATGGCGGTCCGCTCCGCCAGACCATTGGCAGTCAGAGCACCAACATGGCGGTCATGGGACCGCCAAACTTGTAATAAGGCCCAAGGTAAACATAATGAGGCTCACTTAGAGTTTGGCAGAGGGGTTACTCCTTCACAACAGCGATGGATAACCTGTCTGCTGCAATACAAATCTCATTATATCCTATGGGATTAATATTTTGGTGGCCAGGATATCCATCACCGTTGTGAACGAGTATCCCTCCACCAAACTCTAAATGAGTCCCAATATTTGGTACAGAGCCACCTGCCATCACACAGGGAGTCAAAGGAGAAAGGGGATCCAAAGGGTAAGCTCTACACAAGGGAAAAGGAAAGTCAAAGCTCAGGCACTAAACAGGCAATTTGGCATTCAGACTAAGAAACACCCAGAACAGACATGCAAGATGTGTGTATAGTAACATTCACAATTAAGGGAATGTTGGGTAAAGCACTTGAAAGATCCACGAAGTAAGACTGAAGCTCAGTAAGTTAATTACCCATAATTGCTGTTCCAGATACTGACTGCAAATACCCACAAAGGATATATATGCAAAGACAGCTGATTCTTATGTGTGATGTTTTAAAAGTTACTCAATGACAATGCTCACAGTGGACAAGAGACGCCACTTAGGTTGTCAGCTGTGCCCATGAATCCTGACAATCAAACAGGAACACACAAGGCGATTACAGGAAGGGTGTAGACCTGAAATTCACAACCACAATGGACAAAAGAGCAAGCAAGGAGAAGTGCTTAACAGGAACGAAGGGAAAACAAAGGGCACACTAGGCAGAAAGCAAGTTTCAAACTACGTGAGAAATGGAAGCTAAGACAGCAGGACTAGGAAGATAGCAAACTAGAACCTGGGAAAAAGGCAGGCACTGACCAAAAAAGGTATATACAGAAGGAGTGAAAGTTCAAGGATGCACTAAATTGTGCTGGCTCAAATCAAGGAAGCAGTGGTAGTTCGTAGAACAAGGAAACACAACGGCACAGGAATCAATGAAGCAATGCAGGCAGTACTAATTCAAAGAACAAGGATTTACTAAAGTTCAGGACCTCAGGAAACATGGGGTCATTCAAACAAGAACATAGCTACAGTGGCCAATGCTAGATTGAAGGAAACTTGGTCTGAAAAAACTCATTGTGATCACATATGACAGATGTGAGCAGGCGGATACCTGCCAGACACAGGTGTGCTGAGTTCCTCCACAGTTATTTGCCTGCACAGGTGTAAACGAAGCAGTGAGCAGGAAATTCTAGGTATTGAAGTTTTTTGGCAACAGCAGACTGGCTTCCACAGAATCTGGCAAGGACCTAGAATGGATTGACATTTCGCAATAAAGTCCACCTGGCTGAAAGGTAGTGTATGTATTCAGAGGAAGGTCTGGAAGCTTTTTGGAATACTGCAAAGTCCAACAGGTATGCGCCGTGGTGGGCGTGAGAGAGCAGGGAGTGAATCATGATAATCTGGGCCATTCTAAACCAAAAAACTAAGCAGAGCCCCTACAAAATATTCATGGGATGCTCTATGATGTTGTCTTCAAGTCTGCCTGTTCCTGCTGCTAAGTAAGACTTACACTTAAATGTTGATGCAGTTTCACAGTACCGTCAAGAACATTTTTGCTGTCTCTACAGTTTCCATTCCCAGGTTCAAGCTGCCTTCACTAACAGTCCATCCGTGATCTGCATTTCTCTTCAACCTAGTGACTAGGTTTATGAGAAGGTGCATCAGAAGTCTGCCCTGCAGCGCCAGTAAAAAGGATCATATTGTATGCTCTTCACCAACAACAAAGCTGGGCAGCGATGTGGATTGCTAATATGTACCCACTCCTCTCTGTGCAAGTGTTCAAAGCCTCTGTCTTCCCACTCGTATGCCACTCTTTCACCAGACCACAACCTGAGACCTCCTGCTGAAACTGACCACACATCCAAAGCCAGCCAGCCATACCTATTTCCAAGGAAAACAACTGACCCACAAAGCCTCCTTGCAGCTGTGCAATGACGCGCCAACCACCTACGTCCGAGGTGAGCATCTGTATCCAACACTGAATCCCTCTATGAGTATGGCCTGCTCTCTTTGCTACTGCCTTGTTCTCTAGTTTCTTGTAGGATATCTCATTGAGGTTGAATGGTGCCTTGGTGGAAAGTCAAACTGCAACATGTCTGTCCTTAAATAGAGCTGCTGATCTGTGTACCAGAACAACTCCTACATAATGTTGCTCGAGAAATATAGCCAAACCATCAATCATTCCACCTCCTGAGTTTGCACTTACTTGCCTGTCGATGTCTGGGTGGTGTGCCTTTGATTGGAGTGCCCCACAGCAAAAAAATGAGGCATGCCTTGACCTGTCCTACCATGGACACCACGTGCCTGAGTGTGACGGCGCCACCCCAGAGTCTACACATGATGTGGGTGATTTTTTACTCCAAAAGTTATTTGTTGTCAGTCGCTACTCATTATGCCTATTTTGAGAGTGGGCAGTTTTATGAACATCGCGAGTCAAGTACCTGAAGCATTTTTGGGGCCAGCGTAAATTATGTTCTGGAGAGAATACCATTTGCAGCAGGTTTGCCTACCCATGGATTTCCCAAGTCTGGACTGGGTTTCTGTTATTAGATACCTTTCTAAACATCTCCTTCAGCAACTGTAGATGCTGTGCAATGTTTGAGAATAACAGGGTGTTCTCTATTCTGTTTCCTAATTGTGTTCTAAGACAGGCTAGCTGTGAAAGAAGATGCAATGCCAAGATACTAGAGAAAAGTGCAAATGTCACAATTATTTCCTTAAGCTTGCTAAATGATCCGTTAGATGTTCAAACGAACATGCTCATGCAGAGCACAATAGACCTCGACCTTATCCTGTGGCTAATGGAGGGGTCAGAGCTGTAGTTGGGTCAAAATGTTGCATACCAAAGACCTCTTTCAGCATTCATAAAGAGATCACATCAAGAGTAGTTTTGGAGAACTACACAAAATCAAAAGTGTCATAGAAATGAACAGAAGTGCCATCTGGCTTTGGATATCTAGATTAATGGGGAAATGGCCATTGAAGTTTTTCGAAATAATGATAGCAGTAATTCTTAGCATGCTGATTGCATATGTTTGATTAACCTGAGCTTATGCATCAAGCAGCACACTTGCAGAAATAAAGGGCATTCATTGCTCCTGCTTACCCGGTTGGAATTTCAACTATACCAACATTTAAGCATTATAAGAAAAATGTAACAATGATGAGCTGTCATTTTCCACCTCATGGTGAAAAGGGAGGGTTTGAGAATGTGTTTTTTTAAGGCGTATTTATTGACTTTACACATTGTGTAGCCATTTAAACAATGCACAAATCCACAGTCAATGTTCAACTAGTGTCACCTTTCAGCATGCATTGGTCCAGGCCATAGTTCGGCCTTTTCTTTCGGCTGCCTAGTCCAGACAGTATTGTGTCATATGATCTGTGGGTGAAAGGAGGTGGTTACATGTGTTGCACACACGAGGCTACACTGGAAGAGCTTTGCATGCCAACTTTTAACGAAAGAAATGAAATAGAACTGTCGCCAAGCCCATCTCCCAAATGACTTACACTCACATGACTGTAGCATGTGGGGGTACACCTCCCCCCCACCCCCCCCACCGAACATCCCCAACAGAATAGCGCTCACATCGCCTGTATTCCTAGTAAACAGTGCATCAGCACTCGTCCATCTGCTCGCATGGATTTCTGATTTAATCAGGGGTTTATGTAAATAAGGGGACGAGGTAATCCTAGAGATCTGCACTAGGGTACTTGCATTGCCCTAGTCATCCCTCAGTCTCTAGGGTGGTACCCTGTGCGGCTGCCCACTTCATGACTTCTTCCTTACATCTGCAGAGTAGACCCTTTGGGGATATCCAGTGCATTGCTATAGCGCTTACTGATATACCAGGAATTGTGAGTCTGGTAGGCCGTCCTCACTGACCGTACTCGCAAACTTCTGGAATTGCTACCTTGATAACAGTGACTCCCCATCTAAATCCCAGCCTCTGTCCACTCCTTCAGTCACCGGGCTGTAAAATACCCGCTTGTACGCTGGGGATGCCCACTAATACAGCGCACAATTATCATTCTTGAGGAAAACTGTCCTCCAAAAAAACAGCACAATTTTAAGCAGTCTTGGATGTCCACCCGCCTGAGGTTTAGTGCCCATTGGCAGTGCTACCAAGGCTCCCCCTCCAGCCCTCTCACCCATGTCATCCAGATCTGCTAGTTCCCATCCGTCTAACCACCAGGGTACCCGTTGTAGTTGTGCTGATAGCTAGTACATTTCATAATCAGGGCCACCATGGCACCATCCTCAGGCGGATGCAGCAGCACGCCCAGTGACACCCTATGTCACCCGCTATCCCATATCCGATCCCTCAGTGGTATGGTCAGTGCTCTAAACCAGGGCTGTGGGGTTCCAAACCTGAAGGTTTGCAAAGTACTATGGTTTTTGTGGTAGCATCACCATTTTAGACAGCGCAGTTTGTGCCATTATGGGCAACTGGAGAGAACACCAGAATTCAGTGTTACCCTTCAGGGCTTGTAGGATCCCCCTAAATCTTCATCCCAGAGATCATTGTTAATGTGGTAGACTTTTACTCCCAAGTATCAAAAGGTTTGAGAATCTCATTTGATGTGTAACTGCCCCACCACCTCAGGAGCCTGCTGCAGTGCCGGGGAGAATGGGGAGGTGCAGGTTTTAGATCAGTTGGAGCGCAGTCCAGGGAATCTACCCAGGTCGCCAAGGAACTGTACTCCCAGTGCTAAGCCCGTCTCTGCATTGTGCAATACACAAGCACATCATCTTCCTACAATTAAACAAAATGTTCTCCATCACGCAGCGGTACGCCAGCCTCTCAGCTCCTGGCCATACTATGCTCGTGAACAGTTCACCTCTGCATCGTGCAGATACAGAAGCACATCATCATCCTACAATGAAACAATATGTTCTCCACAATGCAGCGGTACGCCAGCTTCTCGGCTCCTGGCCGTACTATGCTGGTGAACAGTTCACCTCTGCATTACGCAGATATAGACGCACATCATCTTCCTACAATTAAACAATATGTTCTCCATCATGCAGCGGTACGCCAGCTGTACAGTGATGCCTTCGCTGCCTCAACTTTGACCTCTGCACCCGGCCGGCCCTGTGTTGCTGGTGGTAGGTGTTTGGGGTTAACTTGAACCCCAACCAATGGTCTTCCTAACCCCCGGAGACTGGAACTGTAAGTGTTGTACTTACCTGCAAACCCACTCGACCCCCAGGAACTGTTCTGAAAAGTGCACTGTCAACTTTTACAACAGAATATTGTCATTTATTCAAAAACTGTATAACGTACCAATTCCAAACAGAGGGGTATTGATATGTATGTGAAATACTTATTAATTTATATACTTACCTGCAACTTGAATCTTGTGGTTCCAGAAATAAATTAACAAAATATATGTTTCCTATATAAAAACCATTTGTCTGGAGTTAAGTCATTGATTGTGTGCTTCTTCTATTGTCTGTGTGTGAACAACAAATGCTTTAAACTACCCTCTGATAAGCCTAACTGCTCGACCACACTACCACAAAAGAGAGCATTAGTATTATCCACTTTGGCCTTTGTTAAGCTTCTGGGAATTCCCTGGACTCTGTGCACACTATCTCTCATTTTGATATAGTATATACAGAGCCAGCTTCCTACACCCCCAGTGGATCATCATTATTATACCGATCCAATACAGCCAACAGGTTGATTCCATCTTGGAATGGTAATGCAATGTTATGCTATCTTCAGTTCCTTTCCATGAAGATTGCATAGTTTAGAAGCATTGGCCATGTGGGATATGTTGCACAGCAGAGTAAGTAAGAGGCAAGAGAGTGGCATGGTACTGTTTGGGAAGCTGCTGGCCACTCCAGAAACAGAAACTCCAAAAATAGAAAACACATTTTTAAACCATAGAAGCAAAGGTATGGAAGAATTTAAATTGGACCATTAAAAGGAGAAAATGGAGACCTAAAAAGTGGTTCCACCAGCCCTGGTAATCACATGCTCAATTTCAGGTGGATATGATCAGGGGATCAGGCGAACTTCTATCACAGAGCAGAAGAGCCAAAGGCTGAAGTGGGCTGATCTATTGTCCAGATAGGTGGATGTTTGTGTGAGATATGGAAATCTTAGTGATTATCCTGGATGACAAAGATATGAAAACATTCAGCAAATTGACTACACCTTTCTAGGCAAGGGAGTCTTCATTTCTGAAACAAGACACAAGTTATTGAGATAAGTAACCAAGTTAGCAATTAATTCCAAACTGCCACCTGTTGTGCAATAAGGTTTCCTCTGTGCAAAGATCCTAGTACTTTGAGTGGGTGATATATGAACAATTAATTGACATTGCGAGCACATGACTGTTAGAATTTGAACAAGTAAACATGCAACTCTATGAGGTAAGTCTAAGATATCAGAGTGTTTAGGTTAGCGCGCTCACACGTAATCTGGCTCAGGTCTTCTGCTGTCCGATGTATGGCAGACTGTTTTCATAAACTACATCACTGCACACTGGAATATGTGGTAAGTGGGTGTCCTTGAGAAGCTGACACTTTCTCGAGAAAAAAGCCAGAGGTGTAAGAAACCTAACTGCTGGATGAAGGCTTCAGAGTGTTGAAGAAAACCATGAGTCTGGAATCCAGTTGTGGAATTCTTCAAGAGCGATAAGTCGGGATCTGCAAATGGAAGGAGCAAGTGAACAAGCGAAAGAACACAGCTTTATTGTGATGCTTAAAACAGACTAAAGTCTTTATATAGTAAAAAGAACAGGAAAAGGAAATGACACCAAACATCACACAAAAAACCCACAAAGGTTTGGGAAAACCAGAAAGAAACCCAAGGAGGAAACAACCATGATTGAAAAGGGAAAGAAACAATAATATAACCCTGAACCGGACCTGGAACTGGACTAGCTGCGGAGCATCTTTAAAAGGCACCTGTAAAACCTCAGGCAGGGTTGGAGTTGGATTTGGAGCTGGATTTGGAGCTGGACGAGAAAAGAACAGCAGCAAGGAGTCCAGGAGCACAAGAGAAAGCAGCCCCAAGTGAGTTAAACTCACAGCCCGCAGCTGCAGGCTTCATGTGCCATTTCCTGAGACCCAGGAATCGTGAAACTACTCAAGGTACTATGGTTCTCAGATGCTGTGGTTGCAACACGGAGTGACAAAGTTTGATTAAAAACACCTCTTTAGAAGCAGAATTAATTGTTTGAACTTTCAAGATTAAGACAACGGGCTTAGTTCAGTGGGTAGAACTTTAATGCAGAGCTAGGTTACTGGAATTCAAAGACCATAGAAAAAGAAGAGAAAAGATTAATCAGTTGAAAGAGAGTATTAGGGTGACAAAATCTAAAATAAGTACTTTGAATGCAAGTGTTTATTAAAGATGTACACAATACAACGAGCAAACCGTACTTCTGTTTTCCAGACAGATCTAAATGACTTACAAGTTCAAGTAGAGAGGTCAAAACATTTTAGAAGAAGATAGTTTGACTGACAAGGGAATACCAACAGCAAACAGATTGCCACTCTATCCCCACTCCCCTTTCTCTAATGGACAGACTCGGGGTAAATGTGATATCTAGGTAGGTCTGGTGTGTGCAAGAAGGGTAAAGGAGGAAAATATTTGTTCCAGCTGGTCCTGCTACATACAAGGTTTCTGGCAGAAAAATTAACCAATATGTTGAACATTATAGTTGATAAAACAATAAACAGTACCCCTAAGGAAGTTTTACAAGTGCACAGTGCAAATCTTTTACCCCTCTTCTTCTTCTATGATAATCTGTGACAATGTATCTAATAAAATACCTATTTATGGGCACAGTGTAAAACATAATCCACCCATAGAGTCTATTGGCTTTAACATATGATTTTCACAATAAGTACATTAGTTTTACTGCCTTTGATATAACTTTTTTTTATCATAAACAGATGAGATCTGTGGCATCCGGTTGAACATTTCTGAATGAACCAATTACACCGTTAGCCTTTATTTTTGGATTGTTGCCATAACCAACTCAGGCCTACTGTATTGAATTTAACCCTTCCCACAAGATATCCATCAGACATACTGTTACAAAATTAGAAATATATAAAAATCACAGTTGGTAAAACAATATACACCCTCTCCCAAAGGGTCCTATAAACAAGTGTGAGAAACCAGGTCTTTTTTCAGTGTCTCCCCACTTTTTACCCCCATTTGTGACCCCCTAGATACTGTTTTTCTGACTCTGCGGGTACCCTTGGCTCTGCTAACGAGACCCAGGGCCTGTGCTTTGATGAAAAGCATATACAAATTAGGCAGATTTGAAATTGGCATGAAAACCTACCTATAAGTTCCTAGTACGTAATAGAGTAGGGAGGGTTGTAGGCCCAGTGGATTTATTGCACTTAGGTATGCACTGCTGTGGTGCCTGTTGCCATTTTAAAGGCAGCTTTGAAGGCTGATTTTAAAAGTAAATTATATGCAAATTCGAGTTTGGAATTAAAGGTATTTCTAAAGTATCAAACTGCCTTATTTTACATATAAGTCACCCCTAAGGTCTCCCCTAGGTGGCCTTGGGGTAGTGTGCCTTATAGTACAACTTATTTACCTTCTAGTTGCAGATTCCTTACCTTAGAATTTTCCTCCAGGCGTCAGGCTGGATCTGGAGACTTTCTTCTTCGAGCAATACCCGTGTGCGTCGGTAGGTGAAGTCGGTCGATTCCGCAGGTGTCGTTGGCATCGTAGTCTCCGTGATGACGTTGGAGTAGTACATAGATGCCGCCTCAGCACAGTGATGTCAGTTTCTTTTCATGACTTTCCACGCCAAAGCGCAGAGCCGCGAAGAACACTGAAATTGGTGTGCCAGAGCTAAGGCCCTGCATGGGGAAGCCCTGTCACTAGAATGTTCACAAGCAGGGAGGATGGGTGGGTCGGTAAGGAATCTGCAACTAGAATATGGCCCTCATTACGAGCCTGGCGGTCTGTGACCGCCAGGCTCGCGGTTGGCGGGAGCACCGCCGACAGCCCGGCGGTGCCCCGCAGGGTATTCTGACCGCGGCGCTTTGGCCGCGGTCAGTGCAGGAAAACCGGCGGTCTCCCGCCGGTTTTCCGCTGCCCGTTGGAATCCTCCAAGGCGGCGCAGCTTGCTGCGCCGCCGAGGGGATTCCGACCCCCCCTACCCCCATCCAGTTCCCGGCGGTCCGCCCGCCGGGAACCGGATGGCGGTAGGGGGGGTCGCGGGGCCCCTGGGGGCCCCTGCAGTGCCCATGCCACTGGCATGAGCACTGCAGGGGCCCCCGTAAGAGGGCCCCTAAATGTATTTCACTGTCTGCTGCGCAGACAGTAAAATACGCGATGGGTGCAACTGCACCCGTCGCACAGCTTCCGCTCCGCCGGCTCGATTCCGAGCCGGCTTCATCGTGGAAGCCTCTTTCCCGCTGGGCTGGCGGGCGGCCTGAAGGCGGCCGCCCGCCAGCCCAGCGGGAATGTCAGAATTACCGCCGCGGTCTTTCGACCGCGGAACTGTAACCTGACGGCAGGACTTTGGCGGGCGGCGGAGGCCGCCCGCCAAGGTCAGAATGAGGGCCTATGTCTCTACCAGATATATCGTTACTGAAGGTAAGTAACTCGTACATCTGATAGAGACGTCTAGTTGCACATTCCTTACCTTAGAATAGATACCCAAGCAATGCCATCCTCTGAGGTGGACTGCGAACCAAGATCATACTAGAAAGTCCTGCAGGACCGAACAACCAAAGTAGCCGTCCCGACGTACCTAACTGTCCAAGAAGTAAGGTTTAGTAAACGTGAGCAAGGATGCCCACGTAGATGCCTGGCAGATATCCAGGACAGGAACTCTGCATGATAACGCAATGAAAGCAGCAGTCGCTCTGGTGGAATGAGCGCGCAAGCCCTCAGAGGGTTGCTTCTTGGCCAAAGGGTAGCACATCTTGATGCAAAGAAGTATCCATCGAGAGATGGTAAGTTTTTGCACTGCCTTCCCTTTCTTCAAACCCACATATCCAACAAAGAGTTGATCGTCCACCCGGAAATCTTTAGTATGATTGAGATAGAACGCCAATGCTGTTTTTGGGTCCAGATGGTGGAATCTCTCCTCCTGTAATGACCTTGGGAAGGAAGGAAGGCTTAGTGCGTAACATCACTTTGTCAGGGTGCACAGACAAGTATGGGGGCTCAGAAGAAAGAGCCTGAAGCTCACTCACTCTGCGAGCAGAAGTGATGTCAACAAGAAAACCAGTCCTGAAAATAAGGAGCTGGGAGGAAACAAATGGGTGAGTTCCTTAAGGAATCGACTGACAATAGGAGACTTAAAGAGTTATGGCTGGTCAGGCAAACTAAGAAAGGGTGAAATAGCTGATAAATAACCTTTAAGGGTGCCCAAAGCAGAGCCCTGGTGGGCTAAAGAAAGAATGAACAAAAGAACCTCAGAAAGAGGAGCGGGGGTCAACAGACTTGTTGGTACACCATGCCACAAATTTATGCCAATGACAGGCGGATACAGTTTTGGTGGAGGGACGCCTGGCTGCCAAGATAATGTCACAGACTTTTGTGTGAAGGTCAAAAGCCGTCTACTGCATCCGCTCAGTCTCCACTCATGAAGGTGGAGATTGGGCAGGTTCGGTTGGAGAGCCGTACCCTGCTGCTGCGACAGAAGATTCTCCTGAAGAGGCAGTCTGAGTGGAGGATCGGTGGCAATGTTCAATAGCTCTGAATATGCCCAGTCCAGAGCCACCAAGATTACTTGGGCCCGGTCGTTCCTGATCTTCTTAAGAACTCTGGCAGAAGTGGTATAGGCGGAAAGGAGGCAGGAGTTCCACTTGAGACAAAAAGCATCTCCAAGCAAGTGCTGCCTTAGAAACTGCATCGCACAAAACATCTGACAGTGCGCGTTCTGTGTGGAGGCGAACAGATCTAACCAAGGCTCTCCTAAATAGTACTAATAATACCTTGAGCCACCTCAGGATGGAGAGGCCATTCGTGATCGGCTATGCATCGAGGGCTGATTTCGTCTGCGCTGGCATTCAGAGAGCCTGACAGATGTTGAACCACCAAGCTAATGTCCTGATGTGCCAGCCATGTCCAGAGGCGTAGTCCCAGGACCCTACTCTGCCCTGTTTGTTGCAGTACCGCATGACAGTAGTGTTGTCCGTAAACACTTGCACTACTTTCCCTTTGAGAGAGTGAAGAAATGCTTTCCACGCAAGCTTGATCGCCCGGAGCTCCATAAGATTGATACGGAGCCCAGACTCCACCAGAGGCCTCTGATCTCCGCCTCTCCCATGTGGCCGCCCCATCCCAGAAGTGACTCATCTGTCACTATGGATAGATCTGGCTGGGGAAGGGAGAGGTATCTGCCGTTGACCCAAAGCGGATTCGAAAGCCAGATCTGGACCATGTTGGAGAGATTTCCCTGATGCTGTGCCCACTGGACCTTCAAGTCCCACTGGAGAACTTGCATATGCCATCTGGCATGTGTCATTAGCAGGATGCAGGAGGCCATGAGGCCCAGCAGCCTCAGAGTCCGTCAAACCGAAACCCAAGATAGAGACTGAAAGATTGAAATCATAGCCTGAATACTTTTTGTAAGGAAATGCCTCGTTGGCATGGTTGCCCCCTGACGTTTTGCCTTTGCTGATGCCAAGTGAAAGTGAAAGTGTGCTGAGGCCTGCTAACCAGGCCTCAGCACCAGTGTTCTTTCCCTAACCTGTACCTTTGTTTCCACAGTTGGCACACCCTGGCATCCAGGTAAGTCCCTTTCGACTGGTACCCCTGGTACCAAGGGCCCTGATGCCAGGGAAGGTCTCTAAGGGCTGCAACATGTCTTATGCCACCCTGGAGACCCCTCACTCAGCACAGACACACTGCTTGCCAGCTTGTGTGTGCTGGTGGGGAGAAAATGACTAAGTCGACATGGCACTCCCCTCAGGGTGCCATGCCAACCTCATACTGCCTATGGCATAGATAAGTCACCCCTCTAGCAGGCCTTACAGCCCTTAGGGAGGGTGCACTGTACCATAGGTGAGGGCATAGGTGCATGAGCACTATGCCCCTACAGTGTCTAAGCAAAACCTTAGACATTGTAAGTGCAGGGTAGCCATAAGAGTATATGGTCTGGGAGTCTGTCATACACGAACTCCACAGCACCTTAATGGCTACACTGAAAACTGGGAGGTTTGGTATCAAACTTCTCAGCACAATAAATGCACACTGATGTCAGTGTACATTTTATTGTGAAATACACCCCAGAGGGCATCTTAGAGATGCCCCCTGAAAACATACCCGACTTCCAGTATGGGCTGACTAGTTTTGCCAGCCTGCCACACACCAGACATGTTGCTGGCCACATGGGGAGAGTGCCTTTGTCACTCTGTGGCTAGTAACAAAGCCTGTACTGGGTGGAGGTGCTTCTCACCTCCCCCTGCAGGAACTGTAACACCTGGGGGTGAGCCTCAAAGCCTCACCCCCTTTGTTACAGCACCCCAGGGCACTCAACTAGTGGAGTTGCCCGCCCCCTCCGGCCACGGCCCCACTTTTGGCGGCAAGGCCTGGAGAAGATAATGAGAAAAACAAGGAGGAGCCACTAGCCAGTCAGGACAGCCCCTAAGGTGTCCTGAGCTGAGGTGACTCTGACTTTTAGAAATCCTCCATCTTGCAGATGGAGGATTCCCCCAATAGGATTAGGGATGTGCCCCCCTCCCCTCAGGGAGGAGGCACAAAGAGGGTGTAGCCACCCTCAGGGCTAGTAGCCATTGGCTACTAATCCCCCAGACCTAAACACACCCCTAATTGAGTATTTAGAGGCTCCCAGAACCTAGCAAGATAGATTCCTGCAACCTAAGATGAAGAAGGACTGCTGACCTGAAAGCCCTGCCGAGAAGACGGAGACACCAATTGCTTTGGCCCCAGCTCTACCGGCCTGTCTCCCCACTTCAAGAAAAACTGCAACAGCGACGCATTCCACAGGGTCCAGCGACCTCTGAAGCCTCAGAGGACTACCCTGCATCTAAAAGGACCAAGAACTCCCGAGGACAGCGGCTCTGCTCCAAAGAAGAAACATCTTTGCAACAAAGAAGCAACTTTTAAAGAACACACGTTTCCCGCCGGAAGCGTGAGACTTTGCACTCTGCACCCGACACCCCCGGCTCGACCTGTGGAGAACCAACACTACAGGGAGGACTCCCCGGCGACTACGACCCTGTGAGTAGCCAGAGTTGACCCCCCTGGGCCCCCCCAGCGACGCCTGCAGAGGGAATCCAGAGGCTCCCCCTGACCGCGACTGCCTGCTTCAAAGAACCCGACACATGGTAAAGACGCTGCACCCGCAGCCCCCAGGACCTGAAGGATCTGACCTCCGGTGCAGAAGCATCCCCCCAGTTGCCCTCTCCCTTGCCCAGGTGGTGGCTACCCTGAGGAGCCCCCCCCCTTGCCTGCCTGCTTCACTGAAGAGACCCCTGGGTCTCCCATTGAAACCTATTGCAAACCCAACGCCGGTTTGCACTCTGCACCCAGCCGCCCGTGCCGCTGAGGGTGTACTTTTTGTGCTGACTTGTGTCCCCCCGGTGCCCTACAAAACCCCCCTGGTCTGCCCTCCGAAGACGCAGGTACTTAGGTGCTGGCAGACTGGAACCGGGGCACCCCCTTCTCCATTGAAGCCTATTTGTTTTGGGCACCACTTTGACCTCTGCACCTCACCGGCCCTGAGCTGCTGGAGTTGGATCTTTGGGTTGCTCTGAACCCCCAACGGTGGGCTACCTTGGACCCAACTTTGAACCCTGTAGGTGGTTTACTTACCTGCAAAACTAACAAACACTTACCTCCCCCAGGAACTGTTGAAAATTGCTTATTACCATTTGTGTGAAAACTGTATATGCTATTTTTCTAATTCAAAGTTCCTAAAGATCCTAAGTGAAATACCTTTCATTTGAAGTATTACTTGTAAATCTTGAACCTGTAGTTCTTAAAATAAACTAAGAAAATATATTTTTCTATACAAAAACCCATTGGCTTGGAATTGTCATTGAGTGTGTGTTCCTCATTTATTGCCTGTGTGTGTACAACAAATGCTTAACACTACCCTCTTATAAGCCTACTGCTCGACCACACTACCACAAAATAGAGCATTGGAATTATCTCTTTTTGCCACTATCTTACCTCTAAGGGGAACCCTTGGACTCTGTGCATGCTGTTTCTTACTTTGAAATAGCACATACAGAGACACCTTTGACTCACTTTTCGGGAGGATAGTCCTGAAACTGCACTGTGTCTAGAACAGCTCCGATGAAAGGGAGCGTCTGAGAGGGAGTCAGGTGTGACTTCGGCACGGTTATAGTGAACCCCAGCGTGTGCAGGAGGTTCATCGTAGTTTGAAGGTGGGAGACGACTTTCTGGGGCGAGTCTGCTTTCAACTGCCAGTCGTCGAGGTAGGGGAAGACTGAAACCCCCAACCTGCACAAATGAGCTGCAACCACCACCATCACTTTCGTGAACACTTGCGGAGTGCTGGTAAGGCCTAAAGGGAGCACTGTAAATAGAAAGTGCTTGTGACCTCCCACAAATCATAGGTAACGTTGGTGGGCAGGCAGGATGGGAATATGGAAATAAGCGTCCTGCAAGTCCAACGCTACCATCCAGTCTCCTGGGTCCAAGGCAGACAGGACCTGAGCCAGGGTGAGCATTTTGAATTTCTCCTTCTTGAGGAAGAGATTGGGGTCCCGAAGGTCCAGGATAGGAGGTAAGCCCTTGCCTTTTTTTGGGCAACAGAAGGTAGTGGGAATAACAACCATGACCTACTTCTGGCGCAGGAACCCTCTCTATGGCTCCCTTCGCCAAGAGAGCTGCAACTTCCTGACGGAGAAGTGCCAAATGATCCTCTGGAATACGGCTGACTGATGGAGGCACAGCTGGTGGGGCAGATTCGAAGGGGAGGGAATAGCCCCTTGGAACGATCTGCAAAACCCACCTGTCCGTAGTGATGGATTCCCAGTGGGGCAGGTGATGGCAAATCCTGCCGCCAACTGGAACAGAGTAAGTGCATGGACTAGGAGGGTTTGGAGACTGCAGCAAGGGCAGGTGTGGACTGGGCAGACCTCTGGTTCCCTGTCCCACGGCAACATGGGGTTCTGCGTCCCTGGCCACAGAGTGGCTGAACAGCATGGGTAGCACAGAGGCTGGGATAGGGACGTGACAGGGAGCCCCTTCCGTGGCCACGAAATGGGCAAAAGGCAGACTGTTGGGGGTGAGGGGCAGTGGAAAGGCCGAGGGACCGAGCCGTAGCCCAGGAGTCCTTGAACCTCTCCAAAGCCGAGTCCGGCTTGTCTCCAAAGAGATGGGAGCCATCAAAGGGCATGTCCATAAGAGTCTGTAGGACATACCCTGAAAAACCAGATGTACGAAAGCATGCGTAGCGCCTCAAGGCCACTGTTGTTGCAAACGATCTACCTAGAGGGTCGGTCGTGTCCAGCCCACATCTGATAGTGAACTTTGCTGCGTCTCTTCCATTGGTAACAGCTTGGGAAACGAAAGTACGGGCCTCCTCCGGTAAATGCGGCAGAACATGCGTGACCGTATCCCACAGAGTGGGTATAGTGGCTTAAAGGGCTTGCAGTGTTCACTGACCGCAGCGCGAGACTGGAGGAAGAAAACATCATCTTCCCAAATTGTTCCAGCCTTTTTTGATTCCCTATCCGGGGTGCGGAAGGGAATGCGCCAGAGGATGAGGATGCCTGGATGACGAGGCTCTCAGGCGTGGGGTGTTGGACAGGAATTTAGGGTCGGTTGGGGCGGGCCAATGCAGCATGCAACAGTCCTGTTAACAGGAGCCCCTGTTGGGTCTGGACCAAGTACCCAAAAGGACATCGGTGAGCGCTTCATTGAATGGAAGAAGAGGCTCAGATGTGGAGGCCCCTGGTTGTAGCATCTCCGTCAGGAGATTAGACCTGACCTGAATAGTAGGCAGCTCAAGGCCGAGGACCTCAGCCATCCTACTGACCACCATGGAATAAGTTGCTCCCTCCGTCTTAGCCACTGTAAGAGGAGACAGCATGCCAGCATCTGGAGAGGTATCCAGACCACTGGCCTCCCTCAACTCCTGTGCCCAGTCCAAGTTATGGTCATCCTGGTATTCCTAAGGGTCCAGGGACCACTCCAATCCTTCCCAGAATTTGTACCCTTAATAAAAAGGGTCAGAATCCAACCTGGGGTGAATAGGCCCCATCGAAGAAGGAGTCATTTGGGATCGGGTCGATGTTGGGAACCACCGACATCGGGAGCGTCGACAATTGAACTGACGCCGGGGAAGGTCTCAATGGTACAACTGGAGCCTGTGCGGATCCAAGGGGGACTTCGGTGGCGAAGAAGCCAGTGCGGTACCCGAAGCACAACCCCTCCCCACCCCCACAGACCAAACCCCTGGGGCCCGAAGGCACTGTCTCGGGGTCAGCCTGCCTAAAAAATGAGGCGCATGGCCTCATAAAACTCCTTTAATTTTGCAGGGGTCGCCCCATCTCCCGGAAACTCAGGGTAAAACAGAGCGGACCTAGAAGCAGGCTCCGAAGACGGAGGCCTTGATCGTCACATCAGCCGAGCGACGGGGTGAAGTGGAAGTATGACGGAATTTTCAACTTCTTCTTCTTACCTTGACCCAAAGACTTTGAAGAAGAAGAATGGTGGTGGCTCCGTGGCTGGTCTCGAGACCTTCCCCTTCAACGAGACCGGGACCTGCACAGAGTCGAGCGATTGGCCGCTATAAGCTTTAGGGACCGGTCCCTCAAGGCCTTCGGGTGCATGGCCCGGTACTCGTAGCATGAGTTTGGGTCGTGGTCACGCTCTAGGCACCACAAACTAACCCGATGTGGATCTGTCACGTACATCATGCGGTGACAGTCCTCGCACGGTTTAAAACTGGTCTTCGGGGACATCCCTCGATGCACCAAAAAACTCACCAAAAAGTCGACAAGAGAGTCAATCAGTCAAAAAGCGACCAAGGGTTTCTCTCACCGGATCAGCACGTGATGCCGAAAAAAAGAACTGACGTCACTGCGCTGAGGCGGTGTCTTTGTACTACTCCCGACGTCATCACGGCAACTACAATGCCAAAGACGCCCGCGGAGTCGACCAACGCCACCTACCGACACACAAGAGTATTGCTCGAAGAAAAAAAATCTCCGGATCCATTCTGGCACCTGGGGAAAATTCTAAGGTAAAGAATCTGCAACTACAAGTCTCTATCAGATACTATAAGCAGGGACATTATAAAATATGTTTTATATGCCCGGGTGTGGGGAAAAACTGCCTATTTCGTTGTAGTACAGTAGCTCCACAGGCTAACATTGAGAAACGTTATTAAAGTATAACTCTTGCTAGAAATGGGCTACAATTTTAATTTGTGGACCCAAAATTATAGAATAAATGCAACAATTTGCCACTGATAGATTTATTACATCTATCACAGAAAATAAGTTATAGAACTTGTTTTCTGTTCAGCCAAAATCCAACTCTCAAGCTGCTCTTCTCTGATTGGCCAGCCCTGCCAGGCTGAGCCAAGCTGCCTTAATGAGGTGTGAAGTGGCCTGCATTGAGATAATGGGACATCTGGAAGCTACATAGCAAAAGGCAGGAAGGAGTCTGGGTAGCCAGACTGGTCTTCAAAGGGAAAATGATACTTGAGACAGGACACAGGCTCACCCCCTCTTCCTGCCACCCCAGGCAGACGGGAGCCCCAGTAATGAGATTATCAGAAGGACAGGAGGGGGATTATTTAGGGAAATGATCCACACCAGTTGGATGACTTAGCCAGATCTTAACTCCTAGGAGGGAGTTCCTCCATTTGGATTTTGGAAGACTAGTTCTTCCTGGGATTAATTTTTGCCACACTTCACAGGAAGTGGTCACCCCAGAGGGTGGCACCCTGCAGCGCATTGCTCAGGGGTGCCCCCTGCTTGCAAGACCAGGAATAGTAGATACATTTGGGAGGGTTGCCCAGCAGCTCAGAACACTGCCTGAGCTACAAGAAGAAGAAGGACTGCCCTGCTGGAACCCTAGTCCGCACCCCATAGGACTGCACTCTGTACGACTGCACCTGCTGCACACTAAGGATCTACTGCTCTAAGGCATTTGCTGGCTTCAAGAGAGGGAAGGAGTGGACTCAATGACAGTAGTAGGTTAAAAGCTCTTCACCTGCAACATCCCCACCAAGGAGGACACAGCTGACCACCTTCATTCGCCAGATGCATTCTGGAAAACATCGTCCCAGCATCTCAAGGACCATCTCAGATCTTCTAGACCCTTGGATTGGTGTTGTGGACAACAGGAGCCCCAAAGTAGGACTTCTGGATGGGGATCCGGAAGTTTGGAGAAGATGGAGAGCTTTTGGAAAAATGATGAGAGAAAAAGCTCCAGAAAAACTATTAAGTCGGAAGGTAAAACTTTGACCAAGGCCTCGCGCTCAGTATCCAGGCAGGGCGCCGTCGTAGTTGGCCTCAAATTGTGACTTAGGGGGTCATTCTAACCCTGGCGGTCCAAGACCGCCAGGGCTAAAATGACGGGGCACCGCCAACAGGCTGGCGGTGCCCCGCTGGGCATTCTGACCGCGGCGGTTCGGCCGCGGTCAGAAGTGGAAAACCGGCGGTCTCCCGCCGGTTTTCCGCTGCCCAAATGAATCCTCCATGGCGGCGCAGCAAGCTGCGCCGCCATGGAGGATTCTGACACCCCATACCGCCATCCTGTTCCTGGCGGTTCTCCCGCCAGGAACAGGATGGCGGTATGGGGTGTCGCGGGGCCCCTGGGGGCCCCTGCAGTGCCCATGCCAATGGCATGGGCACTGCAGGGGCCCCCGTAAGAGGGCCCCAAAAAGAATTTCAGTGTCTGCTTTGCAGACACTGAAATTCGCGACAGGTGCAACTGCACCCGTCGCACCTTCCCACTCCGCCGGCTCAATTCTGAGCCGGCGTCCTCGTGGGAAGGTAGTTTTACACTGGGCTGGCGGGCGGCCTTTTGGCGGTCGCCCGCCAGCCCAGTGTAAAACACAGAATAGCCGCAGCGGTCTTCCGACCGCAGTGCGGTATTCTGGAGGGGGGAAGTCTGGCGGGCGGACTCCGCCGCCCGGCAGACTTAGAATCACCCCCTTAGTCCCTGTCAATTGCGACCAGATGTCCCCTGTTGGCACTGTTGGTTTTTAAGCAGTAACAAAAACAAATTTTTTTATGTATTCTTTAAAAAGTCATATCTCTGGTTCCCCTGCATTGGATTTTATTTGTCTTGGTGTCATTGTAAAGATAAAAAAAATTATAAATTGGTGTTGGATTTTTATTTTGTGCTGTGTCTTACTTATTTAATGTATTGATGTTTTAAATGCTTTACACATCTGTCTCCTAAGTTAAGCCTGTCTACTCATTGCCAGCAACCAGGGGTTGAGCAAGGGATTCATTTACTAAGACCCTGACTGAACCTTACATTGAGATAGTGGCCTTATTACTAGTGATCTGTCTCTACTTAACACTACTAATAACCCACTTTCCATCAACAAGTCAAGCCTAATGCCTCTTCCATAACATTCATAATTAACAGCTAAGACCAATGGCATAAAACATACCTTTTCTTAATAAATTAGTCAGGCCTATCGACTTTATCAGTAGCTTGTCCCTATAACTGATTTAAGGCCCACTGTATCGAGAAACAAAATAGCTGTCTCAAGGCTCTAACAAAATTCCACCCATAAAAGTTTAGCACTTTGAGCAAATGCCTCTTGTCTGAAGAAATAGGTCAGGCATACTGCCTTTGTTCAGACTTTGTATAATAAATCAGTCCTGCAGCATCTGACATATGGCATAATTGAGTTGTTGCCATAACCATTCAAAGCTTTGAGGATAGAGCATAAGCAAACACCACATTCAGCCAAGTGCATATGTCCCTTACCGGTACACCATGTTCTGTCAAACAAAATCTCACATGCTTATTGAAGTCTTAAATGGTTTATTAATAAGAGAAAAATTAATAGTCTGTGAATCAAGAAATCAAAGGCCAGAAATTCACCCAGCACAGCTGAATGAGTTGAGTTTGTTGACTTAGGGCAAAGTACACATTTACACACTAGTACTTGTAAGTTTTGCATAGGGTCAAATGATTCATAAACCATTGCAAGCAGGCGCTTAGGCTAAGATCATGAGAACAAGTTAAAACAACTTTGAATAGTATTGATAACATGTAAAAAAAAAAATATATGATTAAGCTAGACTTCATTTTTTGGTCTTGTGAGCCTAGAGATGGACACAGCTCAAGTCAAGAGCTGAGCAGTTACTGATGCCTACATTAGTGTAGGCAAGAAAACATTGCTGAAGGAACTTATGGTTACTCTAATACAATATTTCTATTTCACAGACGGAAGAGCAACATGTGGTCAGAACCAAAGTCCCTCTTTCTAGTCTTTCTTAAGCTCGTCTTCTGTTGATCACATGAGGCCGAATGACATCTGCGTTGTTAATTCAGACCTAGAAAATAGGAGTTCTATAAGAATAGAGCCTGCATCATGAGTATACGCAATAGCTATTCACTACAAGAAACACTTCAGAAAAATGTCTTGTGTGTAGGTTCTTCTAAGCAGGCTATGAAACAACACAAAACCATCCCAACTTCCACCCTAGCCATCTCAAAGTTGAACAAACACAGCAGGCACATCTGGTCATCAGGCCACACACAAGTCATATGGAAGAGCAGGGATCAAGACAGATCTCCTTCCCCATCACCACTTTAAGATCAGGGACAGTAAAATTACTTTTCACATTGCCAGATCATCTATCCCTCAAAGCATGCTCCTACCCCTATCTTCTCACAAGTACCCAGTGGGGCTAGTAGGGTAGCAGCTTTTAGGCAAAGTCTCAACCTTCCTAGTAGGCATTGTGCCTGCTCAGCCATAGAAGGGACACTTGGGGAAGTGTGTTCTCCCCATATGTGAACAGTGTACACAGTCTTGCCACACACATACCCTGTCTGCTTTAGCCACCAGAGGAGTATTATTTACCATAAGAATAGCAGCTAGGATTAAAAGTAAGAATATAACTATAAAGCTCACGGTGTTGCCTATGGAACTAGATTACAAGTGTGCTCTTCAAATGGTCCGTTAGGAAACGTTACTCTGTCAGATGCTGAATCTCTTTAGAACTTATTTTGATGTTTGACAAAGAACAGCGTGTGCAGAAACAGAGAGTAATCACAGTGTGAAAACTATTTAATAATAATGAAAGAGGGAAGAAATGTTGCTACACAAGCTATCAAAATCCGTTGTTTTACAGATAATTACATACATAATAACAACATTAATGGTTTATTGATTGCATTGTATGTCACGCTTTTATCAGTTCAGGCCATCTTGCAAGTTCCCAGACAATACATTCTTAAAAGCATGGCTGAAAGAGTACTGTTAGACCTGACAGCCTTAGGGTAGTCACCCCTAACTTTTTGCCTGCCTCCCTCCACTTTTTGGACACTGTTTTTGCTGGTTTATAGACTCTGCGCACTTTACCTCTGCTAACCAGGGCTAAAGTGCATATGCTCTCTCCCCTAAAACATGGTAACCTGGAATCATACCTGATTGGACTATTAATTTACTTGTAAGTCCCTAGTAAGGTGCACTCTATGTGCATAGGGCTGGTAAATTAAATGCTACTAGTGGGCCAGCAGCACTGGTTGTGCCACCCACTTAAGTAGCCCCTTCTCCTTGTCTCAGGCCTGCCATTGCAAGGCCTGTGTGTGCAGTTTCACTGCCACATCGACTTGGCATTTAAAAGTTCTTGCCAAGCCTAGAACTCCCCTTTTTCTACATATAAGTCACCCTTAATGTGTGCCCTAGGTAACCCCTAGGGCAGGGTGCTGTGTAGGTAAAAGGCAGGACATGTACCTGTGTAGTTATATGTCCTGGAAGTGTAAAACTCCTAAATTCGTTTTCACACTACTGTGAGGCCTGCTCCCTTCATAGGCTAAACATTGGGGCTGCCCTCATACACTGTTGAAGTGGCAGCTGCTGATCTGAAAGGAGCAGGAAGGTCATATTTAGTATGGCCAGAATGGTAATACAAGATCCTACTGACTGGTGAAGTCGGATTTAATATTACTATTCTAGAAATGCCACTTTTAGAAAGTGGGCATTTCTTTGCACTTAAATCCTTCTGTGCCTTACAATCCACGTCTGGCTGGGCTTGGTTGACAGCTCCTTGTGCATTCACTCAGACACACCCCAAACACAGGGTACTCAGCCTCACTTACATACATCTGCATTTTGAATGGGTCTTCCTGAGCTGGGAGGGTGGAGGGCCTGCTCTCACACAAAGGACTGCAACACCCCCTACTGGGACCCTGGCAGACAGGATTGAACTGAAAGGGGACCTGGTGCACTTCTTAGCCACTCTTTGAAGTCTCCCCCACTTCAAAGGCACATTTGGGTATAGAACAGGGCCTCTGCCCTACCTCATCAGATACTTGCTGGAGAAGAAACCTGAACCAGAAACTACATCCTGCCAAGAAGAACTGCCTGACTGCTCAAAGGACTCACCTGTCTGCTTTCTACAAAGGACTGCTGCCTTGCTGTTGCCCTGCTGCCTTGCTGAACTCTTGTCTGGCTGTGAAAGTGCTCTCCAAGGGCTTGGATAGAGCTTGCCTCCTGTTCCTTGAAGTCTCAGGACCAAAAAGACTTCTCTCTTTTACCTTGGACGCTCCGTGCGCCGAAAATTTCGACGCCCAGCTTGTTTCGCGGCGAGAAAAACGCCGCACTCCGACGCTGATCGACGCAACGCTCTTGGGACGATCGAAGATCCGACGCACGGCCTCGCAAGGACAACGCCGCCCGACCTCTAGAGGAGAAATCGACGCGACGCCTGCCGTGAGATCGTAATTTCGACGCGCAGCCCCGCAGACCGACGCGCAGCCGGAGAGCAAGCAGGAAAATCCACACACAGACCCGGGACATCTGGTAATCCCCGCAATCCACAGAAAGAGACTGTCTGCGCGCCGGAAAACGACGCCCGACTTCCCCGCGTGGAAAATAATGACGCAAGTCCGTGTGTGGTGGGGAGAAATCGACGCACACACCCTTTTTCCACGCACCTCTTCTCTTGTGGCCCTCTGAGGAGATTTTTCCACTCCCAACCAGGTACTTGTGCTTGAAAGAGACTTTGTTTATATTCTAAGGACTTAAGACACTTTATATCACTTTTCAGTGATATTTCTACAATTTCCCATTGCAACTTTATTCTTTTTGACCTACAATTATCCTGATAAATATTATATATTTTTCTAAACACTGTGTGGTGTATTTTTGTGGTGCTATATGGTGGTATTGTACGATTTATTGCACAAATACTTTACACATTGCCTTCTAAGTTAAGCCTGACTGCTCGTGCCAAGCTACCAGAGGGTGGGCACAGGATAATCTTGGATTGTGTGTGACTTACCCTGACTAGAGTGAGGGCTTTTGCTTCGACAGGGGGTACCCCGACTGCCAACCAAAAACCCCATTTCTAACATTGGTGGCAGCGGTGGGATAGGACTTGTATTTGTGCAGTGACATACAGTAGCTAAGTATTTCACTACCTACCCACAGTTGAAGGTCAACTTGTTTTTTATCTCTTTTTGAAAACCCGATTTTTTTCCTGACAATTTTCAAAAACTAAATCCTCACTCAACATGTCTCTGACTGGGTCTCAGACAGGGGAATTTGACCTAGTCCAGTTGGATGCATATATGGTCAAACAACTAAGAGGATTCTGCAGGGCATTGAGGGTACCCACCCAAGGGGCCTCCAGAAAGGAGGACTTTCAAGTGGCGCTGAGGGCCTGGGCAGAAGCCCATTTAGAGGATGATGAGGAAGAGGAGCCAGAACATGGCCCCTCAGAGGAATTTTCACTATCGGTGGATGGTGTTACCACTGCAATTGTGCCCCCTTCCAGACCAGGGAGCAGTGTCTCTATGCAAAGCCTGACCGCAGAGGAAAGGAGAGAGGAAAGGGAGTTCCAATTGCAAATGGCAAAACTGAAAATTGAGGCTCAACAGGAGGAGAGCAGGGCAGAGAGAGAAGCCAAACAAGTGGAAGCTGAAAGGACAGCCAAACAGATTCAAGCAGAAGCTGAAAGGGCAGCCAAACAAGCAGAAGCTGAAAGAGCAGCCAAACAGGTGGAAGCTGAAAGAGCTTTGGTTGAAAAGAAACTATTGTTGGCTCATGAACTGAGTCTCAAGGAGCTGGAGATCAAGGCGAGGCAGTCTGAATCCAGCAATAATGGTGGCAGCATACAGACAGGACCTGCTGGAGAAAAGAAGGTTCGTATACCCAAAAATGTGGTGCCCAGTTTTGTGGTGGGAGATGACTTAGATAAATGGTTAGCTGCTTATGAAGTTGCACTAAGGGCTCATGAGGTTCCTGAAGGGCAATGGGGGGTAGCTATGTGGGGTTATGTGCCGCCATTGGGGAGGGACACACTTCCCACATTGGATCAACCTGATCAAAACACTTACCCACTTCAGAAAGCCACTTTACTTGCCAAGTTTGGGCTGACCCCTGAGGGAAACCGTCAGAGGTTCAGGGACAGCACCAAACAAACCACACAAACATGGGTAGATTTCTTTGATTTCTCCAGTAAGGCACTGAATGGATGGGTGCGGAGCAACAAAGTAGCAGATTATAAAGGTTTATATGACTTGATTCTGGGAGAGCATATGCTTAATACTACTTATACAGAGTTGCGCCAGCACCTAGTGGATAGTAAGCTGACTGATCCCAGGAAGCTTGCTGAGGAGGCGGACCTCTGGGCTAGCACCAGAGTGTCCAAGAAGGTACCTGGGGGGGACTCCCACAAAGGTGGTCAGGGTTCCCAACAGAAGAAAGAGGGGGGAGATAAACTTGCAGATAAGGAACTCTCCAAAGGCCCCCAAAAGAATTCCCAGGGAGGGGGTGGCAACCCTTCCTTTTCCAAATTTGGGAAAAAAGCCAGGGACATATGACAAGTCAGGGAAATCTAGCCCCAAATGCATGGAGTGTTACCAGTATGGTCACTACAAAGGCGATCCACAGTGCCCCAAGAGGGCACCGTCCACTACCGGACAGGCACCTGGGTTGACTAGTGTAGCGCTCGGGGGGGAGATGGACCCAAGTAGCTTTGGGGAGCAGGTAGAGATTTCCCTAGTGTCCCTGGGAGAAGGAGAAATGGTGCCCAAGGCCCACATGCCCAGAAATACTTCCAAGTACCGGCAGTGGGTCACCATTGATGGGCAGAAGGTGGAGGCTCTGTGTGACACAGGAGCCAGTATGACTACTATCAAGAGTCAGCTGGTGTCAACAGAGCAGATAGTACCTAATACATTCCACCAGGTCAGAGTCGCTGACAATCGCGAGAGTCACCTACCGGTGGCTCTGGTTCCCTTTGAGTGGGGGGGGGTCTCTGGTACTCTGAAAGTAGCTGTGAGTCCTGCCATGCCTGTAGATTGTCTGTTAGGCAATGATCTTGAGCACACTGCTTGGAAAGAAGTGGAGCTCAGGTCTCACCTGGAGATGTTAGGGTTACCTGAGTGGGTCTGCCTGACCACACGGTCCATGGCTGACCGAGAGGGAAGTCAAGGGCATCTGGAGCCTGGAACGATGGCCCAGAGAGCTGCCAGGAGGAGGGACCAGGGGCGTGGGAAACCGGCCCCAGAAGTTCCCACAATGGCTGACGGGGCTCCTGAGGAGGAGGCTCCCGAGCCAACTGGGGAAGACATTGCCGCCCTAGGTGACTTACCTGAGCTTGCTGGCTGGCAAGTTGAGGGTGGACCCACCAGGGAGGAATTCTGCAAGGCGCAGAAAGAATGTCCCACTCTGGAAGGTTTGAGGAAACAAGCCTCAAACCAGGCAGCAGGCGACGCCTCTGGCGATCACCACCTATATTGGGAGAATGATCTCCTCTACAGTGAGCCTAAGGTTCCGGCCTTTGGGGCAGCACGTATGCTGGTGGTCCCCCAATGTTACCGAACCTTCCTACTGGGTCTGGCTCACGACATTCCCCTGGCAGGACATTTGGGGCAGGGCAAGACCTTTAACAGGCTTGTCACCCACTTTTATTGGCCCAAAATGAGGACACACTCAGATAAGTTCTGCAGATCTTGTCCTACCTGCCAGGCCAGTGGTAAAGCAGGAAAAAGGGTTAAAACCCCCCTGATTCCACTTCCTGTCGTTGGCACCCCCTTTGAAAGGGTGGGCATCGACATTGTTGGTCCCTTGGACCCCAAAACTGCCTTAGGCAACAGGTTCATCCTGGTTTTGGTGGACCATGCCACCCGTTACCCAGAGGCAATCCCTCTGAGGACCGTAACTGCACCGGTGGTGGCCAGAACCCTGATGGGGATATTTACCCGTGTGGGATTCCCCAAGGAAATCGTGTCTGACAGAGGCACTAACTTCATGTCTGCATACATGAAGTCTCTGTGGGATGCGTGTGGTGTAACTTACAAGTTCACCACACCCTATCACCCCCAGGCTAATGGTCTTGTGGAGAGATTCAACAAGACCCTGAAAGGCATGATTGGTGGCCTCCCTGAGGCCATGAGGCGTAAGTGGGACGTCCTCTTACCATGCCTTCTCTTTGCTTACAGAGAGGTCCCCCAGAGGGGGGTAGGGTTCAGTCCCTTTGAGCTTCTCTATGGGTACCCTGTCAGGGGACCCTTAAGCATTGTCCAGGAGGGTTTGGAGAAAGCTCCAAAGACACCCCCTCAGGATGTGGTCAGCTATATGTTGGCCCTCCGCAACCAGATGACCCGCTTCTGGAAAGAGGCCCAAAGTAACCTTGAGGCCAGTCAAGAGGTAATGAAACACTGGTATGACCAGAAGGCCACCCTGGTAGAGTTTCAACCTGGAGACAAAGTGTGGGTAATGGAGCCAGTAGAGCCCAGAGCTCTCCAGGACCGCTGGTCTGGCCCATTTGAAATAAAGGAGCGGAAAGGGGAGGCCACTTACCTAGTGGACCTCCAAACCCCTAGGAATCCCCTAAGTGTGCTCCATGTGAACCGACTAAAAGCTCATTTTGAGAGGTCGGAGATCAACATGCTTCTGGTCACAGATGAAGGAACGGAAGAGGAGAGTGAACCTCTCCCCGACCTCCTCTCTGCCCAAGAAGGTGATGGGTCAGTAAGCGGGGTCATTCTGTCTGACTCCCTGACTCTAAACCAGAAAGGAGACTGCTATGAGCTGTTGGAGCAGTTCTCCCCCCTGTTCTCCCTTACTCCTGGACTGACCCACCTCTGTGTTCATGATATTGACACTGGTGACAGTCTCCCTGTGAAGAACAAAATTTACAGGTTGTCGGATAAGGTGAAGGCCAGCATCAAGGAGGAGGTCTCCAAGATGTTGACTCTAGGGGTTATCGAGAAATCCAGTAGTCCCTGGGCCAGCCCAGTGGTGTTGGTCCCTAAGGCTACTGCCCCAGGTGCGAAGCCAGAACTCCGGTTCTGTGTGGACTACCGGGGTCTCAACTCAGTCACACGGACTGATGCTCACCCCATCCCCTGAGCTGATGAGCTCGTGGACAGGCTAGGCGCTGCCAAGTTCCTGAGTACGTTTGATTTTACTTCAGGGTACTGGCAGATCGCCCTGACTGAGGGGGCCAAGGAAAGATCCGCATTCTCAACCCCTGATGGCCATTACCAGTTCCGGGTGATGCCGTTTGGGTTGAAAAATGCCCCCGCTACCTTCCAACGGTTGGTTAACGGGGTCCTAGCTGGCAAGGATGCCTTCTGTGCAGCCTACCTGGATGACATAGCTGTCTACAGTTCCAGCTGGGAGGAACACCTGCTTCACCTCAAGGAGGTGCTTCAGGCCCTGCAACAGGCAGGCCTGACCATCAAGGCCAGTAAGTGCCAGATTGGGCAGGGTTCCGTGGTGTACTTGGGACACCTAGTGGGTGGTGGCAAGGTGCAGCCACTCCAGGCCAAGATTGAAACTATCAAGGCCTGGCAACCACCGCGAACGCAGACTGAGGTGAGAGCCTTTCTAGGCCTCACAGGATACTACCGCAGATTTGTCAAGGGCTATGGTACCATTGTAACACCCTTGACAGAACTCACTTCCAAGAAACAACCTAGGTTGGTGAATTGGACAGAGGCTTGTCAGAAAGCCTTTGACGCCCTGAAGGAAGCCATGTGCACGGCCCCCGTACTCATGGCCCCTGACTACTCCCAGGAATTTATCGTGCAGACAGACGCTTCAGAGCATGGCATAGGGGCAGTCCTAGCACAGCTGAATGAGGAGGGCAGAGATCAACCGGTAGTCTTTATTAGCAGAAGGCTATTACCACGGGAACAGAGGTGGAGTGCTATTGAGAGAGAAGCTTTTGCTGTGGTCTGGGCACTGAAAAAGCTAAGACCCTACCTGTTTGGGACTCACTTCCGGGTTCAGACAGACCACAGGCCCCTCAGATGGCTCATGCAGATGAGGGGTGAGAATCCAAAACTCTTGAGGTGGTCCATTTCCCTACAGGGGATGGACTTTACGGTGGAACATCGCCCAGGGGTTGACCACGCCAATGCTGATGGTCTCTCCAGGTACTTCCGCCTTAGCGATGAGAGCTCCCAGGAGGTCGGGTAGCTCTCCCCACTTTCAGCTGGGGGGGACACATGTTAGACCTGACAGCCTTAGGGTAGTCACCCCTAACTTTTTGCCTGCCTCCCTCCACTTTTTGGACACTGTTTTTGCTGGTTTATAGACTCTGTGCACTTTACCTCTGCTAACCAGGGCTAAAGTGCATATGCTCTCTCCCCTAAAACATGGTAACCTGGAATCATACCTGATTGGACTATTTATTTACTTGTAAGTCCCTAGTAAGGTGCACTCTATGTGCATAGGGCTGGTAAATTAAATGCTACTAGTGGGCCAGCAGCACTGGTTGTGCCACCCACTTAAGTAGCCCCTTCTCCTTGTCTCAGGCCTGCCATTGCAAGGCCTGTGTGTGCAGTTTCACTGCCACATCGACTTGGCATTTAAAAGTTCTTGCCAAGCCTAGAACTCCCCTTTTTCTACATATAAGTCACCCTTAATGTGTGCCCTAGGTAACCCCTAGGGCAGGGTGCTGTGTAGGTAAAAGGCAGGACATGTACCTGTGTAGTTATATGTCCTGGTAGTGTAAAACTCCTAAATTCGTTTTCACACTACTGTGAGGCCTTCTCCCTTCATAGGCTAAACATTGGGGCTGCCCTCATACACTGTTGAAGTGGCAGCTGCTGATCTGAAAGGAGCAGGAAGGTCATATTTAGTATGGCCAGAATGGTAATACAAGATCCTATTGACTGGTGAAGTCGGATTTAATATTACTATTCTAGAAATGCCACTTTTAGAAAGTGGGCATTTCTTTGCACTTAAATCCTTCTGTGCCTTACAATCCACGTCTGGCTGGGCTTGGTTGACAGCTCCTTGTGCATTCACTCAGACACACCCCAAACACAGGGTACTCAGCCTCACTTACATACATCTGCATTTTGAATGGGTCTTCCTGAGCTGGGAGGGTGGAGGGCCTGCTCTCACACAAAGGACTGCCACACCCCCTACTGGGACCCTGGCAGACAGGATTGAACTGAAAGGGGACCTGGTGCACCTCTTAGCCACTCTTTGAAGTCTCCCCCACTTCAAAGGCACATTTGGGTATAAAACAGGGCCTCTGCCCTACCTCATCAGACACTTGCTGGAGAAGAAACCTGAACCAGAAACTACATCCTGCCAAGAAGAACTGCCTGACTGCTCAAAGGACTCACCTGTCTGCTTTCTACAAAGGACTGCTGCCTTGCTGAACTCTTGTCTGGCTGTGAAAGTGCTCTCCAAGGGCTTGGATAGAGCTTGCCTCCTGTTCCTTGAAGTCTCAGGACCAAAAAGACTTCTCTCTTTTACTTGGACGCTCTGTGCGCCGAAAATTTCGACGCACAGCTTGTTTCGCGGCGAGAAAAACGCCTCACTCCGACGCTGATCGACGCGACGCTCTTGGGACGATCGAAGATCCGACGCACAGCCTCGCAAGGACAACGCCGCCCGACCTCTAGAGGAGAAATTGACGCGACGCGTGCCGTGAGATCGTAATTTCAACGCGCAGCCCCGCAGATCGAAGTCTGCAGGAGAAATCGACGCGACGCCTGCTGTGAGATCGTAATTTCGACGCGCAGCCCCGCAGACCGACGCGCAGCCGGAGAACAAGCAGGAAAATCCACGCACAGACCCGGGACATCTGGTAATCCCCGCAATCCAGAGAAAGAGACTGTCCGCGCGCCGGAAAACGACGCCCGACTTCCCCGCGTGGAAAATAACGACGCAAGTCCGTGTGTGCTGGGGAGAAATCGACGCACACACCCTTTTTCCACGCACCTCTTCTCTTGTGGCCCTCTGAGGAGATTTTTCCACTCCCAACCAGGTACTTGTGCTTGAAAGAGACTTTGTTTATATTCTAAGGACTTAAGACACTTTATATCACTTTTCAGTGATATTTCTACAATTTCCCATTGCAACTTTATTCTTTTTGACCTACAATTATCCTGATAAATATTATATATTTTTCTAAACACTGTGTGGTGTATTTTTGTGGTGCTATATGGTGGTATTGTATGATTTATTGCACAAATACTTTACACATTGCCTTCTAAGTTAAGCCTGACTGCTCGTGCCAAGCTACCAGAGGGTGGGCACAGGATAATCTTGGATTGTGTGTGACTTACCCTGACTAGAGTGAGGGCTTTTGCTTGGACAGGGGGTACCCCGACTGCCAACCAAAAACCCAATTTCTAACATTGGTGGCAGCGGTGGGATAGGACTTGTATTTGTGCAGTGACATACAGTAGCTAAGTATTTCACTACCTACCCACAGTTGAAGGTCAACTTGTTTTTTATCTCTTTTTGAAAACCCGATTTTTTTCCTGACAATTTTCAAAAACTAAATCCTCACTCAACATGTCTCTGACTGGGTCTCAGACAGGGGAATTTGACCTAGTCCAGTTGGATGCATATACGGTCAAACAACTAAGAGGATTCTGCAGGGCATTGAGGGTACCCACCCAAGGGGCCTCCAGAAAGGAGGACTTTCAAGTGGCGCTGAGGGCCTGGGCAGAAGCCCATTTAGAGGATGATGAGGAAGAGGAGCCAGAACATGGCCCCTCAGAGGAATTTTCACTATCGGTAGATGGTGTTACCACTGCAATTGTGCCCCCTTCCAGACCAGAGAGCAGTGTCTCTATGCAAAGCCTGACCGCAGAGGAAAGGAGAGAGGAAAGGGAGTTCCAATTGCAAATGGCAAAACTGAAAATTGAGGCTCAACAAGAGGAGAGGAGGGCAGAGAGAGAAGCCAAACAAGTGGAAGCTGAAAGAACAGCCAAACAGATTCAAGCAGAAGCTGAAAGGGCAGCCAAACAAGCGGAAGCTGAAAGAGCAGCCAAACAGGTGGAAGCTGAAAGAGCTTTGGCTGAAAAGAAACTATTGTTGGCTCATGAACTGAGTCTCAAGGAGCTGGAGATCAAGGCGAGGCAGTCTGAATCCAGCAATAATGGTGGCAGCATACAGACAGGACCTGCTGGAGAAAAGAAGGTTCGTATACCCAAAAATGTGGTGCCCAGTTTTGTGGTGGGAGATGACATAGATAAATGGTTAGCTGCTTATGAAGTTGCACTAAGGGCTCATGAGGTTCCTGAAGGGCAATGGGGGGTAGCTATGTGGGGTTATGTGCCGCCATTGGGGAGGGACACACTTCCCACATTGGATCAACCTGATCAAAACACTTACCCACTTCAGAAAGCCACTTTACTTGCCAAGTTTGGGCTGACCCCTGAGGGAAACCGTCAGAGGTTCAGGGACAGCACCAAACAAACCACACAAACATGGGTAGATTTCTTTGATTTCTCCAGTAAGGCACTGAATGGATGGGTGCGGAGCAACAAAGTAGCAGATTATAAAGGTTTATATGACTTGATTCTGGGAGAGCATATGCTTAATACTACTTATACAGAGTTGCGCCAGCACCTAGTGGATAGTAAGCTGACTGATCCCAGGAAGCTTGCTGAGGAGGCGGACCTCTGGGCTAGCACCAGAGTGTCCAAGAAGGTACCTGGGGGGGACTCCCACAAAGGTGGTCAGGGTTCCCAACAGAAGAAAGAGGGGGGAGATAAACTTGCAGATAAGGAACTCTCCAAAGGCCCCCAAAAGAATTCCCAGGGAGGGGGTGGCAACCCTTCCTTTTCCAAATTTGGGAAAAAGCCAGGGACATATGACAAGTCAGGGAAATCTAGCCCCAAATGCATGGAGTGTTACCAGTATGGTCACTACAAAGGCGATCCACAGTGCCCCAAGAGGGCACCGTCCACTACCGGACAGGCACCTGGGTTGACTAGTGTAGCGCTCGGGGGGGAGATGGACCCAAGTAGCTTTGGGGAGCAGGTAGAGATTTCCCTAGTGTCCCTGGGAGAAGGAGAAATGGTGCCCAAGGCCCACATGCCCAGAAATACTTCCAAGTACCGGCAGTGGGTCACCATTGATGGGCAGAAGGTGGAGGCTCTGTGTGACACAGGAGCCAGTATGACTACTATCAAGAGTCAGCTGGTGTCAACAGAGCAGATAGTACCTAATACATTCCACCAGGTCAGAGTCGCTGACAATCGCGAGAGTCACCTACCTGTGGCTCTGGTTCCCTTTGAGTGGGGGGGGGGTCTCTGGTACTCTGAAAGTAGCTGTGAGTCCTGCCATGCCTGTAGATTGTCTGTTAGGCAATGATATTGAGCACACTGCTTGGAAAGAAGTGGAGCTCAGGTCTCACCTGGAGATGTTAGGGTTACCTGAGTGGGTCTGCCTGACCACACGATCCATGGCTGACCGAGAGGGAAGTCAAGGGCATCTGGAGCCTGGAACGATGGCCCAGAGAGCTGCCAGGAGGAGGGACCAGGGGCGCGGGAAACCGGCCCCAGAAGTTCCCACAGTGGCTGACGGGGCTCCTGAGGAGGAGGCCTTCGAGCCAACTGGGGAAGACATTGCCGCCCTAGGTGACTTACCTGAGCTTGCTGGCTGGCAAGTTGAGGGTGGACCCACCAGGGAGGAATTCTGTAAGGCGCAGAAAGAATGTCCCACTCTGGAAGGTTTGAGGAAACAAGCCTCAAACCAGGCAGCAGGCGACGCCTCTGGCGATCACCACCTATATTGGGAGAATGATCTCCTCTACAGTGAGCCTAAGGTTCCGGCCTTTGGGGCAGCACGTATGCTGGTGGTCCCCCAATGTTACCGAACCTTCCTACTGGGTCTGGCTCACGACATTCCCCTGGCAGGACATTTGGGGCAGGGCAAGACCTTTAACAGGCTTGTCACCCACTCTTATTGGCCCAAAATGAGGACACACTCAGATAAGTTCTGCAGATCTTGTCCTACCTGCCAGGCCAGTGGTAAAGCAGGAAAAAGGGTTAAAACCCCCCTGATTCCACTTCCTGTCGTTGGCACCCCCTTTGAAAGGGTGGGCATCGACATTGTTGGTCCCTTGTACCCCAAAACTGCCTTAGGCAACAGGTTCATCCTGGTTTTGGTGGACCATGCCACCCGTTACCCAGAGGCAATCCCTCTGAGGACCGTAACTGCACCGGTGGTGGCCAGAACCCTGATGGGGATATTTACCCGTGTGCGATTCCCCAAGGAAATCGTGTCTGACAGAGGCACTAACTTCATGTCTGCATACATGAAGTCTCTGTGGGATGCGTGTGGTGTAACTTACAAGTTCACCACACCCTATCACCCCCAGGCTAATGGTCTTGTGGAGAGATTCAACAAGACCCTGAAAGGCATGATTGGTGGCCTCCCTGAGGCCATGAGGCGTAAGTGGGACGTCCTCTTACCATGCCTTCTCTTTGCTTACAGAGAGGTCCCCCAGAGGGGGGTAGGGTTCAGTCCCTTTGAGCTTCTCTACGGGTACCCTGTCAGGGGACCCTTAAGCATTGTCCAGGAGGGTTTGGAGAAAGCTCCAAAGACACCCCCTCAGGATGTGGTCAGCTATATTTTGGCCCTCCGCAACCAGATGACCCGCTTCTGGAAAGAGGCCCAAAGTAACCTTGAGGCCAGTCAAGAGGTAATGAAACACTGGTATGACCAGAAGGCCACCCTGGTAGAGTTTCAACCTGGAGACAAAGTGTGGGTAATGGAGCCAGTAGAGCCCAGAGCTCTCCAGGACCGCTGGTCTGGCCCATTTGAAATAAAGAAGCGGAAAGGGGAGGCCACTTACCTAGTGGACCTCCAAACCCCTAGGAATCCCCTAAGGGTGCTCCATGTGAACCGACTAAAAGCTCATTTTGAGAGGTCGGAGATCAACATGCTTCTGGTCACAGATGAAGGAACGGAAGAGGAGAGTGAACCTCTCCCCGACCTCCTCTCTGCCCAAGAAGGTGATGGGTCAGTAAGCGGGGTCATTCTGTCTGACTCCCTGACTCTAAACCAGAAAGGAGACTGCTATGAGCTGTTGGAGCAGTTCTCCCCCCTGTTCTCCCTTACTCCTGGACTGACCCACCTCTGTGTTCATGATATTGACACTGGTGACAGTCTCCCTGTGAAGAACAAAATTTACAGGTTGTCGGATAAGGTGAAGGCCAGCATCAAGGAGGAGGTCTCCAAGATGTTGACTCTAGGGGTTATCGAGAAATCCAGTAGTCCCTGGGCCAGCCCAGTGGTGTTGGTCCCTAAGGCTACTGCCCCAGGTGCGAAGCCAGAACTCCGGTTCTGTGTGGACTACCGGGGTCTCAACTCAGTCACACGGACTGATGCTCACCCCATCCCCTGAGCTGATGAGCTCGTGGACAGGCTAGGCGCTGCCAAGTTCCTGAGTA
The DNA here is from genome assembly GCF_031143425.1 of Pleurodeles waltl. Lineage (NCBI taxonomy): Eukaryota > Metazoa > Chordata > Amphibia > Caudata > Salamandridae > Pleurodeles > Pleurodeles waltl. The sequence goes on along the minus strand of NC_090445.1, from coordinate 90,908,435 downwards.
CGTTTGATTTTACTTCAGGGTACTGGCAGATCGCCCTGACTGAGGGGGCCAAGGAAAGATCCGCATTCTCAACCCCTGATGGCCATTACCAGTTCCGGGTGATGCCGTTTGGGTTGAAAAATGCCCCCGCTACCTTCCAACGGTTGGTTAACGGGGTCCTAGCTGGCAAGGATGCCTTCTGTGCAGCCTACCTGGATGACATAGCTGTCTACAGTTCCAGCTGGGAGGAACACCTGCTTCACCTCAAGGAGGTGCTTCAGGCCCTGCAACAGGCAGGCCTGACCATCAAGGCCAGTAAGTGCCAGATTGGGCAGGGTTCCGTGGTGTACTTGGGACACCTAGTGGGTGGTGGCAAGGTGCAGCCACTCCAGGCCAAGATTGAAACTATCAAGGCCTGGCAACCACCGCGAACGCAGACTGAGGTGAGATCCTTTCTAGGCCTCACAGGATACTACCGCAGATTTGTCAAGGGCTATGGTACCATTGTAACACCCTTGACAGAACTCACTTCCAAGAAACAACCTAGGTTGGTGAATTGGACAGAGGCTTGTCAGAAAGCCTTTGACGCCCTGAAGGAAGCCATGTGCACGGCCCCCGTACTCATGGCCCCTGACTACTCCCAGGAATTTATCGTGCAGACAGATGCTTCAGAGCATGGCATAGGGGCAGTCCTAGCACAGCTGAATGAGGAGGGCAGAGATCAACCGGTAGTCTTTATTAGCAGAAGGCTATTACCACGGGAACAGAGGTGGAGTGCTATTGAGAGAGAAGCTTTTGCTGTGGTCTGGGCACTGAAGAAGCTAAGACCCTACCTGTTTGGGACTCACTTCCGGGTTCAGACAGACCACAGGCCCCTCAGATGGCTCATGCAGATGAGGGGTGAGAATCCAAAACTCTTGAGGTGGTCCATTTCCCTACAGGGGATGGACTTTACGGTGGAACATCGCCCAGGGGTTGACCACACCAATGCTGATGGTCTCTCCAGGTACTTCCGCCTTAGCGATGGGAGCTCCCAGGAGGTCGGGTAGCTCTCCCCACTTTCAGCTGGGGGGGACACATGTTAGACCTGACAGCCTTAGGGTAGTCACCCCTAACTTTTTGCCTGCCTCCCTCCACTTTTTGGACACTGTTTTTGCTGGTTTATAGACTCTGCGCACTTTACCTCTGCTAACCAGGGCTAAAGTGCATATGCTCTCTCCCCTAAAACATGGTAACCTGGAATCATACCTGATTGGACTATTAATTTACTTGTAAGTCCCTAGTAAGGTGCACTCTATGTGCATAGGGCTGGTAAATTAAATGCTACTAGTGGGCCAGCAACACTGGTTGTGCCACCCACTTAAGTAGCCCCTTCTCCTTGTCTCAGGCCTGCCATTGCAAGGCCTGTGTGTGCAGTTTCACTGCCACATCGACTTGGCATTTAAAAGTTCTTGCCAAGCCTAGAACTCCCCTTTTTCTACATATAAGTCACCCTTAATGTGTGCCCTAGGTAACCCCTAGGGCAGGGTGCTGTGTAGGTCAAATGCAGGACATGTACCTGTGTAGTTATATGTCCTGGTAGTGTAAAACTCCTAAATTCGTTTTCACACTACTGTGAGGCCTGCTCCCTTCATAGGCTAAACATTGGGGCTGCCCTCATACACTGTTGTACACTGTTGTACACAGCTGCTGATCTGAAAGGAGCAGGAAAGTCATATTTAGTATGGCCAGAATGGTAATACAAGATCCTACTGACTGGTGAAGTCGGATTTAATATTACTATTCTAGAAATGCCACTTTTAGAAAGTGGGCATTTCTTTGCACTTAAATCCTTCTGTGCCTTACAATCCACGTCTGGCTGGGCTTAGTTGACAGCTCCTTGTGCATTCACTCAGACACACCCCAAACACAGGGTACTCAGCCTCACTTGCATACATCTGCATTTTGAATGGGTCTTCCTGAGCTGGGAGGGTGGAGGGCCTGCTCTCACACAAAGGACTGCCACACACCCTACTGGGACCCTGGCAGACAGGAGTAAACTGAAAGGGGACCTGGTGCACTTCTTAGCCACTCTTTGAAGTCTCCCCCACTTCAAAGGCACATTTGGGTATAAAACAGGGCCTCTGCCCTACCTCAACAGACACTTGCTGGAGAAGAAACCTGAACCAGAAACTACATCCTGCCAAGAAGAACTGCCTGACTGCTCAAAGGACTCACCTGTCTGCTTTCTACAAAGGACTGCTGCCTTGCTGTTGCCCTGCTGCCTTGCTGAACTCTTGTCTGGCTGTGAAAGTGCTCTCCAAGGGCTTGGATAGAGCTTGCCTCCTGTTCCTTGAAGTCTCAGGACCAAAAAGACTTCTCTCTTTTACTTGGACGCTCCGTGCGCCGAAAATTTCGACGCACAGCTTGTTTCGCGGCAAGAAACACGCCGCACTCCGACGCTGATCGACGCGACGCTCTTGGGACGATCGAAGATCCGATGCACGGCCTCGCAAGGACAACGCCGCCCGACCTCTAGAGGAGAAATCGACGCGACGCCTGCCGTGAGATCGTAATTTCAACGCGCAGCCCCGCAGATCGAAGTCTACAGGAGAAATCGACGCGACGCCTGCCGTGAGATCGTAATTTCGACGCGCAGCCCCGCAGACCGACGCGCAGCCGGAGAGCAAGCAGGAAAATCCACACACAGACCCGGGACATCTGGTAATCCCCGCGATCCACAGAAAGAGACTGTCCGCGCGCCGTAAAACGACGCCCGACTTCCCCGCATGGAAAATAACGACGCAAGTCCGTGTGTGCTGGGGAGAAATCGACGCACACACCCTTTTTCCACGCACCTCTTCTCTTGTGGCCCTCTGAGGAGATTTTTCCACTCCCAACCAGGTACTTGTGCTTGAAAGAGACTTTGTTTATATTCTAAGGACTTAAGACACTTTGGGGGTCATTCCAAGTCTGGCGGGCGGCGGAGGCCGCCCGCCAGACTTCCCCCCTCCGAAATACCGCTCCGCGGTCGAAAGACCGCGGAGGGTATTCTAAGTTTTTCCCTGGGCTGGCGGGCGGTCGCCAAAAGACCGCCCGCCAGCCCAGGGAAAAACTCCCTTCCCACGAGGATGCCGGCTCGTAATCGAGCCGGCGGAGTGGGAAGGTGCGACGGGTGCTGTTGCACCCGTCGCGTATTTCACTGTCTGCCAAGCAGACAGTGAAATACAGGGCCCCTGCAGTGCCCATGCCAGTGGCATGGGCACTGCAGGGGCCCCCAGGGGCCCCGCGACCCCCCCTACCGCCATCCGGTTCCCGGCGGGTGGACCGCCGGGAACTGGATGGCGGTAGGGGGGGTCGGAATCCCCTCGGCGGCGCAGCTAGCTGCGCCGCCTTGGAGGATTCCAAAGGGCGGCGGTACACTGGCGGGAGACCGCCAGTGTTGCCGGTCTGACCGCGGCTTTACCGCCGCGGTCGGAATGCCCTTGGGAGCACCGCCGGCCTGTCGGCGGTGCTCCCGCGGTCCTCCAACCCGGCGGTCATTGACCGCCAGGGTTGGAATGACCCCCTTTATATCACTTTTCAGTGATATTTCTACAATTTCCCATTGCAACTTTATTCTTTTTGACCTACAATTATCCTGATAAATATTATATATTTTTCTAAACACTGTGTGGTGTATTTTTGTGGTGCTATATGGTGGTATTGTATGATTTATTGCACAAATACTTTACACATTGCCTTCTAAGTTAAGCCTGACTGCTCGTGCCAAGCTACCAGAGGGTGGGCACAGGATAATCTTGGATTGTGTGTGACTTACCCTGACTAGAGTGAGGGCTTTTGCTTGGACAGGGGGTACCCCGACTGCCAACCAAAAACCCCATTTCTAACAAGTACCATCCAAAGATGAGCAGCAAGGGTTTTGTGCCTGCCATGGCATGTGATGACTAACCTGAGTCAGGCATTTCTAGACCTGACACGTGGAGGTAGTGGTTCCCCAGGATGTTTTGCTTTCTCTAGGAGGTTTTGCTGGTTCTCGTAAGGGGCCTAATGGCCCTGGGCACTTTCCCACTGTAAGTACAGTGCACAAGTGCCAGCACCATCCTTCCATCCACCTGGAAGTGGCACTAGCCCATGTGTGCATACTGGCACATGGGTAGTTTCCTATATCGATAATTGTTCTGGCATCACTTGCCAGGGTGTGCAAACTTCCACACGGTTATTCTAATATAGAAACTGAGCCTGACAGCACAGGCCAGTATAGGTGCACTTGCCCCTTTTGGTGCCTTTAACCTAAGTGTCCAGCCTGCTTCTGCAGACTTGTGTGTGCGCCAGGGCACATGTGCACTAGGAGAGCAGAATACGCATGTGTGTTTGCATTCCTCATGATAGCTGCTCTGCCCATAAGGTAACATGGGAGAAAGAGTCATATTAGGTCTGGTTTCAATATGGATTGCAGAGGAGCAGCCTCATGATGTTTCGTATCATTGGGTTCAGATTGACAGGCCCCCTCTGATGGTAAAGGTGATTTTCTTATTAATGGCTTAGAAATGGCACTTCTAGGAATTGGGCATTTCTAGGTTCTTAAATGCTTCTTGTGTCCTGCAACTTCATTGGTTGCGGGGGCAAAAGCACATCTGTGCATTGCCACAAGAAACAGCTATAAAACTTGGCATCCAGAATGGCAGGCCCCAGCCACTTGAGGCCTGGGATAGATCGATTGGACGGAGAGATTTCTGACACTTGCCCTCTCGGAGCCAGAGCATGGCCCCACTAAAGATAAAGGTCTACATTCCATAGCCTTAGGGCGGACAGGAACGAAATTTAGAGGAGACATCTCTGTTTTAAAGGAGAACCCTTTGAGCCACCCCAAACTTCAAAGGAAAACTCTAGAATAACTAGGGGTACTACCCATCAGCAAGAAAGAGTTGCATCTATGGCGACGCAAGACTGATATTAGTGAACCACTTGGTGCGCACGGCCATAGGAGTCTGTTGTGCACAGAATAACTCTCAGAGAAAGGGATCTGTGCACCCTTCCTGTATTGTGGTTGGCCTGAGCCAACTGCCTGCTGCTGTGTAGTAACCTGAAATGTGCTCTCCGAGGGCAGGTTGGCCTGTTCTGTGTGGAGGTCTCAGGGACATCAAAGACCTCTTGCGAGGGACTTGTATTGTCTGTTGATATCATCTGCAGAGCGGTGCCCTCTCATGCTCCTACATCATTTGCTGGACTCCACCTGGAAGCAACGGTGTGAGCGTGGGCTAACTATTGTGTCTGGAGACCAGAATTACCTGGTGCAGAGCTTGCCAAGTACTGCCTGCACTTCAGGTCAGTGTCCCTTCATCATGGGAACCACTGAACACCGAAACGTCTTGTGGTGTGAATGGGATCACCTGATGCGGGACTCCGCACGACCCGCTGTTGTTGAGTGTGTCGTATTTCTCTTATGTGACCCTCGGCTGCATGCGCATTGCATGCTCTACCCCGTTCATAAAGAGTAACCCTCGAAGGTGGAGGTGCAGCTGTGGTTGTGCCATACTCTGCCTCGTAAGGCAGGGCTGAACTTGCGTCAAAGTGTGTGACCAGGGAGTCTGGTGCGACTTAAGTCATTGGGTACCAGACATTGTTCCTTGTTAAAGGGAGGTATCAAAACAAATTTCCTTGTGTGACCAAAGTGTCTAGACCAACTCAAGACATCAAGCGCGGGACATTGAGCCTCATTCCAGAGGGGTGCAGGGTTTATGCTCTCCATGGGAGCTCCTGGGATTGTCTGGTGCAGATCAAGTCATCGTGCACCAGGCTAATGCCTCTTTCCAAGGAGGTACCACTTTGGAAATTGTCTTTGGAGTGATCGTATGGTCGGAGGCAACCCAGGTCATCAGCCCCCAGACATTGTGCCTCATTTTTTAGATGTACAGCACTGATCCCTTTTCGTGTGGGATCGTAACTGGCTGGTTCATGTCTTCATGCATCTGACACGGACCTCCTTGTACAGGTGGTGAGGCCCTAGTAACTCTTCGTGTCCAACTGGAATTGTCGAGGGTGACTCAAGTCAACACGCCCTGGAGGTGCTGAAATTCATAACTACTTGGTGACATTGGGTTGTCTGGCTGGGTTGAGTGCTGCGGTGACTAGCCGGTGGCCCCAGTAACCCCCCACCCCCGTGTGTTACAGACTTCTGAGCAGACTTGCTACTGGGAGCTCAAATGTCTTGTTGCTGATTGTTGCTAGATCAGCTGTTTTAATTCCTTTTCCCCTATCTGCTCCCTCCTCCCCATCTTTTTCCCAGGATCCTACGAAGTGCCACTTTGGCCGTGAGCGGCCTACTATCCAGGTGAAGGTTGACTCAATCTTTGGTTCGTGGTGGGGCAGGTTTGCTGAAGCTGGTTGGTGGGTGAAGGGCGGTTTGGGACCCAGGGTGCCTACAGACACAGTGGCATCCACTAGCTAGATATCAGGGCCCCGTATTAGGGTACCGGGAGCAAGTGCGTACAGGTGGGTGTGTGCACGAGCTGACTGATACCCATTGCACCGCATGGTGGTGCAGAGTGGATATACGGGCATAAGTGCAGTTGAATGCTAGAGCAGCACCAGGGTGCTGCTTTCCATATTCGTCTCCGAGTGAATTCCTGAGGTTGGCATTATGATTTACTAGTGCGGACTAGGCCTCAGTGCTATGTGAAAGTGTTCCAAACCTTGTATATACTTGTTTCTGCTAATGTTGGAAATCATGGTGCACCCTGAATTTATGTGTTACATTGAAGTTGGTAAACTGCAGGGTGGGTCTTGTGCTGACAATGTTTCGCACTGCAGGAGGGTCCGGGGAGGGAAAGTATAATTTTCTTACTTGCACATACTGTCGTTGGTGTTACACACAGTTGTGCCTAATATTGTGAATTCTATTGCTAAAAGTGATCTGTGCCCAGATTTACATGACACTTATACTGTGTTGACAATGTGTGTGTTGAATATAATTTTATATACCTACTCAGTTTGTGAAGTCTCATTTGTGCCGCACAGCGTGGTTGTGGTGGGGAAGTGCTGTGCCCTTGCTTTACACATTGCCTCTGTGATAAGCCTGGCTGCTCTGTGCCAAGCTACCCAAGGGTGAGAGCAGGTTATACAGCGAGTGTAACCACCCACCCTTGACGGAAGTGGCAGGTTCTGCCTGGCTAGGGCCTTCCCTCAGCCAACCAGAATGTGCCACCTCCAACAGGCATCGCTTGTGGTGTGGAGTGAAGAAGTGATCTCCATAGCCAGTGTACACCCCTGCTGAGAGTTTCACCTCCTAAGTCAGCCTCTTTGCTTTTTCTGGGTTTGGCTAATTCCTTTGTTTATGTCTTGTTGGCTTCATGTTACTTTTTCCCTAGGCCCACCAATGGCAAATTTCAAGCCATCCTGCGGGTGTTCCAAGTTCAGTAAATCATGACACTGTATTTAGTTCCACAAATTCTTGCTTTCTTTGTTTTGAATAGCATGATCCACCAGTGATGGTTTCTCCTGTTTTTCCACTTGAGTTACAGGTGCTGTTGAAGTTCCAGTGGTGTTCTTTTGGTCTTTTCTCTGCCCCTTTGATTGATTTTATCTCTATGAAAGGGGCCCTTGGTAAAGAGCAAGATCTGATTCAACCAAGGAGATGGTCTCTGCATGTGGTTGAAGATGTAAATGAGCACATATCTCTCCAGGTAACACTTCCATCAGTGTTCTCCTAGGTATTGGTTTCTCTCAGCTTCTGCTTCCCATGTTTCAGAGATACCTCTTTGTATTCTGCTTTATTAAATCTCCTGCTAGGACACTGCGTTTGTTGATGTTTGTTGCTGCTCCATAACAAGCTTTCCACTGTTGAATTGCCTAGACATCGACTGTGCTTGTCACATTAAGTCACTTTCAGCACCTTGTTGATATCGCCACTCCTTTCCTTGCCTGCCATTGCTAGTAGAACTTCTGCCTACTCTCCCTAGTACAACTGATGCCGCTATTTCTAACCTTGCTACTGCGTCTGCAACTCCTGTTCAGTGCTTGTTGTTGCCTGCTAGTACTGCCTTACCTTCTGCACACCACTGATACTTCATCTTCTGCATGTTTCACCTCCTGTAATTGCGTCCACACTTCCTACCTGTTATATCAGATCTTAACCGGCCTTCCTCTTATAGCTCCTTCCTGCTACTCCATTTGCTCCCGCCCATTATCGACCCATTTAGTATATGGTGATATTACTCAGAATATAGGGTGGTATCGACTGCGCACCATACCTCAAGTCTGTGGTATTGTCAAGTGACATTGGAAGTTATTTGGACAGTGTTACATGCCACAGCTTCAGACTCATGACTATGACAGTGGGAAAGTTTGGAATTCATAAAACCTTCTCTCCTAGATAACCATACCCATCTCAAAATACTGTGCTCTGCATGAATATTTCTTATCATTGCAGCTAAAGCCATCTACAACACCACTATCAAAAAAGCAATTAACAGAAGAATAACTCTCTTAAAAGCTACCAAACACTACCAGTCCACTCTCCAACACTTCAACTCCACCGTCAGTTCATATATATTATGCTGTCAATCACTTCTTCAAAGATAAGGTAAAGAAATTCACATCCCATATCCACAACATGAAAGTCACACCCACAAAACCTCAGATCCCACGTCTAAACCAAGTCAACTCGCCAACATCTCATACTCCCTCATGTCCACCAGCTATTAAGACTATCTTCATCTATCATTTATCATTAAGTATTTTAGATGAAATGCTTTTACACCTCATTCTCGAGATTAACAACTTCTTCCTCAGCTAAGTAATCTTTCTGGACGCCTTCAAGACAGAACATATCTTGCTACTTCTGAGGAAATACATTATACATCTAGATGATGTGCGAACCTCAGCTCCAACACCAACTAACCTTTCATAAGAAAATCAGAAAGACAGGTCTCCACCCAGCAACATGAGCAGATCAATATAAACAATCGTCTACAGGAGTGCCAGTCCAGTTTCAGATCGTGATGCAGTATAGATTTAGCCAGTCTTCAAATACCCAACAGTGATTTCCTCCTCAAAAGTAGAAATTACCCCTCTTTCTGATCCTGACCGACATTTCTGCAGCCTTTCCACAATCATTGACTGCTGTTTCACGCTGTGAATCACAAACTTTTCTAACACAGTTATGAATGTACACGTTTTCCTTTGTATACCACCACCAACTCTTACAGCTAGAATCTGCAAAATCCCAGAAACTCACCATTCCCTCCGGAGTCTTCCGGGCTTCATCCTCTGCCCCATTACCTTCATCCTTTATGTAAAGTCACTCGAAGATCCATCAATTCACTGCTAAAAGTCAGCTCTACCTTGAAATAGCCTCAGTTTACGGCATACAATGATTCAAAACTTTTAAAAAGCCTGCTATATACTGTGCTGTCTCAACAAAAGCTTGAAGTTTGATCAGATCACCCAATGCTGAAAGAAATATACTGCCCCCCCCCCACCCCTGGTGAAAGAGATACACACCCTGGCCTGTATCATCTTCAAGACCAACTGCGCCACATGTGATGCCATTGCACAAGATATCCTGTGATATGTGGCAAACAAACTATCCACCTCAGGCAAAAGTGGCACGCTAGCAGCTATGGCATCGCCCGATAGACAAAAAAGGCGTGTAAGAAAAATGAAATGCACCCTTTCTCCATCTGCAACCAGTATTGGCAAAATGCAGTAACTTACCGAGGACATCCGAACTACTCTGACCCTCCTGAAATACATAAAGAAACTGAAGACACCTCTGTTCAAGGAGCATTATGGTACAGGACTGGGGGTGCACCTATGTTAAAAACCGCGCATATCTACCTTTAGACTCAATAAACGTAATCTGTAAGCTTATGAGTTGTGAAGGCAAAAGTGTAGCCCTCAACTAGGAGAGTTGAAAAGATTTTTATGAATTTAGAATTAGTAATACATTGTTTGAGGTGTTAGGAGTATTTCAAAGTTCATTGGCCTGCTGATGCCTACTTACATCAAGTGGGAAGTACAGCGATGCATCTGCTTAGTTTGGTTTCATTCAGTTGCTATTATTGGTGAATGCATTAATGCGCTTCGGTTAGTATTTCTGTACATGAAAGGTGTGTTGATTTTCGTTGCAGAAGGCAAGTAAAGGAACAGATCTTGCAATGTCTCTTGTTTTGCATAGTGCGGAATTATTTAAAGAAAAATGGAAGGAAATAAAGTAATTAAACTTCAACTTTCTAGGTCCGACCGGAATTGATATGAAAGAACTACTGACCTTGAGAAAAGACGGTATCTGCTTGAAAAATGATGGAGAAAAACTACGCCTTCCCAGATTTATGAGTGCAGCAGTGGGTGAATAAAATAAGATTGATTAATCACTTTGTTTTACTTTGTCCCACGAGAGAGATTAGCTTTGTGCACAGAACAATGTGCTTGCAGACGCCCACACGTTTTGTTTTGTGGACGTGTGAATGGGCAGTCAATGGTGTTAGGGAGGTCGCGGTCTTCACCCACATGATGCTGAATACTGAAGAGGTGAACCGCACTGAAAGAGACTGGATAGGTGGCAGCCGGTCCCTGTGTGTTCAAAACCTCTGGAAGAATTTTGTAGTTCCCTAAGCGGCAGCAATTTGTTGATGAGTTAAACAAGGATAGCAGTGTTGTCTGGCTGTGCCTGCTTGGTACAGCTGGCAAGGCAAAAGCATCTGTGATATCTCAACATTATCATTTTTGAAGAAACACTTACTTACAACGACTATATTAGATGAGATCAATGCATGCTACCTTTCACTTGTAACATGTATATCACTTTCTGAAGCTTGGCAAGGCAGTGTTCTGCTGTGTGGTGCTGGTACCCTGATCCTGAAATTATCAAGATACTCAGCTTTGGAAGACATTTTATGGTCCATTTAATTTAGGGATGTCCAGGGGCTTCTCTGACTGTGCACAATAGGTCAGCAGGATCAAGCAATCCACTGGTTCCTAAATTCAAGTTTTCTTCCTGAAATTACTGCATATAGGCCCTCATTACAACCTTGGCGGGCGCCAGATGCCGCCCGCCAAGGTTGGACCGCCGAGCGGCCGCCTATGCAGCCACAAACCCGCCGACTGCATTACAACAACCCCGCTGGGCTGAATGGAGCCAGCGGTGTTGTGCCCGTGCGACAGGTGCAGTTGCACCTGTCGCGTTTTTCTCTGTCTGCTGTGCAGACAGTGAAAAGCAGGGTGGGGCTGTGCCTGGGGCCCCCTGCACTGCCCATGCCAGGTGCATGGGCAGTGCAGGGGCCCAGCGACTCCCCTTCCCGCCAGTCTTTCCATGGTGGTCTCTACCGCCATGGACAGGCTGGGTCCCGGCAGTGTGACCGCAGCGCTACCGCCGCGATCATAATATGGCGATTTGTACCGCCAGCCTGTTGGCAGTACAATCGCCAAAACAACCCTGGCAGTCTTTGACCGCCAGGGTTGTAATTAGGGCCATAGTCTCTTGGTGGAGCATATGGTTCATTTGTGTGGTACTTCTGTGCTTTGGGCCACATTAATAATGATCTTTTGTTTTGCAAGTGCGCCTGCATGGATTTGAACCTCAAAACCAGTGGGGGATGTCTTAATATTCTAGGCATAGAGGGTCATTCTGACCCTGGCGGCCGGTGGCCGCCAGGGCCACCGACCACGGGAGCACCGCCGACAGGCTGGCGGTGCTCCAATGAGCATTCTGACCGCGGCGGTTCAGCCGCGGTCAGAAGCTGAAAGTCAGCGGTCTCCCGCTGACTTTCCGCTGCTCATTGGAATCCTCCATGGCTGCGGAGCGCGCTCCGCAGCCATGAGGATTCTGACCCCCCCTACCGCCATCCAGTTCATGGCGGGAAAGCCGCCATGAACAGGATGGCGGTAGGGGGGGTCGCGGGGCCCCTGGGGGCCCCTGCCGTGCCCATGCCAATGGCATGGGCACGGCAGGGGCCCCCGTAAGAGGGCCCCAAAATGTATTTCACTGTCTGCCTTGCAGACAGTGAAATACGCGACGGGTGCAGTAGCTCGATTACGAGCCGGCATCCTCGTGGGAAGGTCGTTTTCCCCTGGGCTGGCGGGCGGTTTAACTGGAACCGCCCGCCAGCCCAGGGGAAAACTCGTAATACCCGCCGCGGTCTTTTGACCGCGGCGCGGTAATTTGGAGGGCGGGATCCTGGTGGGCGGCCTCCGCCGCCCGCCAGGGTCATAATGAGGCCCATAGTGTTTTGCAGTGTCCTGCTGCTTCTTGTGATTAAAGGGCTGTTAAAGGAAACTGCCATGAACATGTATCAGGGTCTCTGAAATGAACATGTTGAAGATGTGTCACCAACCACCAGTGCTCAATAATGTTTCACTTTACATGTTGGATGCTTCCTTTAAATATTATGAAAGCCTGTGTGACCATTGCATGTTCTAATGATGTGTTTTACCCTGGATAATCATTAAGTGATGATAGATGATTTGAACAACTGTGGACTCCATTGTGGCCAGCTAGTTTACCACTTTCTAATGAGCACACGATTGCTCGTACCTACTCTGCATAATCTCTGACACGGTTCACTGATTGCTTCTGATGTTGACATGGTTAGTCTTAATATCTCCAGGAAATTACCTGTTATTTTTTTAATTCTACTGATACCTTTGTTTGAAGGAATCAGGAAAAGTCTCCATTATTAACCAACCTAACTTCAAGCTGACTGGATAAAGTGTATCCAAATTAATTAATGTTTTTTGTAGCAGCACTGCTATACTTTTGCTTTCTGATTTATCATATTCATGAAATACTATCTTTATTTCCTTAACTCTTCCAGTCTACACACTTGTAGGTACATAGGGGGTCATTCTGACCCCGGCGGCACGGCGGTTCGGCCGCGGTCAGACTAGGAAAACCGGCGGTCTCCCGACAGTTTTCCGCTGCCCTACAGAATCCTCCATGGCGGCGGAGCGCGCTCCGCCGCCATGGGGATTCTGACACCCCCTACCGCCATCCTGTTCCTGGCGGGTCTCCCGCCAGGAACAGGATGGCGGTAGGGGGTGCCGCGGGGCCCCCGTAAGAGGGCCCCAAAAAGAATTTCAGTGTCTGCCTAGCAGACACTGAAATTCGCGACGGGTGCTACTGCACCCGTCGCACTCCAGCAACTCCGCCGGCTCCATTCGGAGCCGGCTTCATCGTTGCTGGGTCTTTCCCGCTGTGCTGGCGGGCGGCCTTTTGGCGGTCGCCCGCCAGCACTGTGGGAAAGCCAGAATGGCCGCCGCGGTCTTGTGACCGCGGTGCGGTCATTTGGCGGTAACCGCATGGCGGGCGCGACCGCCGCCCGCCGCGGTTAGAATCACCGCCATAATGTGCTTTTCTCAGAAATGGAAATCAAGAACAAAGAGGTAATCAGAGTTTGAAGAATGAGGAATATCCGCCAAAAATTGGCTGATGTGCTGTCTGTCCTCTTCATAATGAATACATCAGTGAACACTCTAAAAAGAGTGTTCTGGATATTTGCCTTTTTTTTTTTTTTTTACTGATGTCCGCATCCATGAAACTCTAATGACGTCCTAAGAGTCGAAGAGACAATTTGCAATATTTTGTCACACGTAACATTTCCCTTAGAATATAAACACTGATAAAGACATGAATCCTTTTAACTGTTAATGCATCGCTGTGACCCACCACAGATCTGTATCAGATTGTTCAAAAGTGCACATTTTTAGGTGATTCAAGAATCTTTCATGTGTCACTACTCAAATAGAATAGTGCAACCTCCGACATTGTTAAAACTCAATTGTTAAAACACAACACACCGAACAATGAAGGACACTGCTATGTGTATTGTAGACCTATCATGATACCCGGTAAGAAGCTTGTTTACAAGCTACCATAGGTCAGTAACTTACACTTTGGATATAATCTGTATATAATGCTCTTATGTTTCATCAAGATGTATTCTAAAGATATAATTTCAGAGTTATTTATTGTCTATGTTTTTAATACAGAGCCAAATCATTATAAAATAAGAAAGGTAGCTTATTAAGCAAGTCAATCATAACATGTATTGGTTTAGTAATTTAATTTTCTAATCACATGCAGTGAGAAACTAATGTATTATGTAGAGAATATATAAAATAGAAGCAATAAAAGAGGAGACAGAGCCGTAGTCTATTATTTTGAAACCTGTAAAGAAATATTCTACAAGTCATACTCATCTTTCGGATTTGTTACTGTCCATTGTACACAAAGCTGAAACAGATAATTTTTAATGGCAGCAATGCACTCACCTCCAGGCTACGACCATAATTTCATGAAATATATTCTTGATCTGTCTTTATACTTACAGACAGAATCACAAAAAAACGTTGTTCCTAAGAAACAAGTTCAACAACAAGACTCTAAACCAACCAGGGACGTCATAAAAACAGGACTCCCTGGTTTATAGCCAACAAACATGTTAGTGGACATAATACTCACCAGGACACACTTTGAACCTTTCTTTCTCAGACAGTAATGAAACTATGAACCCAGAGTTGTTTTGTCAGTCATGGTCCGATCACATTCATATTAACTTTAATCTTTCAAATATGTCATATCAACTTATCCCTGACAACAAACCACATTTGAGAAAAATATATACACAGAAATGATTTTCTCTTGCCCATTGCCTAGTTATGTGATTCCTTTCCTTCTGTACTATGCATACTGTTATAATCTTCATATATTTTTTATTTCTGATGGATACACCTACCTGTGGATTCTTCACCTAAAGAATTCTCCCCTCGCGCCAGATTAGATGGAAATTTCTTCTAGCTCTGCACGTCGACGATGACGTCACAATAGCCCGACTCCAGGCGACGCCGCATGACGTCATCTAGGCAATAAGAAGCCCTCGTCGACGTGCAGACGTCAGTTCCCTTTTTCCATGCCTTCGAATAACGTTTTTTCTTCGAGGCTAACAGGGAGCTACAGTTGCGCATCTGTATTTACTATGTTGCAGCCAAGAAAATCTGGCTTTAAGCCTTGTAACCAGTGTGGGGGTCAGATGTCGGTCACTAACCCCCATGAAAATTGTATTTGGTGCCTTAGTTCAGACCATGAGGTCGAGTCATGCGATTCCTGCCAGCGCATAAACCCTAAGGCGCTTAAGGAAAGAGAGGCTAAATTGTTCCTGGCCCGTTCCAAGAAGAAGAAGGAAAGGTGGCATCGTAGAGAGTCCTCTTCGAAATCTTCAAGGACTCATCGTCGTCACGGAGACTCTCAGCGCCGTCACGACTCTAGGCGCCAATCGAGTAGAGGTCGGTCCAGGTTCAGATCTGCATCTCCATCAGCTCAGCGCCTTCCTATGTGGGAGATTAGCCCAACCGTCACTCCTCCACCTCCTACGACTCCACCTTTGTCGGTGTTTGAAGTCGAGCCTCTTCAAGAACCGGCAGCTTCTCCGGAGCAGGAGTTGCCTGGCCCATCATCGGCTTCTATGCCAGCGCCGACACCACAAACATACCCAGCTTTCCCGGCGCCGGGTACGGATCCTGCCGCATTTTTAAATGCCATGTTCAATATCTTTTCCACCATGGCGCCTGGTGGAGGGCATGCGGGTCCGTCGGGCCCTTTGGCTTTTAATTTGGGTGCTCCGGCTCCTTACAAGCCGACGCCTTTCATGCCATTTTTGCCTTCTGGAGCCGCTGCGGCGCCAATGCCCTTGGCGTCGCCCAGGAGACCTGTGACGCCTACAACGTCTGCTACTCCGGCGCCTGTGGATTCTCCACGGATCCAGTCCACAGTCAAGGTGCCTGTGGCGCCGGAGGGTCCGGCGTCGGATGGATCTGAAGAACGGCGCCAGCGAAGATCTTCAGCGTCGGCCGACGCATTATCGACGCCGGGTCTCAAATCCAGACTCCGGTCCAGACGACTAGCCTTGCGCCTCCTGGAGGAGGAGGAATATAGCAGACAACATCTGGAGGAAGGCAAAATCTTGGAGCCTCAAGGTTATTTTCAGGGTCTGGACACCGCAAGTGGTATTGCCACTTCCCCTGAATGGGATTTGGCTTCCCCTGTGGAGTATACCAAAGAGGCTGCATCTTTTCATGCAGTAATAAGGAAGGCTGCAGACTTTTTAGATTTTCCTCTTCCGGCTGCTGAGGTGAAAAGGAACCTTTTGACGGAAGTACTGCATCCGGCTTCGGTGGTGGCGGAGCCTCTCTTGCCCTTCAATGAGGCTCACCTGGATCCCATCAAGGACATTTGGAGGAAACCTGTGACTTCTACAGCTGTCAACAGGGCGGTAACAAGGCGGTATCGTGCGGCTCCAGGTGACCCGGACTTCCTCTCCAAACATCCAACTCCAGAGAGTTTGGTTGTTCAGGCATCATGCTCCTCCCGGTCAGCCCCTGGTTCGTTCCCTGGGACCCCTGCAGACAGGGAGTCAAAGAAAATGGACCACGCTGCAAAGAAGGCCTTTTCGTCATGCAGTATGGCCTTGAAGTCGACCAGTGCAACCTGCATTTTGGGACGTTATATTCATGCCCTTATGGAAGAAGCAAAAGGTCATCCAAACTTGTCACAAGAGGTGTTGCATTTGCTAGCGGGCGCTCAGGCGGCGGCGACCCAGGTGATCCAGTCTGGGTTGGACACCTCAGACTCTGTGGCAAGGGCTATTGGTACTTCCATAGTATTGAGGCGTCAGGCTTGGCTGCGCTCATCAGGCTTCTCTACGGATGTGCAGGCAATTCTTCTGGATCTGCCTTTTGACGGGGAAAAACTCTTTGGGACAAAGGCAGATTCTGCTCTTGAACGTTTCAAAGAGAGCAGAGCCATAGCGAGGGCATTAGGACTTCAGGCAGCCACTTCCTCTACCTTTAGGTCATATAGGAAGTTTAGGGGTTTTGGACTTGGCTCCTCCTTTCATGGCAGGTTCCAGGCACCACAACAATCTGCAAGCTCCCTGCCTTACAGATCCTTCAGGGGCAGGGGCAGAGTACGTACAAGAGGAGCCACCCAGCAGCACTCTGCCTCTTCCTCGGGAGGGGTGCAGCAAGGAAAGCAGCCTTAGTCCTACACCACTCCCTGTTCACTTGTCTCCGGTAGGGGGAGACTTGCCCAATTTCTTCCAGTGTGGGAGTTTATAACATCAGACTCTTGGGCCATCGACATTGTGAAGAGAGGGTACGCTCTTCCCTTTCGGGAGTTCCCTCCTCCCTTCCCTCCCCGCCCATCCTTCTGTTCAGAAGACCATCTTCGGTTACTGCAACAGGAGGTGTTAACCCTATTGTCAAAAGGCGCAGTGGATTTGGTTCCCGAGCAGGAGAGGGGTCAGGGCTCTTATTCAAGATACTTCCTGATCCCCAAAAAGGATGGTTGGTTGAGACCAATTCTGGACTTGAGGATTTTGAATTGGTTCCTCAGGCAGGAAAAGTTCAAAATGCTGACCCTTTCACAGGTTCTTTTGGCGTTGAACGAAGGAGATTGGATGGTGTCTGTCGATTTGCAGGATGCGTACTTCCATATTCCGATCCTCAAATCCCACAGGAAGTGTCTCCGGTTTGTGGTGGGATCGCAGCATTATCAGTTTGCGGTCCTCCCATTTGGTCTTACTTCAGCACCTCGAGTCTTCACAAAGGTGATGGCGATGGTAGCGGCAGAGCTCAAAAGAAGAGGGATATCGGTGTTTCCCTATCTGGACGATTGGTTGATCAAGGCCAAGACTCCGGAGCTCATGCGGCGTCACCTGCAGTCAACAACTCAGTTGTTGTTCGACCTGGGTTTTTCAATCAATGTGCCCAAATCTCACCTGGAGCCCTCTCAACGCCTCCTGTTCATAGGGGCAGTACTGGACACAAAATTGAATCTGGCCTTTCCTCCGCCCCAGCGGGTTCAGGACATTCAGGCGTTCATTCTGATGTTTCGAAATGGAGCGGTAGTTCCAGTCCTCAAGGTCCTTCGTCTGCTCGGTCTGTTTGCTTCTTGCATACTGCTGGTCACTCATGCACGCTGGCACATGAGGGCTCTTCAGTGGTGCGTCCGCAGGCAGTGGTTTCAGCACAAAGGGGATCTCGAAGATTCGATCACGATCACCAGAGATACTGCGGTGGATCTTCAGTGGTGGGCAGCGATCGCCAACCTGTCGCAAGGAAGGCCGTTCTCGCTGCCTCCGCCGGTGGCCACAGTTGTAACGGATGCTTCCACTCTAGGGTCGGGAGCTCATCTGGGGGACCTGGAGGTCAAAGGCCTTTGGTCTCCAGTGGAACAGAGGTTTCACGTCAATCTGTTGTAATTGCGGGCAGTACGTCTGACTCTCAAGGCCTTCCTCCCTTCCATTCGCGGTCAGTCAGTCCAGGTCCTGACGGACAACACTACCGCGATGTGGTATATAAACAAGCAGGGAGGAGTGGGGTCGTACCTTCTTTGCAGAGAAGCTCTTCGACTCTGGTCCTGGCTTCAGGACCACAAGATTTGTTTGGTAGCAAATCATTTGGCCTGGAGTTCTGAATGTACGTGCGGATGTTCTCAGTCGACGCAGCTTGGTCGACCATGAGTGGCGTCTTCATCCGGATCTGGTTCTTTACATCTTCCAGATGTGGGGGTGTCCGCAGATAGATCTGTTTGCTACTCAGGAGAAACCGCAGTGCCCGTTATTTTGCAGCCTCCAGTATCCGGTGCAAGGAGCTTTGGGGGACATGTTTCAGATGTCCTGGAAGGGTCAGTTGCTTTACGCGTTTCCTCCCATACCCTTGATTCCTCGAGTTCTGAGGAAGGTCCGCCAAGACCGGGCCCAGGTCATCTTGATAGCCCCGGATTGGCCAAGAAGGATGTGGTATATAGACCTTCTCCAACTCTCTCTGTCCCCTCCGCTCCGTCTCCCTTACAGGGTGGACCTCCTCTCGCAGTCACAGGGGCAGATTCTACACCCCCACCTCCAGAGTCTGCGCCTTCATGCCTGGAGATTGAACGGGGCAATCTGAGTGCTTTTTCTCTCTCACCGGAAGTGGTGGATGTTATTTTATCGGCCAGGCGACACTCCACCAAATCGATGTATGCAAGTCGATGGGCTAATTTTGTATGTTGGTGTGGAGAGAACCAAATTGATCCCTTAAAGGCTCACTTGTCTGATATATTATCATTTGCTCTTTCCTTGGTATAGAAGGGTTGCGCAGTTGCCACAGTTAAAGGCTATTTATCAGCACTGTCGGCTTTTCTGTGCCTCCCAGATCAACCTTCCTTGTTTAAATCTCCAATTGTTTTGAGGTTTGTTAAGGGGCTCACTAATACGTTTCCGCCCTCACCATTTGTTATGCCTCAGTGGGACCTTAATTTGGTATTAGCATTTCTGATGGGATCGCCATTTGAACCAATGCATTCTTGTGCTTTGCGTTTGCTGGTTCTTAAGACTATATTCCTGGTAGCCATAGGTAAGGAAATGCCTCCATAAGATTGATACGGAGCCCAGACTCCACCAGAGACCAGAGGCCTCTGATCTCCACCTCTCCCATGTGGCTGCCCCATCCCAGAAGTGACTCATCTGTCACTATGGAT
The DNA here is from genome assembly GCF_031143425.1 of Pleurodeles waltl. Classification (NCBI taxonomy): domain Eukaryota; kingdom Metazoa; phylum Chordata; class Amphibia; order Caudata; family Salamandridae; genus Pleurodeles; species Pleurodeles waltl. The sequence goes on along the minus strand of NC_090445.1, from coordinate 90,888,961 downwards.
AGATCTGGCTGGGCAAGGGAGAGCTATCTGCCGTTGACCCAAAGCGGATTCGAAAGCCAGATCTGGACCATGTTGGAGAGATTTCCCTGATGCTGTGCCCACTGGACCTTCAAGTCCCACTGGAGAACTTGCATATGCCATCTGGCATGTGTCATTAGCAGGATGCAGGAGGCCATGAGGCCCAGCAGCCTCAGAGTCAGTCAAACCGAAACCCAAGATAGAGACTGAAAGATCGAAATCATAGCCTGAATACCTTTTGTAATGAAATGCCTCCTTGGCATGGTTACCTCCTGACTTTTTGCCTTTGCTGATGCCAAGTTATGATTTGAAAGTGTGCTGAGGCCTGCTAACCAGGCCCCAGCACCAGTGTTCTTTCTCTAATCTGTACCTTTGTTTCCACAATTGGCACACCCTGGCATCCAGGTAAGTCCCTTGTAACTGGTACCCCTGGTACCAAGGGCCCTGATGCCAAGGAAGGTCTCTAAGGGCTGCAGCATGTCTTATGCCACCCTGAGACCCCTCACTCAGCACAGACACACTGCTTGCCAGCTTGGGTGTGCTGGTGGGGAGAAAATGACTAAGTCGGCATGGCACTCCCCTCAGGGTGCCATGCCAACCCCACACTACCTATCGCATAGATAAGTCACCCCTCAAGCAGGCCTTACAGCCCTAAGGCAGGGTGCACTATACCATAGGTGAGGGCATAGGTGCATGAGCACTGTGCCCCTACAGTGTCTAAGCAAAACCTTAGACATTGTAAGTGCAGGGTAGCCATAAGAGTATATGATCTGGGAGTCTGTCAAACACGAACTCCACAGCACCATAATGGCTGCACTGAAAGCTGGGAAGTTTGGTATCAAACTTCTCAGCACAATAAATGCACACTGATGCCATTGTGAAATACACCCCAGACGGCATCTTAGAGATGCCCCCTGAAAACATACCCGACTTCCAGTGTGGGCTGACTAGTTTTACCAGCCTGCCACACACCAGACATGTTGCTGGCCACATGGGGAGAGTGCCTTTGTCACTCTGTGGCTAGTAACAAAGCCTGTACTGGGTGGAGATGCTTCTCACCTCCCCCTGCAGGAACTGTAACTCCTGGCGGTGAGCCTCAAAGGCTCACCCCCTTTGTTACAGCACCCCAGGGCACTCCAGCTAGTGGAGATGCCTGCCCCCTCCGGACACGGCCCCACTTTTGGTGGCAAGGCCGGAGGAGATAATGAGAAAAACAAGGAGGAGTCACTGGCCAGTCAGGACAGCCCCTAAGGTGTCCTGAGCTGAGGTGACTTTGACTTTAGAAATCCTCCATCTTGCAGATGGAGGATTCCCACAATAGGATTAGGGATGTGCCCCCCTCCCCTCAGGGAGGAGGCACAAAGAGGGTGTAGCTACCCTCGGGGCTAGTAGCCATTGGCTACTAACCCCCCAGACCTAAACACACCCCTAAATTGAGTATTTAGAGGCTCCCAGAACCTAGCAAGATAGATTCCTGCAACCTGAAAATGAAGAAGGACTGCTGACCTGAAGCCCTGCAGAGAAGACGGAGACACCAACTGCTTTGGCCCCAGCCCTACCGGACTTTATCCCCACTTCAAGAAAAACTGCAACAGCGACGCGTTCCACAGGGTCCAGCGACCTCCGAAGCCTCAGAGGACTACCCTGCATCTAAAAGGACCAAGAACTCCTGAGGACAGCGGCTCTGCTCCAAAGAAGAAACATCTTTGCAACAAAGAAGCAACTTTTAAAGACCACACGTTTCCCGGCGGAAGCGGGAGACTTTGCACTCTGCACCCGACGCCCCCGGCTCGACCTGCGGAGAAACAACACTACAGGGAGGACTCCCCGGCGACTGCGACCCTGTGAGTAGCCAGAGTTGACCCCCCTGAGCCCCCCCAGCGACGCCTGCAGAGGGAATCCAAAGGCTCCCCCTGACCGCGACTGCCTGCTTCTAAGAACCCGACACCTGGTAAAGACACTGCACCCGCAGCCCCCAGGACCTGAAGGATCCGACCTCCAGTGCAGAAGCGCGACCCCCATGTGGCCCTCTCCCTTGCCCAGGTGGTGGCTACCCCGAGGAGCCCCCCCTTGCCTGCCTGCTTCGCTGAAGAGACCCCTTGGTCTCCCATTGAAACCTATTGCAAACCCGATGCCGGTTTGCACTCTGCACCCGGCCGCCCCTGTGCCGCTGAGGGTGTACTTTTTGTGCTGACTTGTGTCCCCCCGGTGCCTTACAAAACCCCCCTGGTCTGCCCTCTGAATACGCGGGTACTTACCTGCTGGCAGACTGGAACCGGGGCACCCCCTTCTCCATTGAAGCCTATGCGTTTTGGGCACCATTTTGACCTCTGCACCTGACCGACCGTGAGCTGCTGGTGTGGGAACTTTGGGGTTGCCCTGAACCCCCAACAGTGGGCTACCTGGGACCCAACTTTGAACCCTGTAGGTGGTTTACGTACCTGCAAAACTAACAAACACTTACCTCCCCCAGGAACTGTTGAAAATTACACTGTGTCTAGTTTTAAAATAGCTTACTGCCATTTTTGTGAAAACTGTACATGCTATTTTGCTGATTCAAAGTTCCTAAAGTACTTAAGTGAAATACCTTTCATTTGAAGTATTACTTGTAAATCTTGAACCTGTAGTTCTTAAAATAAACCAAGAAAATATATTTTTCTATACAAAAACCTATTGGCCTGGAATTGTCTTTGAGTATGTGTACCTCATTTATTGCCTGTGTGTGTACGACAAATGCTTAACACTACCCTCTGATAAGCCTACTGCTCGACCACACTACCACAAAAGAGAGCATTAGAATTATCTCTTTTTGCCACTATCTTACCTCTAAGGGGAACCCTTGGACTCTGTGCATGCTATTCCTTACTTTAAAATAGTACATACAGAGCCAACTTCCTACACCATAACATCGTCCAGAAGAGTCAGTGAGCTTCAGGCTCTTAGTGTAGAGTCTCCATACCTTTCCTTCTTTAGAGAAAAAGTGGTGTTAAGGACCAAGGAGGCTTTCCTCCCGAAGGTTGTTACACCCTTTCACTTGGGGCAGTCTATTACTCTCTCTTCCTTTTACCCTCCGCCTCATCCATCCAAGGAGGAAGAGAGGCTCCACCGACTGGATCCACAAAGAGCATTGAGCTTCTTTGTCGACAGGACGAGGGAGTTGAGGCAAGATGATCAGCTCTTCGTTGGATACGTGATAACGGGAAAGGGAATCCGCGGCCACCATGTGTTTCCCCGGCAGATGCTGGATCCGAAAGGAGAATGGCTACAAGGAAAGGAACCAGCGGAGAACACGGGCGTTAGTGTCCTTATGATGGGCAAGCCAGGTCAGAGGAGCGTGATCAGCAATCGGTAAAAGTTCTGCCCGACAGGTAATATCTGAGCGATTCAATTGCCCATTTAATTGCCAAACACTCCTTCTCTATAGCTGGATAGTGACATTCCCGTGGTAGAAGCTTCCTGCTGATATACAACACTGGGTGGAGGGAATCATCATCCTGCTGTTGGGATAACACTGCCCCAAGCCCAAGTCGGAGGCATCAGTCAATAACACAAAAGGTTTATCAAAATCAGGACAACACAGCACAGGTTCAGACGTGAGAGCGGTCTTAAGTTGCTCAAAACTACGTACTGCAGGCACAGAGGGGGGTCCAAGGGTGTTGGGACAGGAATTTTTCAGCATATTAGTAAGAGGTTCCGCAATTGTGGAGAAATGAGGGATAAAGCGCCAATAATAGCCAATCAAACCCAGGAAAGCTCTAATGTCTTTCTTTCTCTTGGGAAATTCCATTTTAGAAATGGCCTCTACTTTTTCTACTTGTGGGCTAATCCTACCATTCCCCACAATATAGCCCAGGTACTTGATACTGGTTTGTCCGAGTTTACATTTGTCAGGATTGGCAGTTAAGTGGGCCTTTCGTAAAGCATGCAATATGGTACCTAGATGTGTCATGTGCTCCTCCCAGGTCTTGCTATTTATAACAATGTAATTGAGATAGGCAGCAGCATATTGCTGAAAAGGTTGTAGGATTTCATCCATGAGCCTTTGGAAGGTGGCGGGGGCCCCATGGAGACCAAAAGGGAGGACAGTAAAGTGATATAATACTGAATGGGTTGCAAATGCTGTTTTTGCTTTATCTTCCTTTCTTAAGGGTATCTGCCAATAACCCTTCGTGAGATCTAGGGTGGATAGGTATTTGGCTTGGCCTAATCTCTCAATCAGTTCGTCGATTCTAGGCATGGGATAAGCATCAAAATAGGTTAAGTTGTTGACACCCCTATAATCTACACAAAACCCTGTACTGCCATCTGGCTTGGGTACCAATACGACTGGTGAACACCAAGGGCTGGTTGACGGCTCTATGATACCCGCTGCCAACATAGATTGGACTTCTCCTTCAATTATCTTTTGCTTTGCTTCAGGGATGCGGTATGGCCGCTGTCGTGAGACAGTATTTTGTTTCAGGCGTATGGGGTGTTGGACTAGGGTGGTTCTACCCGGATATTTAGAAAAGACATCTTGATTGTGCTGTACTAAACGGGTTAGTTGATTGTGATACCCTCTAGTAAGATCAGGATTGATCCATGGGTGTACCTGGTCGGACCGATCCTGGGGAGTTATCTTGGGATATGGGATGTCGTCCGGAATCTCGGAGTTGATAAAGTGAACAGAGTTGTCTCCTGTGGGTTCTAGCCATTTCTTCAGTAGATTAATGTGATATATCTGCTCCCTACCACTCCCTTGTGGGATAGCCAGCTTATAGGTGGTGGGGTTGACCTGTGGTATCACTTCAAACGGTCCCTGCCATTTGGCCAACAGCTTATTGTCAGTGCTAGGGAGTAAGACTAGAGCTTTGTCTCCTACTGATAAGGTGCGAACAGTACTCCGGGTATCATATCTTTGTTTCTGCTTATCCTGTGCTTCCTGTAAGGCCGTATGGGCTTCTTTCCAAACGGTATGTAGATTGTCTCTTAAATCCCTGGTGTAGGTTAAGAGGTCTTTTACTTCCTCTTCTGTGTCCTCCCACTGTTCTACTAACATGTCTAACAGGGTGCGTGGTTGTCGGCCGAATAACATTTCAAAAGGACTGTGGCCTAGTGACGCTTGTACATGTGTACGGATAGCATATAAAACCAATGGTAGTTTCTTTTCCCAGTCTTTCCCAGCTTCAGATATACTTTTTCCGAGTAAGGATTTTATGGTTTTATTGTATCTTTCTACTAGCCCATCTGTTTGCGGATGATAAACTGAGGTACGGATTTGTTTCACCGCAGCAGTCGACATACTTCTGCCATTAATCTGGATATAAAAGGAGTCCCTTGGTCCGTCAATATCTCTTTCGGGAAACCCACTCTGGAAAAGAACTCTATCATAGCCTGAGAGATAGCTTTAGTGTGGATACTGGGAAGGGGTATGGCCTCGGGATATCGTGTAGCATAGTCCACCAAGACTAACACATACTGTCTACCCCTATTGGAAGGGGTAAGGGGCCCGATAAGGTCCATTCCAACCCGGGTAAAAGGAATGTCAATAATGGGAAGCGGCTGAAGGGGAACGGGTTGTTTTGGAGATGGGTTGTACAACTGGCATTTGGGACACTCAGAACAATGCTTATGTATCTCGCCATAAACCCCAGGCCAATAAAATTGTCTAAGTACCGCTTCTTCCGTTTTTTCCCTTCCTAAGTGTCCTTCCCCATTATATCCATGTGCCAGCTGCAACAATTGTTGACGATGACTTTTAGGTACTACTAATTGTAGGACATTTACTCTGGTGGGCGTGGGGTTTCTATATAAGAGATTATTACGAACCAAGAATCGGGGACCTACCCCTTGTGCTGTCCCGGACTCGGCCTGCTGCCATGCATATTTTAAGGTAGGATCCTCATTTTGATTCTGTCGGAAATCTCTGGTGATTGTACAAACCTTCCCAATGCCAATGGAATCATTTTGGGATGGGCAGTTCTGCATATAAGAACGCCGTTGTTCTCTTTTTTTGTCTTCTGCTGAGGGCAATTCGTACCTGTTTGGGTTCGTCTGAGTCCATTACTTTAGGATCTTTCATCCACCACTTTCTCAGAAGGTGCTCTTGTCTGGCTTTCTCCAACAAGGAGAAAAAATCCTCATTATCGGTCCCGAGGATTATATGCTCATCGAGGCTGGGGAGCACCCCTACCCGGAGGGTCTCACTCTGTTCTTTCCATTTCAATTGTATTGTCGCAAGGGGGTACAACCGTTGATCCCCATGTACACAGGAAATGAGGACCTGAGCCTCTGTATCTACCTGCCCTGGCATTATTAAATCATCCCTGATCACGCTCTGGCTACATCCAGAATCGATTAGAGCCATCCTTTCTACTTCATTGATGAGGAGAGGGAGGGTATTTTGGGTTTCTTCCCTCCAGCCCAGAATACTCTTCCCTTGGTCAGGCCTATCTCCATAGGTTCTTCTGTATCTTTTTTTTAGGGCAATGCCGGGCAATATAGCCCCACTCTGAACAGTGATAGCAACTGGGGTCCATGATTGGTATATCCAGAGGGACCAGCTGGTTGTGATCGGTCAGTTCTGGAATTCCCTACAGGCCGCGGCAGATGCATTCTAGGTATGGCCGGACGGGCCGGAGGGGGTGGGGCCCGACTAAAGGTAGCCCTAAAATCCGAGCCTCTATGATAAGCGCAGGCAAGCTCTATGGCTGTTTCATTGGTGAGTCCAGGATGTTGTCATACCCAGTTCCGGGTGCTAGGTGGTAGAACATCTAAGTATTGTTCCAAGACTATGATGTCAAACATGTCTTCTCTTGTGTTCTCTATGGGAAGTAGCCACCTTCCGGCTGCATGTTGGACTCGATAATATAAGGTATGGGGGTTCTCCTGTTGCTGCCATTTCATTTGTCTAAACCTGGTGCGATAACTCTCACTGTCCAAACCTACTCTTTCTAAAATGGCTTTCTTAAGGTCTTTGTATGGAAGAGTACCACTCGGGTTAACAGCTTGATATGTTGCTTGTAAATGTCCGGTAAGTAGGGGGGCGATATATTGACCCCATTTATCCTCGGGCCAGTTAGCAGATGTGGCCACCCTCTCAAAGTTGGTGAAAAAAAAGTCGGGTCTTCCTGCTCCTGATATCGTTGCAACACACTACTTGGTACTATGGGGTGTACTTTTATATGAGCGATGGTATCGGTAAGTTTACCCAAGGCAGTCTCATGTACGAGTTGATTATTAGCCATAATCGTTGCCTGACTCTTAAGGGCTGTTTGCAGCGCCTCTCGTTCCTCTTTAGCTTCTTTCATTTGCTGTTCCCACATTAACAGGAGATGCCATTGCCCTTCTGCCAACTGAGCGATTACGTCTGCCATTGTTGCCTTTTCCTCCATGGTGGCGGTGTCTCCACTGAATCCCACTTCTGACATCACTTGTAACCGTGTGGGTGTGGAGGAACCACTCCAGACTGCGTTGTAGACTTAAAAATGAAGGAATTTTATTGAAGATATTGAATATGGCGGAATACAGGTAGGTTTGTTTTCAGTCTTCGGATGCTGGGCTTTAGATGGTGGGATGTTCTTGAGGTTTGATCTTAACTCGTCTCTTTCTGTCTCTCTTGTTCACAGGTCGTTCCCCGGGAAGCGCATGTGGAGAGAAAAGAATAATATCTGTAAGTGCTCGTGTTAGAGGTAACTCTTTTTCTTTACAATGTCTTTGTAATCCCTGGCTTTCTGTTCTTGGCAAAGTTACATTACTCTCATTAACTCAGATTAGCCCGTACTTTCCTTCGGTTTTCTTAATGGTCTGATTCGTAATCTTTTCTGTCTTTATTTGTTTTCTTTTAGCACTCAATCGTTTCTGTGCTCGAGTATTGGCTGGCTCTTTAAAGGGGAACGGTGGTCTATGGTGCCTGTTGGTAAGTTTCGTGTTTCTCCCTGCTCCTCGTTCGCTTCCCTCTTTCCCCTTCCTTTTACCCCAGTGCTCGTGCTTTTTTGTTTCCTCGGTGTTTGTCCGTTCCCTGCCCCCTTTTTCCCCGTGTTACCCTTTCACTCCACTCCTTTCTCTCTCTCAGTTGCATTCACTCAGGGATGTAATCCCACGCACCTGAATGGCCACGCTTCTCCTGGAGCGTGGCGGGATGCTGCGTTTCGTCCTCCCGGTCGCCTGGAACAGGTTCGTCTGGTAATCGCCTTCCGGTTTGTCCTCCGATACCCGGATGGTACCGCCGGTGCTGGTTCACATGTGGGCTCCGCTCCTTGTCTCCCTCCTTCCGACCTCCGCACGCTGAAAGTGCTGACAGTGGCACATTTGACCTCCTTGTGTCCCGCCACTGCGGAACTATTGACCAATCACGGGCAACATGACCAGGAAGCTTCAGAGTAACAGGGGCAGAGTCAGCACAAGTGGGAGTCATGTGCGGGCGCGCAGGATCCAGCCCGTCACAGTAAGTAACTTAGGGGGTCATTCTGACCCTGGCGGCCGGTGGCCGCCAGGGCCACCGACCACGGGAGCACCGCCAACAGGCTGGCGGTGCTCCCACGAGCATTCTGACCGCGGCGGTTCAGCCGCGGTCAGAAGTGGCAAGTCGGCGGGCTCCCGCCGACTTACCGCTGCTCGGGGGAATCCTTCATGGCGGCGGAGCGCGCTCCGCCGCCATGAGGATTCTGACCCCCCCTACCGCCATCCTGTTCATGGCGGGAAAGCCGCCATGAACAGGATGGCGGTAGGGGGGGTCGCGGGGCCCCTGGGGGCCCCTGCCCTGCCGTGCCCATGCCAGTGGGCCAGTGGCATGGGCACGGCAGGGGCCCCCGTAAGAGGGCCCCACAAAGTATTTCAGTGTCTGCCTTGCAGACACTGAAATACGCGATGGGTGCCACTGCACCCGTCGCACCTTCCCACTCCGCCGGCTCGATTACGAGCCGGCATCCTCGTGGGAAGGGAGTTTTTCCCTGGGCTGGCGGGCGGTCTTTTGGAGACCGCCCGCCAGCCCAGGGAAAAACTCATAATACCCTCCGCGGTCTTCTGACCGTGGAGCGGTATAATGGGGGCGGAATTCTGGCGGGCGGCCTCCGCCGCCCACCAGAATCAGAATCACCCCCTTATTCTTTAGATATCCCTGCTCTGAATTCTAAATATTCCTTTATGTAGGTGTATGCTTCAATTATAAAACCCCAATTACTAATGTAGTTATTCATTGCAACATAATAATTCAGCTTGCTTGAATATATATTCAAGTTTATTTCTGTAGAGTTTGCTTTTCTAGTTATTGTTTTTAAATAATTGATAAGCCTTGTTTAGAAATAGACACATTGAGTTAGCAGTTATTGTTTTTCAACAGCAAGTAATGTTTTACAGAATGTACGTAGGTGAAAGATTAGTGGGGTTTTACTATTATTGTGTTTTTTTTATGTTCAACAATGTTTAGTCAGAGCTCCTGATTTAGAGTTTGGCAGAGAAGGTTACTCTATCACAAACGTGATGGATATCTCATCCTCCATATAACAATTGCATTATAGCCTATGGAACTTGAAATACGGCAGGCGGGATATCAGTCACGTTTGTGATGGAGTACGGCCTCCTCCAAATCAGGCCCAGAGTTCATTAACTGGAACAAATGACTGATGATAAACACATTTCCTTGGTAAATGCTATGGGGAAGGCATATTAAGTCCTTGAGTCCTTTACTTGGCTTCTCTTCCGACTCGAGGACATGGCTGCTGAGACGCAGAGACAAGAACAGCAGCTGCTTTTTCCTCACAGAATACTGCATCCACTGTTCAGAAAAGTATTATAGGTTTATTCCGAAACCCATGTTCTACCACAGATGGGGTCAGTGCTAAGAGACATGTTAGTGCATACATGACCACAGAGGCAGATAGTAGACGGAACAACCAGACCATGCAATCTACCACCATTGGCAGGTCACCACCCCTGTGAAGGGTGTAGTGTGTGTGCCACCTAACCAAGACCACAACAAAAGTAACCTTCAATAACAACACCACATGGGACCTGAGAGAATTCACCAACTGTAACACACATATATTTAATAACATGCCCTTGCAACCTTCATTACATTGGCATGACCACTAGAAAATAAAGACAAGAATTAGTGAACATCACAGCAACTCTAAGTGCAGACAGGCCACCACAAAGATGTCAACTCACTTCATTGAGGAGGGGCACACAGTACAGTATTACCAGTAGGTCGTTTTGGAGCATCTTAGGGAAGGGTCCATCTGGGAGTCAAGACTGCTTACCAGGGAACAGCAGTGGATTTCTAAATTGCACATGAACATAAGGGGGCTGAATGAGGACATCCCATGGGGCCAAATAATACCATCAGGAAGGTAGAAGCCTCTTTTTACATGTCCCTTTCATGCCAGATATCTTACATTGTTCATAGCAAGGTCCAAACAAGCGGATGAGCAGTCTCTACACTGAGGGATCTATTGTCTGTATTGTAGGTATTTGGATCCAACTATAGCACCATCTTATGTGTTGGTTACCTCCTTTTAATACACCCTGTACATCGTATTTGTGATTTATACTACACACGTATCTTTATTCAATCACTGCACCACCTTAAATGTGGTTCACCTTCTCTTGAATACATTCTGTACATCGTTTTCGTAACTAGGACAATATATTGGGGTAAATCTTGCAGTAATTACTGCTTACAGGTAATCACCGTCTCAAAAATCATTCTTTCAAATGCCTGTTGTCAAAGATTTCCTTGAAGGTCTAAAGAAGTTGTTCCCTCCTGTTTGTTCTCTTTCCCCTCCGTGGGAATTGAATGTGGTACTATCAAAACTTATGGGCCCACCTTTTGAACCTATACATAAAGCTTCTTCACTGCACCTTACATGGAAAACCGCCTTTCTGGTCCCTATCACTTTGGCACGCAGATTTAGCGAGAATCATTCTCTCTGTGCCAAAGAGCCTTATACACAGTGTTCCATGTCAACAGGGTAGTAATGCGAACTCACCTCAGTTCCCTTCATAAAGTAGTATCTGCTTTCCACATTGACCAAACAATCTAACTTCCTGCTTTTTTCCCTAACCCCAACCACACCAGCAGAAAGAGCTTTGCATTTTCTAGATCTAAAAGTGAGTACTAAAGTTCTATTTGGACAAGACCAAAGACATTAGACTGTCTGACCATCTATTTGTGAACTATGGCCGTATGAGGACAGGCATTGCCCCATCCAAACAAACCATTTCCAGGTGGATAGTTTTGTGTATTCCTTTTAATTATCAGTTGGCCAACATACATTTGTCTGCCAAACCCAAAGCCCACTCTACAAGAGACAACACAACATTAGCCGCCCTACTAAAGAATGTTCCCATCTCCCAGATTTGCAAAGTGGCAACCTGGACATCGGTACATACTTTCACAAGGCAGGACTGTCTAGATTCAGACACCATGACAGACACCCAAGTAGGGCAGGCCACATTAAGAAATCTGTTTAGTTAGAAGAGGTACATTTTGCTGTTTGATTCGTCCACATGAGTGTGGGATGGGCTTGCTGTTCTATTCAGTGCTTATGTACATTGATGAGGATCCCCTGGAAGAGAAGGATAAATTACTTACCTGTAATCCTAGTTCTCATCAAGGGTAATCCTCATCAGAGTCCTAAACAACCCGCCCTCCTCCCCAGACGAATCTTGTGTGCAGCAGTTCATACATACCTGTGTTCTTTTCTTTATATTTCTGTAAAAATTACTGACCTGACTGTCACCTAACAGTCACCTCTGAGGTGTGATGGGATAAAGGAGGTTCTGGAGGTCTTAAAGGCACGTTGCCAGTTTTTTCTTGGCTATGCTTTAAAAGGAAGCCTATTGGATAACAATGCCTGTGGAAGTTGATCCAGTTTTCGCTTTAATAAAAGCTTTGATTGTGCAAGCTACTATCTCTCTCTCTCTCTCCCTCTCTCATTTTGTACAGAGATTTTGGGTTTGGTAAGAGATTTATTAAAGGAAAATCTCATGCCTGTAATAGCCTGTATTATAGGCTGCATAAATGTATATTAAAAAAAGGTATGCTTTACATATATATATATATATATTCACTTAAAAAAACTAAAGGTTACAGGGGCGTTATAGTTAGGCTCACATTTTAAACATACAAAACCATAGAAATTCACCAGTTATAGTTACCTCAAGTAACTATAACTCATGCCGTAAGGTAACTATAACTTACACCCCGGCCATGGACAGTTTTGTCGTCAAAAATTATACTGCAAATATTACATTGATATTATTGTCCCTGCAACCTTTTTTTTTAAGTGCATTTCTATGTTTTTTAAATTCTATTTCCTAACTATAACTTTCCTATAATCTTTGTTTTTTTCAGGGACGTTATATGGTTTTTCTAACGCATACTAATTTTCATTACTATAAGTAAATCCAACCACCGAAGGCCAAGGCCAACCCCCTATAAGCGCCCAACCTTACACCGTGCAAAGCCTTCACAAATGCACAGTGAAGCTTGCCAGCAAGACCTGGCCTACAGCCATACCCTGCAGCCAACGCTCCTAACTACTCAACCCCATTCTGTGCACTGCCCTTTGGCCTTGTGTGGCGGAAGTTGGCCGCGGCCTCTCTGGGTGTCAGAATAGGTGTGAGAGAGTATATCTGGGAGTGGGAGTGGCTGTGAGAGTGTCTGGATGTGAGAGTGCGTACATCAGTGTTTTAGTGGGTGCATCCGTGTGTGTGTGGGTCTGTGGGTGGGTGTATGAGAGTCAGTGGGTTTGTGAGTGTGTGTGTGGGAGTGAGTGGATGTGTGACTGAGTGAGTCTGTGAGTGGGTGCATCAGGGTGTGACTGGGTGCACGAGGGTCTGAGTGGATCTGTGAGTGTGTGCATCAGTTAGCGGTTCTATGAGTGGGGGAAGGATATTGAAAGAGAGGGAGAGAGATAAAGAGGTTTTTAGGTTTTGATGTACTTAAAATGAGATATTTCTGCACAATTTGAAAAGAAAAATGTATTTGTCATTTGAGAAGAGTATGATCACCTTTAATTTGAGCCTTAAACATTTGTACTTTAAAAAAAAAAAGGAGGTAAGCGAGTTTGGCTGGACTGGAACCCTCAACGCTCAGTGTGAAGGTCTTTGACTTTTTATTTTAATAATATATATGTTATTCCCATCTGGGACTTTTTTTTATACATTTTAGAATGTGCCCTCTACGGGCAATTTGGGACCGCGGGGGAAGCCCCAAGGCCTCCCCCACGCTCCCATTGCTTCAGCAAGCAAGGAGCTGCTTCAAGTAGCAGCTCCGTGGTTGCTGAAGCAAAGTTTTCATCTCTGTTAGCATACCTGCGTGCAAGGAACAGAGATGCAAACTCTGCTTTCTGACAGCGGGACTTGCTTGACAGATCCCGCTGTCACAAACTGGAGTGTTTGCTGTGAATTGGTTGCAACTATAAAAGCTGCAGCCAAGCAACAGCAAACAGTTATGACCTGGGGGTAGGCACCCCAGGACATAGCAGGAGCCCATCCTGGGAGGTGGCGGTCCCCAGGGCCTCACTGGTTCCTTGAGGGGGGGCAGCAGAGCCCCCCTCCAACAAGTATAGCCCCGGGGAGGTGGTGGTGGTCTCCGGGGCTAAGGGGGTCTGAAACGAACCCCCTTCACTTCTTTTTAATCTTTGCCCTGGAGAGGTGGTGGTCCCTGGGGTAGTGGGGGAGGCTGACAGGCCACCCCACACCATATTTATTTTAGCCCTGGGGAGGTGGTGGTCCCCAGGGCGCGGATGGTCCCAAGATAGCTGCCAAAACTTCTTGGTTGAACCAGATCTCAGAACGAGACCGAGAGGGGTCGCAAATCCTTCGCGTCCCTATATATACAAATTTGTTTTCCCCTTAATTTCTCAAAAACTACTAAACGGATTACACCAAACCAATAAAAAGTCGCTCTCTGGACCAGGACCTAACTTTCTGCCAAATTTGGTGTAATTCTGTCCAGTAGTTATGACACTATTGCTGTTTGGGTGAAAAGTGTTTTGGGACCCCTACCCCCCTTTTCTCGCCCCACAAACAGATCACCCCAAAACTTTTCAGACAGCAGCTGGCGTGACTGGCAAATTGTTTTGGAAAGTTTCGTGAAATTTCCTCAATCGGCGCCAAAGATACAGCAACAAAAAAAATGCCTTTTATATAGAATTAGGTCTATAACTACCTAGTGGCGACCAGCGCTAGGTAATATGTGTATGTATATATATATATATATATATATATATAATTTTCAAAAAAACGGTGCAATTCGATCACACACCAAAAGGCTGCACAATATCCAAACGAGCTCGTGGAATGTAGAGAGTGAAATTGAAAAAGTTAAAAATCACTCATATGCACTATCGTCGGTTCCAATTTATTGAAAAAGTTCATATAAAGGCAAAATTGGTACTGCATAAAGAAATAAATGGCACTTGCAAAAATCTCTAAAGTGCCTACAAAGAACAAAAGAACAAACACACGCTGTCCCAGCCAAATGTCGATGCGTTTCGGCAATATCCTTCAACTGGACATTGGCAGACATTTTTACACCCAACTATTTAAATCCTGTAGTGCTGCTTTGCTATTGGCAACATAGTTGAAAAGGAAAGTGCAAAAGGAGCGGCCATTTTGTAACATGACATTTTTAAATTCAAAATGTGAAATGTTAGTCCCTCTGCTTGCATAGGATCTGAAGTTTTAAACATAGCATTATGTATATCTTCTATAGTTTCATATGGCATCATATTATGACATAATCACCTTTAAGTAAATATATTTTCTCAATTATTGATTAAAAAATGGATAGAGAAAAACAACCCACATATAGATATTTTCTTATATAAACATACTGTCAACTATTAACTTTGCTGTTCCGGAGACCTAATATAAGGATAAATAGATAAATATATGCACTATAGTATAAACATCTTCAATTTGTAAATACAATCAATATATACAAGCTATAAATAAATGGAATAATTCCAACCAATATATATCAAAAGATAACAATAAAAGCGATGTTTAAAAATGATAAATACAGAGTTGATATATATAAATAGCCAAAAGTCTGTTCATAATTGATAATGACGTATAAATATCTCAATTAATCTTAATGACAGTGTTAAATTCAATTATGAATAGATGATTAAATAGTTCTATAAAAGGGTGAAAAGATATCAATGTTACATCAACTGAAAAAATTATTATATTAAGACACAAACAGGGATTCTGTCAGTATGAGAATGTAAAGGGAAAAACCTATTAGATCCAACAACAGGGACATACGTATGAAAACCACTAAAAATTCCCTCAAAAGTGCTATTAAAGTGCAAAACTGATAAATAAGTGTAAAAACCATGAAAGAAAATTAATAATGTAATATATATGTTAACTGAAAAAACTAAGTCCTAGTCCGGAAATATTATTAATCATTACAAGATCCCACGGAAAATCCTCAGTACAGTATCAATTGTTATTTAGTGCAAGAGGAATTTCATTATTTCTAATCCAAAGATATAGAGGTGTGAAGCTTCACAAATGTACATGAAGTTCTGCATCCAAATTGTGACCCCAGGGGTTTTCTGTGCCTAATAGTAGAATCATTTTCGATTCAATTTGTCTTAAATGGCAGTTCTGTTACCTCCCCGGGGATGGGCAGCGATGGTTTTGATACCATAAAATGTTAGAGAGCTGCAATTGCCTTCATGTACGTCCCAAAAATGTTTGGCTAAGGGATACGATGGATCATGGTTCTTAATAGCTCTGAGATGTTGTAAAAATCTCACTTTAAATTTATGGATGGTACTGCCTACATATTTCTTATGGCAGCCACATTCTATGACATATACAACATATTCAGTTTCACAGGTGATACGGTCAGTTATTTCACAGATTTTCCCTTCAAATGTAGTATATGAGTGGGTGTTTTGTGCGTATAAACAAGATTTACAATGACCACATTTCCAAAAGCCGAGGCTTTTCTTAGCTAACCAAGATGAATTAGCTTTGGAGCTAAATAGACTTCTAGTGAGGTGATCACCCAATGGGTGAGTTTTGCATAGGATAACATAGGATGGGGACCTATGTTATCCTTTATCGAAGAATCATGTCTGAGAACATGCCAATTTTTTTGTATGATGTTGTTTAATTGGGAATGTTGGGAGTTAAATTCGAGAAAAAGTCTAGGCGGAGATCTATCATCTTGATCATGATTATTGATGCCTCCAAATTTAAAAAGAAGTTTTTCTCTAGACATGTTCAACACCCTCAAATGTGCATCTTTAAGAATCTTTAAGGGATAACCTCTTTCTAGAAATCTCTGTGTCATGGTAACAATTTCAGTGTTAAAGCATTCATCATTGGAACAAATTCTACAGGCCCGTAGAAATTGACTGTATGGAATGCTCCATTTCAAAGCTTTAGGGTGACCGCTATTACCATGCAGAATTGAATTGCAGGCTGTAGGTTTACGAAATATAGTTGTCTGTAAGCTATCTTTTTGTACAGAAATCTGAACATCAAGAAATTCTATGGTCTGTGCACTGTATTTTAGATCTAGATGGATATTAAGCTCATTGTTATTCAGTATGTTAACATATTGAGCAAGAGAATCTTCATCACCATCCCAAATAAGAAAAAGATCATCAATGTATCTGACCCATAGTATCACTTGTTCCATATATTTACTGTTAGAGTCAGACCAGGCTATCTCCTCCCACCAGCCCATGTATAGGTTCGCATAAGTGGGAGCAAATGAAACTCCCATTGCAGTCCCTTGTTTTTGCAAATAATACTGATTGTCAAATAAAAAGGCATTGTGGGTGAGACAGAATCTTAGCATGCTAACAAGCATATTGGAATGTTGAAAGAATTCGATTTTACGAGTGCCTAGAAAGTGACTGCAGGCTTGAATACCATAATCATGCATGATAGAGGTATAAAGAGCGGTCACATCCATGGTCACCAATAAATAATTAGATTGCCATAGAATGTTGTGAATCTTAGCTAAAAAGTCATTGGTATCTCGTAAGTATGAAGGCAACTCAGTTACATACGGACATAGAAAGAGGTCCAAGTAGCGGGAGGTATTTTCCAGGAGGGAAGAATTCATGCTAACTATAGGTCGACCAGGGGGATGTTTTTTATTTTTGTGAGTTTTTGGTAGAAAGTAGATGCAGGGAGTTTTTGGAGATGTAACTTTCAAATAGAGATATTCATTTTGATCTATGAGACCATTAGTATGCCAGATGTCAAGCATCTCCCAGTAAATGGTTTGATATTCAATGGTAGGATTGGTAGCCAGTTTTTGATAGTGCTGCTTATTAGAGAGTTGATGGTTAGCCTCCTTCACATAGCTATCTGTGTCCATGATGACAATATTCCCTCCTTTATCGGAGCGTTTGATGACAATGGTATTGTTGGATTTAAGCTCATTTAGATCTTTCCAATCTGCGGCTGTGAAGTTGGTTCTCTTGGATTTTTTCACTTTGATGCTTTTCCAATTATTGCGAAAATTATCAATATCATCGACCACCAATTTTAGAACATATCAATCAAGTTGCCCATAGGTAACTGTGGATTAAATTTACTGGAAGGTTTTAATGCACTTGAAGTGGTCTGACTAATTACAAATCCCATATCTTTCAAAATGTCATTGTTCCCGCCTATGTTGTTACTCATATTATCTGCACAGCTCAAATTTCCAATTTCTACTAAATCAGGAACATCATTAATGTGAAATCCTGAGGGCATATCCTCATTGGTATAGGACCCTGATGTAATGGCCCGTGTTTTTTTAGAAAAGTGTTTCAATAACCGCAACTTGCGTGTAAATTTGTATAATTCTATTCTGGTGTCAACATAATCCCAATAAATATCTGGACAAAAACGTAACCCTAAATTTAGGATACGTTCTTGATTCAGAGTCAATTGTACTTTAGAAATGTTTACAATGATGTTGAAATTGTCAGATCGAGAATTCCCCTCTAGTCTTGGTATTTGTAACTTCTGCCTCTTCCCCCTCTGCGTCTTGTGCCTCCTCGACTTCGTCCTCTGCTCCTGTTTGATTGTGGCGTAACTGATTGTAGTAATCTCATTTCCCTGTGAAAATCCAATTTGTTTGCA